>NC_079194.1:218149392-218521892 GCF_029499605.1 Hyla sarda
GGAAGGAGCAGGGGGTAATGGAAGTAATGGAAGTGGGGGGGTGAATGGAAGCAAGGGGGGTGAATGGAAGCAGGGGCAGGAGGGGTGAATGGAAGAAAGAGCAGGGGGTGAATGGAAGCAGTGAGAGGGGGGGTAATAGAAGTGGAGGGTGAATGGAAGGAGGGGCAGGATGAGGTGTATGCAAGGAGCAGGGGGTTAATGGAAGCGGGGGGGGGGGGGGGGGGCAGGCACATTCTTTGCACAGGGGCCCTCTGCTGTCTGTGTCCGCCCCTGCACACATATACACACACACATACATACACATACACACACATATACACATACACACACTCACATATACACATACACACACTCACATATAAACACACATATACACACACACATACATACACATACATATACACATACACACACACACACTCACATATACACATACACTCACATATACACATACATATACACACACTCACATATAAACACACATACACACACACACACACTCACATATAAACACACATACACACACACACACACACACACACACATATACACACACATACACACACACATATACACACACTCACATATAAACACACACTCACATATACACACACATACACTCACACATACACACACTCACATATACACACACACACACGACAGTGACGTTTAGAATACCATGGCTTCTGTTTAGTAGACTGTCCTGTCTCATCAATCTTATAAGTCCAAGTTTTAAAATGAAGTTGTAAACTTGAAGTGGGATGTATTTTGTATTTAAGTTCTGCCTATTTATGACCATAAAAGGATCTAAAAAAATGTACCATTAAAATACCCCTTACTGTTCCTCTGCTGACAGCGCTGCTGCTAGTAAAGAATGATTCAAGCTGCATAACATAGATAAAGAATTATCTTTAAGCATCAGCAAGTTGTTTTGCTTTTTTACATTTACAGAATCGTCTTAACAGTGACTGAAAAGCACCAACATCAGAATTGGAAAGGAGCGTTTGGACGCAGGTTTACGCAAATCACAGGTAAGCCGATTGAATATAAAAGTAAAAAGTCAGTCAGGAGCCTAATAAGTGCCTTTTAAACTTTTGGAAAATGAAACTTTTGGGTAATAAATAACTCTTGTTGTAAAGGGCCATTCCTCACGTTAAAGGCTGCTCAATGCTGAGAACTAAGAAAAACAAAAACAAAAAAAAATGTCCAGTTTTAAACTTTAAAACAATAGTATTAAATCTCTACACTCCTCCAGTACTTACCTCAAATGACCACATATTTTACATGAAATAAAAGTAGTTAGGATGCTTAGAACTTTCTTATCATTCTAGCTAGAGGATGGGATCTTGGGGTCCTGAACACGTCTTGTGAGAATCCCTAAGCATTACTTCTACCACCACCAGATTATAGACCACAAACCATGATGGGAGTGACGGGAGTACCTGCCTGCTCCCGCTCATATAGCATTTATATCATAATCCTTCGCAAGTATGGAGTAACAAACAGGGATCATATTAAGGATCGTATCTAACATTGCCATAACAAAGCACAAGCATTAAGAAGTATTTATAACTCCAGCAGAATAACACTGATTTAGGGTCCGTTCACACATGCCGTATTTTGCTGAGTATTTTCTGCAACTGATTTTGCTACCCATTGACTCCAATGGGTAGGAAAATACGCAGCAGCAACCTGCAAAACTGCACATGTGACCAGACCCTTAAAGGGGTACTCCGGCGCTAAGACATCTTATCCCCTATCCAAAGGATAGGGGATAAGATGCCTGATCGCAGGGGGCCCGCCACTGGGGACCCCCGTGATCTTGCACGCAGCACCCCGTTACAATCAGGCCCTGGAGCACGTTCCCTCTGGGTCTGATTACTGGCAATCACGGGGGCTGGAGCATTGTGGCGTCATGGCCCTGCCTCCGTGTGACTTCACGCACCGCCCCCTCAATGCAAGCCTATGAGAGGGGGCATGACAGCTGTCACGCCCCCTCCCTTAGGCTTGTATTGAGGGGGCAGAGTGTGACATCACATGGGGGCGGGGGCATGACGTCACAATGCTCCGGCCCCCTTGATCGCCAGTAATCAGACCCAGAGTGAAGGTGCTCCGGGGACTGATTGTAACGGGGTCACCAGCGGCGGGACCCCCGCAATCAGGCATCTTATCCCCTATCCTTTGGATAGGGGATAAGATGTCTTAGCGCCGGAGTACCCCTTTAAGCATACTACGCAAACACAGGTGTCTCTGACATTTCTTACGAGATTCAAGCCACCTCACCACACGGACAAGCGTAGCATCCGTATCTTGGACTTTAGGAATGGTGATAGACGCCATTTTACAATTGTGCTTGTGCGTACACTATCCAATATATTTGTTTGGTTATTTAGTATGAGCATACTACTGACTGTCAATTATAGAGCAGAGATTTACCATACTAGTCAATAACTACACAGGGTACTACTATACCACTGGGAGCAATTCTACAAACTGCTACTGGCCACACATGAACTATTCAGTATTTAATACTGATACCGGTTATAATAGACTGAGAGCGCATTTGTTTTTACATGAGGAGTTTGGATATATACATACCATTTATATCTGTTTTCATTATATAATATCTGGAAAAGTTGTATATGATTTAATATTTTACTATACGGAGGAATAAACACCTATACAATTTTAATCTTTATGTTTCCAAAATGTTCTAAGGTTTGAGTGTCGGTACTATTGCATTTCATTTGCTGTTCTTTTTTACCTGGGGTATAAGTTGTTACTGTTTGCACTCGGCTTTACACATAGTCGGCAAATATTGGGATTCGTTCCTAATCACATCTATTTTTCAACATTTTCTGCGAGACATCAACTTCCTCAGAGTTTACCCAATGTAGGGTTTACTAGATTGGTCTTCAGCATATGTTTGCTATGGGGATTTTCTCCTACTCTGGACAGTTCTTAAAATGGACAGAGATGTCAGCAGAGAGCACTGTCCTCGTGATGTTAGCAGAGAGCTCCGTGTTCCAAAAAGAAAAGAATTTATTGTAGTATTCAGCAGCTAATACTGGAAGGATTAAGATTTTTTAATGGAAGTAATTTACAAATCTGTTTAACTTTCTGGCACCAGTTGATTTAATAAAAAAAAAAAAAAAGTTTTCCACT
The DNA here is from genome assembly GCF_029499605.1 of Hyla sarda. Classification (NCBI taxonomy): domain Eukaryota; kingdom Metazoa; phylum Chordata; class Amphibia; order Anura; family Hylidae; genus Hyla; species Hyla sarda. The sequence continues at coordinate 218,152,558 of NC_079194.1, forward strand.
GGAGTACCCCTTTAAGTCAATGTTTATAATCACTGCAGTGTTTTATTAAAAAAAAGTGTTAAAGGTGGCCAACCCCTTTAACCCTTCAGGTTCAGGTTTTATAAATATATATATACAGGTTTCATAAATATATATACAAGGATGTATAGCATTACGACAAATTTATATATTCCTATCATGTTGTGCATGAAATGTTTACTCCCCGCAGCCTTACAGATACTAATTCTGAGCTGTTTATTTTACAGAGCTACTTATTGCTCAGTCCAGCCTCTGTGTGATCATTTTTCCGGAAAAGGAGGAACAGAAGTATTCCTCCATCAGCTTGGCAGTATAGTTTCCTGCCTTCATTACATAAAGAATCCCATTCAGAAGTCTCGCCAGGTATACAACTGTTTATGCAGATTTGGCATTGTATTCTGCATTGTATTCTGCATTGTATTCTGCATTGTATTCTGCATTGTATTCTGCATTGTATTCTGCATTGTATTCTGCATTGTATTGATTTGATGAACGCTTCTCTCTCCCCCCATCTCGCCCCCTCTCTCTCTCTCCCCCCACCTCCCCCCCTCTCTCTCTCTCCCCCCATCTCGCCCCCCTCTCTCTCATAGTCTGTGCACATTATTTGTCTCATGTTTGCTTCAGAAATAATAGTTAATGTATAAACGTAAAAGGGGATCTTTGTGATCTTGAATTGCTTTAGAGTTTAATGATGACAAATTCCCTTATTTAAGCAACACTTTGTAGTCTGCTGATAGCATTACACAATACTTTACCAGAATATCGTTCTGTTCACTGCAGAACAGATCTGTTTTATAAAAACGTGCATGCTATATTGCTTTAAGAACAGTGGTGTTCTTAGTATTCATTACCATTATGTTATCAGCATTTGAGCTTACTTTATAGCATGGAACTATAGCTTAGAGCAGGGGTTCTTAACCTTGTTGGAGGTACTGAACCCCACCAGTTTCATATGCGCATTCACCGAACCCCTCTTAATTGGAAAAATAAAATATGATTTTTTCAAATTCAAAACATAGGAGGTATATATTTAACCCCTTCAGGACGGAGCCCATTTTGGCCTTAAGGACAGGGGCGTTTTTTGCAATTCTGACCACTGTCACTTTAAACATTAATAACTCTGGGATGCTTTTAGTTATCAGTCTGATTCCGAGATTGTTTTTTCGTGACATATTCTACTTTAACATAGTGGTAAATTTTTGTCGATACTTGCATCCTTTCTTGGTGAAAAATCCGTAAATTTGATGAAAAATTTGAACATTTTGCATTTTTCTAACTTTGAAGCTTTCTGCTTGTAAGGAAAATGGATATTACAAATACATTTTTTTGGTTCACATATACAATATGTCTACTTTATGTTTGCATCATAAAATTGATGTGTTTTTACTTTTGGAAGACACCAGAGGGCTTCAACGGTCAGCAGCAATTTTCCGATTTTTCACAAAATTTTCAAATTCAGTATTTTTCAGGGACCAGTTCAGGTTTGAAGTGGATTTGAAGGGTCTTCATATTAGAAATACCCCATAAATGACCCCATTATAAAAACTGCACCCCCCAAAGTATTCAAAATGACATTCAGTAAGTGTTTTAACCCTTTAGGTGTTTCACACGAATAGCAGCAAAGTGAAGGAGAAAATTCACAATCTTCATTTTTTATACTCAGATGTTCTTGTAGACCCAATTTTTAAATTTTTATAAGGGGTAAAAGGACAAAATTGTTACTTGTATTTGTAGCCCAATTTCTCTCGAGTAAGGACATACCTCATATGTCTATGTAAAGTGTTCGGCGGGCGCAGTAGAGGGCTCAGAAGCGAAGGAGCGACAAGGGGATTTTGGAGAGTACGTTTTTCTGAAATGGTTTTTGGGGGGCATGTTGCATTTAGGAAGCCCTTATGGTGCCAGAACAGCAAAAAAAAACCACATGGCATACCATTTTGGAAACTAGACCCCTCGGGGAATGTAACATGGGATAAAGTGAACCTTAATACCCCACAGGTGTTTCACGACTTTTGCATATGTTAAAAAAAGAAAAAAAAATTTACCTAAAATGCTTGTTTTCCCAAAAATTTGTAATTTTTAAAAAGGGTAATAGCAGAAAATACCCCTAAAAATTTGAAGCCCAAGTTCTCCTGATTCAGAAAACACCCCATATGGGGGTGAAAAGTGCTCTGCTGGCGCACTACAGGTCTCGGAAGAGAAGGAGTCACATTTGGCTTTTTGAAAGCAAATTTTGCTCTGGGGGCATGCCGCATTTAGGAAGCCCCTATGGTGCCAGGACAGCAAAAAAAAAACACATGGCATATCATTTTGGAAACTAGACCCCTCGGGGAATGTAACAAGGGGTTAAGTGAACCTTAATACCCCACAGGTGTTTCACGACTTTTGCATGTGTAAAAAAAAAAAATGTTTTTTAACTAAAATGCTTGTTTTCCCAAAAATTTTACATTTTTAAAAAGGGTAAAAGCAGAAAATACCCCCCAAAATTTGTAAGGCAATTTCTTCCGAGTACGGCGATACCCCATATGTGACCCTAAACTGTTGCCTTGAAATACGACAGGGCTCCAAAGTGAGAGCGCCATGCGCATTTGAGGCCTAAATTAGGTACTTGCATAGGGGTGGACATAGGGGAATTCTACGCCAGTGATTTCCAAACTGGGTGCCTCCAGCTGTTGCAAAACTCCCAGCATGCCTGGACAGTCGACGGCTGTCCGACAATACTGGGAGTTGTTTTGCAACAGCTGGAGGCTCCGTTCTGGAAACAGTGGTGTACCAGACGTTTTTCATTTTTATTGGGGAGGGGGGTTGTATAGGGGTATGTGTATGTAGTGTTTTTTACTTTTTATTACATTTTTTGTGGTAGTGTAGTGTAGTGTTTTTAGGGTACAGTCGCACGGGCGGGGGTTCACAGTAGTTTCTCGCTGGCAGTTTGAGCTGCAGCAGAAAGTTTGCGGCAGCTCAAACTTGCAGCAGATACTTACTGTAATCCTCCGCCCATGTGAGTGTACCCTGTACTTTCACATTGGGGGGGGGGGGGGACATTCAGCTGTTGCATAACTACAACTCCCAGCATGCCCGTTGGCTGTTGGTGACTGCTGAGAGTTGTAGTTTTGCAACAACTGTAGGCACACTGGTTATGTATCACTGAGTTTGCGACCTAACTCAGTGTTTCACAACCAGTGTGCCTCCAGCTGTTGCAAAACTACAACTCCCAGCATGTACGGTGCATGGTGTACGGTGACTGCTGAGAGTTGTAGTTTGCAACAGCTGGAGGCACACCGGTCGTGAAACACTGAGTTAGGTAAAAAAAAAACTCTGTTTCACAACCAGTGTGCCTTCAGCTGTTGCAAAACTACAACTCTCAGCAGTCACCGACAGCCAATGGGCATGCTGGGAGTTGTAGTTATGCAACCAGCAGATGCACCACTACAACTCCCAGCATGCACTTTAGCTGTTTGTGCAAGCTGGGAGTTGTAGTTATACAACAGCTGAAGGTACACTTTTCCATAGAAAAATGTGTCTCCAGCTGTTGCAAAACCATAAGTCCCAGCATGCCCATAAGGGAATGCTGGGAGTTGTGGTGGTCTGCATCCTGCTGTTGCACAACTACAGCTCCCAGCATGCCCTTTTTGCATGCTGGGAGCTGTTGCTAAGCAACAGCAGGAGGCTGTCACTCACCTCCAACGATCCAGCCGCATGAGGTCAGTCCCGCCGCCGCCGCTGCTCCTGGGGCCCGGATCCCAACATTGACGCCGGGGATCGGGGTCCCCAGCACCCGGGGTGCACGTCCCGCACCCGCTCACGTCCTCCGGAAGAGGGGCGGAGCGGGTGCGGGAGTGACACCCGCAGCAGGCGCCCTGATTGGTCGGCCGGTAATCCGACATGGGGGGGCATAATGACCCCCCTGGGCGATATGCCGGGATGCCTGCTGAACGATTTCAGCAGGCATCCGGCTCCGGTCCCCAACCGGCTAGCGGTGGGGACCGGAATTCCCACGGGCGTATGGATACGCCCTCGGTCCTTAAGGACTCGGGATGCAGGGCGTATCCATACGCCCTATGTCCTGAAGAGGTTAAGTATATATTTATACATAGGTGCACAAAATGAACAAAACCATTAAGAACAAAGAAAAAAACCATGAAAACATGATTTTCACACAAAAACATAATGAATATTTACTGCAAATCAGTGTGACTTCTGCTGTTGTCTTTCAGAGACCAGTTCAGAAATGTGCGGCTTTACCTTAGCAAGTGCCACTCTCATGTCATTTTCGCAACAATGGCAGTGTTCCCCCACATTAGGCAGGCAGTGTTCCCCCACATTAGGCAGGCAGTGTTTCCCCACATTAGGCAGGCAGTGTTCCCCCACATTAGGCAGGCAGTGTTCCCCCACATTAGGCAGGCAGTGTTCCCCCACATTAGGCAGGCAGTGTTCCCCCACATTAGGCAGGCAGTGTTCCCCCACATTAGGCAGGCAGTGTTCCCCCACATTAGGCAGGCAGTGTTCCCCCACATTAGGCAGGCAGTGTTCCCCCACATTAGGCAGGCAGTGTTCCCCCACATTAGGCAGGCAGTGTTCCCCCACATTAGGCAGGCAGTGTTCCCCCACATTAGGCAGGCAGTGTTCCCCCACATTAGGCAGGCAGTGTTCCCCCACATTAGGCAGGCAGTGTTCCCCCACATTAGGCAGGCAGTGTTCCCCCACATTAGGCAGGGAGTGCTCCCCCACATTAGGCAGGCAGTGTTCCCCCACATTAGGTTGGCAGTGTTCCCCCACATTAAGCATGCAGTTTTCCCCCACATTAGGCAGGCAGTGTTCCCTCACATTAGGCAGAGTTCCCCCACATTAGGCAGGCAGTGTTCCCTCACATTAGGCAGAGTTCCCCCACATTAGGCAGGCAGTGTTCCCCCAAATTAGGTTGGCAGTTTCCCCCCACTTTAGGCAGGCAGTGTTCCCCCACATTAAGCAGGCAGTGTTCCCCCACATTAGGCAGGCAGTGTTCCCCCCACATTAGGCAGGCAGTGTTCCCCCCACATTAGGCAGGCAGTGTTCCCCCACATTAGGCAGGCAGTGTTCCCTCACATTAGGCAGAGTTCCCCCACATTAGGCAGGCAGTGTTCCCCCACATTAAGCATGCAGTGTTCCCCCACATTAGGCAGGCAGTGTTCCCCCACATTAGGTTGGCAGTGTTCCCCCACATTAAGCATGCAGCTTTCCCCCACATTAGGCAGGCAGTGTTCCTCCACATTAGGCAGGCAGTGTTCCCTCACATTAGGCAGAGTTCCCCCACATTAGGTTGGCAGTGTTCCCCCACATTAGGTTGGCAGTGTTCCCCCACATTAAGCAGGCAGTGTTCCCCCCACATTAGGCAGGCAGTGTTCCCCCCACATTAGGCAGGCAGTGTTCCCCCCACATTAGGCAGGCAGTGTTCCCCCACATTAGGCAGGGCAGTGTTCCCCCACATTAGGCAGGGCAGTGTTCCCCCACAGTAGGCAGGGCAGTGTTCCCCCACAGTAGGCAGGGCAGTGTTCCCCCACAGTAGGCAGGGCAGTGTTCCCCCACATTAGGCAGGCAGTGTTCCCCCACATTAGGCAGGCAGTGTTCCCCCCACATTAGGCAGGCAGAGTTCCCCCACATTAGGCAGGCAGTGTTCCCCCACATTAGGCAGAGTTCCCCCACATTAGGCAGGCAGTGTTCCCCCAAATTAGGTTGGCAGTTTCCCCCCACTTTAGGCAGGCAGTGTTCCCCCACATTAAGCAGGCAGTGTTCCCCCCACATTAGGCAGGCAGTGTTCCCCCCACATTAGGCAGGCAGTGTTCCCCCCACATTAGGCAGGCAGTGTTCCCCCACATTAGGCAGGCAGTGTTCCCTCACATTAGGCAGAGTTCCCCCACATTAGGCAGGCAGTGTTCCCCCACATTAAGCATGCAGTTTCCCCCCACATTAGGCATGCAGTGTTCCCCCACATTAGGTTGGCAGTGTTCCCCCAAATTAGGCAGGCAGTGTTCCCCCACATTAGGCAGGCAGTGTTCCCCCACATTAGGCAGGCAGTGTTCCCCCACATTAGACAGGCAGTTTTCCCCCACATTAGGCAGGCAGTGCTCCCCCACATTAGGCAGGGAGTGCTCCCCCACATTAGGCAGGCAGTGTACCCCACATTAGGCAGGCAGTTTCCCCCCACATTAGGCAGGCAGTGTTCCCTCACATTAGGCAGAGTTCCCCCACATTAGGCAGGCAGTGTTCCCCCAAATTAGGTTGGCAGTGTTCCCCCACATTAAGCATGCAGTTTTCCCCCACATTAGGTAGGCAGTGTTCCCCCACATTAGGCAGGCAGTGTTCCCCCACATTAGGCAGGCAGTGTTCCCCCACATTAGGTTGGCAGTGTTCCCCCACATTAAGCATGCAGCTTTCCCCCACATTAGGCAGGCAGTGTTCCTCCACATTAGGCAGGCAGTGTTCCCTCACATTAGGCAGAGTTCCCCCACATTAGGTAGGCAGTGTTCCCCCACATTAAGCAGGCAGTGTTCCCCCACATTAGGCAGGCAGTGTTCCCCCACATTAGGCAGGCAGTGTTCCCCCACATTAGGCAGGCAGTGTTCCCCCCACATTAGGCAGGAGAGTGTTCCCCCACATTAGGCAGGCAGTGTTCCCCCCACATTAGGCAGGCAGTGTTCCCCCCACATTAGGCAGGCAGTGTTCCCCCCACATTAGGCAGGGCAGTGTTCCCCCCACATTAGGCAGGGCAGTGTTCCCCCCACATTAGGCAGGGCAGTGTTCCCCCACATTAGGCAGGGCAGTGTTCCCCCCACATTAGGCAGGGCAGTGTTCCCCCACATTAGGCAGGGAGTGTTCCCCCACATTAGGCAGGGAGTGTTCCCCCACATTAGGCAGGGAGTGTTCCCCCACATTAGGTAGGCAGTGTTCCCCCACATTAGGTAGGCAGTGTTCCCCCACATTATGTAGGCCAGTGGTCTTCAACCTGCGAACCTCCAGATGTTGCAAAACTACAACTCCCAGCTGGGAGTTGTAGTTTTGCAACATCTGGAGGTCCACAGGTTGAAGACCACTGATATAGGCAGTGTTCCCCCACAGACATACAGCCTCCAGCCATATACAGTGTATGGCTGGAGGCTGTATGCCTGTGTACTGCCCACTTCAGTGCTCTGACCACCGCTCCGGCTATAGCAGTTGGTCTCGGGACCGGTGGTCGGAGCACCGAAGATGACGTGCCGCTGGTCACTTACCAAGCTGGCCAGCGCGGGTCTTCCTCCTTCCCTATTCTCTGGTCCTCGGCGCCTTCATTTCCATGGGCACACGCATGGTACGTCAGTGATGTCCCAGCGTGCCCTATGTCCCGGCGGCCCTGCGTTTATAAACTTAACATGGGGCCGCAGGGAATTAATAGTGATGGGGGGAATTGCCCCAAGAAATTGCACTCCTTGTACTCTGCAATAAAAACGTACATCTTAAAGGAGATACATCATCCAAGAAAACGCATCCCCTATTCCTATTTAAAGGATAGAGGATAGGTTTTAGAGACACATAGAGAGGGCACGTCGGATGCCTTTTTGGGGGGGGGGGGGTCCCTTTGAATAGGGGATACGTTTTCTTGCATGATACTTCTTTAAACATCAGTTTTGTCATTCATTCTTACCAGTAAATGGAAGTTCAAGAGTGTTAAAACTACTTACTGGTAAGAGATATAGAAAGATAAGATAAAAATAGAAAGAGGAAATTGAGTTTAAGCAGATTGCAACACTGTGCAGAAAAAATGATAAAAGAGGAGTAGTACTTTGTTCTAAGCATTGGGGGTGGTAATTAAGACTCATACCTTCAGTGGCTTGTTGCATATCCTAATGATATGTCAAAACAAAATATTAGTAGGGAAAAACTTTTAAAATGACCTATGGTTGTATTAGAAATTGAGTTTTTATTCAACACTGATCCCAACACTGTTTTTGTTTTGTTGCTGTGCCTCTCTGTTCTTGATATACAGGGATTTCAATATTTGGTTGACTATCTGGTGGCCAAGAAATGTTATTTATATTTTATTTAACCCATAAATTAATCAATACAGATCACGGCATCTGCAGCAGTGCGCCACTTAAAATGGAGGATCGGATCGTCCACAGTGCTGCCGCGGGGATCCAGCCGTCTCCCGGGGTCTTCTGCTCTGGTATGAGATCGAGAAGACCAGAGCAGAAGATCGCCGATAACACTGATCAGTGCTATGCCCTATGCATAGCACTGAACAGTATTAGTAATCAAATGATTGCTATAAATAGTTCCCTATGGATACGCAAAAAGTAAGAAAAAAATAAAAAAGTAGAAAAATTTGAAAAATACCCTTCCCCAATAAAAATGTAAATCGTTCCTTTTTCCATTTCACCCTCAAAAAGCGTAATTTTTTTACACCCCCCCCCCCCCCCAAAAAAAAAAGAAAACATTTTTAAAAACATATTTGGTATTGCCGCACGCGTAAATGTTCGAACTATCGACATTTAATGTTAATTATACCATATTGTGAACATTGTAAATGTAAAAAAAATAAATAAATCCAAAATTGCTGCTTTTTTCTCACATTTTATTAAAAAAAAAGTAATAAAAAGCGATTAAAATTAAATATAAGCAAAAGTGGAACCGATAAAAACTACAGATCATGGCACTAAAAATTAGTCCTCATACCGCCCCGTATACAAAAAATGTGAAAGTTATAAGTGGTCAAAATAGGGCAATTTTAAACGTACTAATTTTGTTAACCCCTTAATGACTCATAACATAACTACATGCAGGAAAATGTTTACATTTAAAATTGTCATCTTCTGACCCCTATAACTTTTTTATTTTTCCGCTTACGGGCCGGTATGAGGGCTCATTTTTTGCGTTGTGTTCTGAAGTTTTTATCAGTACCATTTGCATTGATTGGACTTTTTGATTGCTTTTCATTCATTTTTTTATGATGTAAAAAGTGACCAAAAATACGCTATGTTGGACTTTGGAATTTTTTTGTGCGTACACCATTGACCGTGTGGTTTCATTAACGATATATTTTTATAGTTCGGACATTTACGCACACGGCAATACCACATATGTTTATTTTTATATACACAGTTTTTTTTATGGGAAAAGGGGGGTGATTCAAACTTTTATTAGGGAAGGGGTTAAATGACCTTTGTTAAAAAAAAAATGTCACTTTTTTTTTTGCAGTGCTATAGCTCCCATAGGGAGATTGGATGCGACGGAGCAAGGTAAGGGGGTCTCTGCTCACGTCCTAGCTGATCGGGACATCGCGATTTTATTGCGATGTCCCGATCAGCCCGACCGAGCTGCCGGGAAGCGTTTACTTTCACTTTCAGACGCGGCGGTCAACTTTGATCGCCGCGTCTGAAAGGTTAATAGCGTGCAGCATAACGATCGGTGCCACGCGCTATTAGCCCAGGGTCCCGACTATGACTAGCAGCCGGGACCGACCTGGTGTGATGCGGGGTCACGGCGTGACCCCGTTTTAAACACCGGGACCAGGCTCAGGGCGTACAGGTATGCCCTGAGTCCGGTACTCTGGTGAAAAACTTTTTTTTTTTTTAAATCAACTGGTGCCAGAAAGTTAAACAGATTTGTATATTACTTCTATTAAAAAATCTTAATCCTTCCTGTACTTATCAGCTGCTGAATACTACAGTGGAAATTCTTTTCTTTTTGAAACACAGAGCTCTCTGCTGACATCACGAGCACAGTGCTCTCTGCTTACATCTCTGTCCATTTTATGAACTGTCCAGAGCAGCATATGTTTGCTATGGGGATTTTCTTTTACCCTGGACAGTTCCTAAAATGGACACAGATGTCAGCAGAGATCACTGTGCTCGTGATGTCAGCAGAGAGCTCTGTGTTTCAAAAAGAAAAGAATTTCCACTGTAGTAATCAGCACCTAATAAGTTCTTTTGTCTAAGTGTTGTCGCTGGAGTATTGTTTTTCTGTTTTTATTAAATAAAAGTATTATGGCAGAAGTTTTACCACTGTTGTCATTTGTTAACACCCTGTAAGCTTCTGCTGATAATGTATGGTAATGTCATTAACAAAAGAACACACATTTCCTGGTGTCTTGTAGACATATTATGCTAGTAGTAGTAATAGCTAATGTTCCATACCATGATAAAAATTACAAAATGCATTACCTTGTAAAATGTAATTCATAGAAGCATATGTGAGAGACATTTTTTTCAATTTTTTTATTTATTTTTTGCTGTGTAACTCCCAATGACAGAGGAGACATCGTCTGCTCTCCACCTGCCTAAATTAAAGGGGTTATCCAGGAAAAAAACTTTTTTTTATATATCAACTGACTCCAGAAAGTTAAACAGATTTGTAAATTACTTCTATTAAAGAATCTTAATCCTTTCAGTACTTATGAGCTGCTGAAGTTCAGTTGTTCTTTTCTGTCTAAGTGCTCTCTGATTACATGTGTCTCAACTCAACTTCAGCAGCTGATAATTATTGAAAGGATTAAGATTTTTTAATAGAAGTAATTTACAAATCTGTTTAACTTTCTGGCACCAGTTGATTTAAAAAAAAAAAAAAAAAAAAGTTTTTCACCGAAGTACCCCTTTAAGAGGTTAAAATTGTTTGAGATTTTTTTTAAAGCGGTACAATTATAAAAAAGCATATAACATGGGTATCATTTTAATTTTACTAACCCACAAAATAAAGAAAACATGTACCGTATTTTTTGCCGTATAAGACGCACTTTTTCTTCCGCAAAACTGGGGGGAAAAAGTCGGTGCGTCTTATACAGCGAATAAACCCCTATCGCGGCGGTCCCTGTGGCCATCAACGGCCGGGACCCGCGGCTAATACAGGACATCACCGATCGCGGTGATGCCCTGTATTAACCCTTCAGACGCAGCAATCAAAGCTGACCACCGCGTCTAAAGGGAAGGTGACATTAACCCGGCTGTTCAGTCGGGCTGTTCGGGACCGCCGCAATTTCACCGCTGTGGTCCCGAACAGCCCGACTGAATAGCCGGGTTAGTGCTTACAGGACACCGGGGGGTACCTTACCTGCCTCCTCGGTGTCTTCTCCGTTCAGGGATCCCCTATATGGCCGGCACTCTCCTTCCTCGTCATCACGTTGTCGCGTACGTGCGTCGGCGTGCGTAACGACGTGATGGCGGCGACAGAGAGCGAGGATACCCGGCCGACAGCAGAGACGTTCCGGAGCGACGGGGACACGGCGACAGCGATGGAGCGACATCCAGGGCAGCGGTGAGGGGTCTGGAGCGGCGGGGACACGTGAGTATTACCTCCTATGCAGTGGTCTTCAATCTGCGGACCTCCAGATGTTGCAAAACTACAACTCCCAGCCAACGGCTGTCCGGGCATGCTGGGAGTTGTAGTTTTGCAACATCTGGAGGTCCGCAGGTTGAAGACCACTATTGGGTTCAAAATCTTTATTTTTTTAGATTTTGCCCCTAAAAATTGGGTGCGTCTTATACGCCGGTGCGTCCTATAGGACGAAAAATGCGGTAGTTTTTACCTTAAAAATTCACAAAAATGGATAGTATACATTGGATCATAGGTGAGTATACTACCCTATACTCACCTATGATCCAATGCATACTATCCATTTTTGTGAATGTAAATAATACTGGCCCACACCAGTCGCTACACGAATATAGTGTTGTACTTTAATAAATATATTGCATATGAAATATGTTGTTCTTGATTTTTGTGATATTGTCCTAACATATTTCCTCCTACCCCAGACGAGTAACGTCTACACAAGTTACGTCTATGCGCCCTAATTTTTACCTTAGAAATCCGGCCAATGTATTTTTCCCATTTTAATCTAGACTGTATCTTGTTTTCCCTACCAATTTCTTCTCTAAGGTCCCTATATATTTGAACCTTAGTTATTTTCCCCTCCGGTCTATTAATAATTTGTTCGAGGGCACTATTTAGAACAACCTCAAGTAAAGAATGGTCTAATACAGTGATCCCTCAACTTACAATGGCCTCAACATACAATAGTTTCAACATACAATGATCTTTTCTGGACCATTGTAACTTGAAACCAGACTCAACATACAATGCTATGGACAGTCCAGATCTGTGAAACGTGTCAATGAACTGACCAATCAGAATGGGCAATTTACTGGTAAAACTCCTGTATTACTGAAGCGTATGCACTGACTGGTGTCTGGTAGCGCCCCCTTCAGTACAGGGAGGTATTACATGTTCTGTACACTTTACCTGTGCCAGGGTTAGCTGCTCCTTTGGACACCAGGTGAGGGCGGCTCCATGCTACTTTTTTAGGACACAGTGTACTGTACAGGACCCCGAAGAAGCTCCTGTCCTCTACATAGACCAGCATTTCCCAACCAAGGTGCCCCCAGCTGTTGCAAAACTACAACTCCCAGCATGCCCGGACAGCCTTTGGCTGTCCGGGCATGCTGGGAGTTGTAGTTTTGCAACAGCTGGAGGCTCCCTGCTTGGGGAAACACTGACATAGACAGTGATTACAGCTCCCAGCAGATATTTCTTACTTTTATATGTAAGGATTTGCTTTATCTCTATTAGTTAACTACTTATTTTTCTTTAATCCTCATTTTTTCCTATTTTTGGATGACATTTTGGTGCCTTTAGAACCAATTACCAGGTTTCCATAGAGTTCTGGTCTCAACATACAATGGTTTCAACATACAATGGTCGTCCTGGAACCAATTAATATTGTAACTCGAGGGACTACTGTATTTGCGAATCTGCCCCCTTCAACTGTATGTACCAGAAAATCTGGTGGTTCAACAGTCCAGCACTTCTCTGAAGTTCATTAAAACTCATAAGCTCCCCTCTCTGATACAATTGTGAATATTTTTTTTTATATTTCTTGTGACCCAAAAACCTTCTCGTCCTAAAATTTTTTTCTACCTAACTTTAAATATACCATATTGTAGTGAAGGATAGACTATTCTTCACGCCGCAAATATATTTCACCGAATCCCATGCCTTATTAATTAGTTCAGAATATGAAAAAAAAAGTAACCCTTTATTAACCAGCTGACCCGACCCCAGGAGTTCAAAAATATCTAACCTCATTTGTGCATTATCAATACAGTGTTTTATAATTTGAGAATTCTTACCTTGCCTTATCATCCCCATCTGCCTGGCTAAAAATAAAGTTTAAAGTCAGGAAGAGTAACCCGCCATCTTGTTCAGCTAGGGAGAAAAAGGAATATTTTAATCTTGCACATTTGCCACTTTCCACTAAAAAATGTATACACCTGGAAAGAACATTCTGCTGTGCTTTTTCTGCAAGCACACAGTCAGATTACTCTATTTTCTTTATTAAATTGAATTTCCAGAGCATCCCATACCTTGTTGTGCCCCTATTCCTAATCCAGAAAGACGGAATGTTAGTTAAAATAAATTAATCTTTATCAACTATAGCAAGCTGATAAGACTGAATCTAAGGCCAACCATTTCTTATTGTCTGATGGGCAAGATCGAATATCAGTAACATAGAAGAATGGACAGAAATGGACTTTGGTTTAAATATAATTTAATTCGCCAACTCTGCAGTGGAGGTAACATTGTAGTTTAACAAAGCTAATTTATTTTTATACAATGCCTTCCAGTTATCTACCCAATCAACTAGCGAGGTATGTAGGTAGCCAGATATCCCCCCCCCTCTTTGTCCCCGGTTGAATAAAAAGTTAAAAAAACAAATAGATACTCATCAGGTACCGATGAGTGACGTCATCACGCCTGAACTGCATGAGTGCAGCGGCCACATTCTACTGTCAGTGTAAGCTGCAGGCCTGAAGCTTACACTGACAGGGAGCTTTCAGCTGTATGTATGTGTATGCGCATACAGGTGAAATGTCACGTCCGGCAGGGAAGGACTGCACACTATTCTCGCCCACTCCCCTGTCCCTGCCTACTTACGTACCTGCCCTAGACGACAGGTCTGTAACCACGGTGACAGTCCCTTCCTAAATAATTGAGGGACAGTCAAAAAGTCAAAACAATAAACTACAAAACTGACAAAAGGTCGGGAAAGGCTGGATGTACACAACTATCAGAAAACAAACCTAAACACGCACACAGAAAAATACGTAGTCAGAGGGCCGAGTCCAAACCTGGAGAAGGACAGTATCAAAGGGAAGTCAAAAGCAAAGCCAAAAGTCACAAAACCAGAATAAACAGAATGAGCACAGAGATAGCTAGGTAAGTTACTAAGAACTATCACAAGCATAGAATGAATGAAAAGGGCCTTCATATATATGCCTGAGCTACAACCAGGAAGACTCTAATTGGCTCAGCAAGCTTAACCACACCCAGGAGCACAGAGGCGTCATCCCAGCAACCAAAACAAACAACGGGGCTAGAAATCATTAACCCTATGGGTTCTGGCAGAACCAGTCATCACATGAAAGCTGCATTTGCTCACCTGGAAATCTGGAACATGTGTTCCAAATCCTCATGAGCTAGCGAACTGGAGCCAGACTCGGGCTGTGGGGGCCAGGCCAAGGACTATAGCCCCATTAGCCCCATAACAACACCACTGGTGACAACAATAATAGAGGTTGAAGCCTAATTGAAGTTCAGTGCTAGTAAAATACTTCTTCAGATCTTTAAAGTGCACAATGCCACTTCTGACAATTCATCTCTACTCACTTAAACATAATTTAATTGCCTGGCATTGGTCTTGTAACTAAATCATGAGATGCCTTTACTTTTATTAATAGTCAATTGTTTATGATCTACACCCTAAATGTGGTGGTGGACCCACTTATCTAGACTGCAAAAGCTGTAGATGTGCTATAACCTATTCATTTTAGGAATCTCTGCTTTAGGGGTTCACAGAAAATACATTTATCTTGTATTTTTTTTTATCTCACCTGGTTTTTGCAACAAATGTCTATACCCACTGTCAATTAGAGACTGTTCCAGTAAAGTGTGAATTGAGAATCTGGAAAAAGTTGCAATTGGAAAAAAACTACTTGATGGATTTCATACCATCTCCTTTCCTTTTTCTTTTGTCTAAGTGTTGTCGCTGGAGTATTGTTTTTCTGTTTTTATTAAATAAAAGTTTTATGGCAGAAGTTTTACCACTGTTGTCATTTGTTAACACCCTGTAAGCTTCTGCTGATAATGTATGGTAATGTCATTAACAAAAGAACACACATTTCCTGGTGTTTTGTAGACATATTATGCTAGTAGTAGTAATAGCTAATGTTCCATACCATGATAAAAATTACAAAATGCATTACCTTGTAAAATGTAATTCATAGAAGCATATGTGAGAGGCATTTTTTTCTATTTTTTTTTTTTTGCTGTGTAACTCCCAATAACAGAGGAGACATCGTCTGCTCTCCACCTGCCTAGATTAAAGGGGTATTCCAGGAAAAAAACTTTTTTTAATATATCAACTGACTCCAGAAAGTTAAACAGATTTGTAAATTACTTCTATTAAAGAATCTTAATCCTTTCAGTACTTATGAGCTGCTGAAGTTCAGTTGTTCTTTTCTGTCTAAGTGCTCTCTGATTACGTGTCTCAACTCAACTTCAGCAGCTGATAATTATTGAAAGGATTAAGATTTTTTAATAGAAGTAATTTACAAATCTGTTTAACTTTCTGGAGCCAGTTGATATAAAAACAAATTTTTTTTCCTGGAATACCCCTTTAACCTCTTCAGGACACAGGGCGTATGGATACGCCCTGCATTCCGAGTTCTTAAGGACCGAGGGCGTATCCATACGCCCGTGGGAAATCCGGTCCCCACCGCTAGCCGGTTGGGGACCGGAGCCGGATGCCTGCTGAAATCATTCAGCAGGCACCCTGGCACATCGCCGAGGGGAGTCCTGAGACCCCCCCCCCCCCCCCTTGTTGGCGATCGGAGAAAATCGCATGTCAATTCAGACATGCGATTTTCTCCAATTCCGGGCAACCCCCCGTTCTGCCCGCCCCTGGATGTCGAGGGGCTCTGGGAAGAAGATGGAGGCCGTACCTGCAGGAGAAGATGCCTGGGGACCTGGGATCTTCGCTGGAGCCTGCTGGATCTTTGCTCAGGTAGGGAATCGACAGTGGGGGGGGGGGGGGATTGAAAGGGAAAGTAAAACGATCTTTACTGTGGAAAACCACTAGGGGGGCCAAACTGCAACTCCCAGCATGCCCAGACAGTCAAAGGCTGTCTGGGCAGGCTGGGAGTTGTAGTTTTGCAACATCTGGAGGGTCACAGTTTGGAGACCACTGTTACAGTGGTGCCCAAACAGTAGCCCTCCAGATGTTGCCAAACTACAACTCTCAGCATGCCTCGACTGCCCAGGCATGCTGGGAGTTGTAGTTCTGTAACATCTGTCCCTTCAGATTTAGCAATTTTCGTGACATTTTTGAAAATTGCTGCTCTACTTTAAATCCCTCTAATTTTTTCAAAAAGTAAAGGTATGTCCATTTTATGATGCCAACATAAAGTGATGCAAGTGCTGGTGCTAGGCAGGAAAGGTACCAGGTTCTGTAGCGCAATCCAACACTCCGGCAACTTCTTGGGATAAAAAGTTCAATTTATTTAGCCAAAAACATAACGCGTTGCGAAGGTTTAGACCCTCTTCATCAGATGTACAGGCAATGTATGACCATGGTTAAACAGAGCAGGTTTAAATGTGAAACAAGGGCGCCAAAAAGCCACTAGGCTCCGCCCCCTAGTGGGCGTGGGGACTGTCTCACATACACAGAATCAAGCTAAGTTAAAAGATACTTTAAAATAGCATACAATCATGCTGCAGTAACGTCAATACAATAAATACAATATATAGTTTAAAAAAGAATGGTTACAAGATATGTTGGAAATATCAGAGTGTGTCTGTCGGCGTTCCGCTTTCATTAGCGGAGCCGCCGGCAGTGTGCGCATGCGCGAACTCAGGAAGTTAATAATGATGACGGAAACCTAGTAGCACAATGTAGCGGCACGGCGTGTGTGTCGCTGGTACATTGTGTCAGCTTATAGGGAATAAGTGGGCTGCGGGGCAATGTGCTTACAATTAGAGAGCTTCAAAGTTAGAAAAATGCAAAATTTTCATGAAATTTTGGGATTTTTCACCTAAAAAGGATGCAATTAATGCCAAAAATTTACCACCAAAATAAAGTAGAATATGTCACGAAAAAACTATTTCAGAATCAGAATATTCGGTAAAAGCGTTTTCATGTTATTAATTCGTAAAGTGACGGTGGTCAGAATTGCGAAAAACGGCTCAGTCCTTAAGGTGAAAAAGGGCTGCGTCCTTAAGGGGTTAAGTAAGCAGTAAAATATTTTTTAAAAGAAAATATGCTTTTTTTACAAAAAAAATAAAAAAAAGTTATGGCTCATGGGATTCGAAGATGTAAGAATGAAAACACCAAAAATCACTGTGGCAGCAATAAGGTTTTGAAGCAGTGTCTTCAATAAGTCTGAGATTACCTGAGTCTGAGATTATAAATAATCTAAGGGCAGATAAAATAGAGCTTGTGTTTTTTTTTATATTGTTATTACTCTATGCTTTTATTAATCCCAGTGTCTGTTCTGTGTCATGTTCCCTACCACCCTTAAAAAAACTTTCTCAAACCATTTATAAATATGACAAAAGGTTCAAGGTGTTCAATTAGTCTCCAAATTACCCAGATCTCAATCTATTCATGCATCTGTAGGATGTTCAAATTCATGAAGGCCCCTCCTTGCAACTCACAAGAGTTAAAGGGGTACCCCGCTGCTCAGAGTTCAGAACAAAATGTTCCGAACGCTTAAAGCTGGCGCTGGGGGCTCGTGACGTTACGAGCCATCGGCTCTAAGCATTCGGAACATTTTGTTCCAAATGCTGAGCAGCGGAGTACCCCTACTGTCTTGGTCAAAATATATTAGGTCAAATGAAGGGCCAGTGCTGTGTGTTTTTATGGCGGGGATAGAATAAGGTGACGTGGGTCCCCATCAGTTTCCCACCGACATGATCACCAGTGATCCCCACTAATGGGTTTCCATTGCAGCCTGAGCCTAGGCCTCATCGGCCATATCTGTAGCTAACAGGAAGAATACACTGCACTAGTGTTACACCCCAGTTTCATGAACACTGCTCAAAAAAATAAAGGGAACACTAAGATACCACTTCCTAGATCTGAATGAATGAACAAATCATATAAAATACTTTCGTCTTTACATAGTTGAATGTGCTGACAACAAAGTCACACAAAAATTATCAATGGAAATCAAATTTATCAACCCATGGAGGTCTGGATATGGAGTCACACTCAAAATCAAAGTAGAGAACCACACTACAGGCTGATCCAACTTTGATGTAATGTCCTTAAAACAAGTCAAAATGAGGCTCAGTAGTGTGTGTGGCCTCCACATGCCAGTATGACCTCCCTACAATGCCTGAGCATGCTCCTGATGAGGTGGCGGATGGTCTACTGAGGGATGTCTCCCAGACTTGGACTAAAGCATCTGCCAACTCCTGGACAGTCTGTGGTGCAATGTGGCGTTGGTGGATGGAGAAAGACATGATGTGCTCAATCGCATTCAGGTCTGGGGAACGGGCGGGCCAGTCCATACCATCAACGCCTTCCTCTTGCAGGAACTGCTGACACACTCCAGCCACATGAGGTCTAGCATTGTCTTGCATTAGGAGGAACACAGGGCCAACTGCACCAGCATATGGTCTCACAAGGGGTCTGAGTATCTCATCTCCATACCTAATGGCAGTCAGGCTACCTCTGGCAAGCACATGGAGGGCTGTGCAGCTCCCCAAAGAAATGCCACCCCACACCATTACTGACCCACCGCCAATCCCGTCATACTGGAGGATGTTTCAGGCAGCAGAACGTTCTCCACGGCATCTCCAGACTCTGTCACGTTTATCACATGTGCTCAGTGTGAACCTGCTTTCATCTGTGAAGAGCACAGGGCATCAGTGGCGAATTTGCCAATCTTGGTGTTCTCTTGCAAATGCCAAACGTTCTGCACAGTGTTGGGCTGTAAGCACAAACCCCACCTGTGGATGTCGGTCCCTCATACCACCCTCATGGAGTCTGTTTCTGACCATTTGAATGGACACATGCACACTCGTTGCCTGCTGGAGGTCATTTTGCAGGGCTCTGCCAGTGCTCCTTCTGCTCCTCCTTGCTCAAAGGCGGAGGTAGTGGTCCTGCTGATGGGTTGTTGCCCTCCTACGGCCTCCTCCATGTCTCCTGATGTATTGACCTGTCTCCTGTTTGCGCCTCCATGCTCTGGACATTACACTGACAGACACAGGAAACCTTCTTGCCACAACTCGCATTGAAGTGCCATCCTGGATAAGCTGCACTACCTGAGCCACTTGTGTGGGTTGTGGACTCCGTCTCATGCTACCACAAGAGTGAAAGCACCGCCAGCATTAAAAAATGACCAAAACATGAGCCAGGAAGCATAGGAACTGAGAAGTGGTCTGTGGTCACCACCTGCAGAACTCCTTTATTGGGGGTGTCTTGCTAATTGCCTATAATTTTCATCTGTTTGGACAGTGTGATTTCACAGAAGTGTGATTGACTTGGAGTTACATAGTGTTGTTTAAGTGTACCCTTTATTTTTTTGAGCAGTGTATCTTACTTTGGCTTCATATGTATAAATGTGTAACATTTTAATATTACTTTTACTTATGCCTGACGAACAAACCTAAGTAACACTTATAAGTGCCAATATGGGTCTCCCTTTCACACAGATGCCATCATTCTTATCCATTTAGGTATAATGGTCTACCCTCCCTTTTGTTGTGGGACATTGGGTTGAGCATTTTTTTTTTCTTTTGGCTAAATACTGTTGTCAGAAATATAAAAAATGTCCCAGCCCAAGTTTCTTCACTGCTTCCTTACCCAAGCATGCATGGCATAGCCATAAGGTCAAGTTTTCACTTGTTTTTTTTTGGGTGGGCAAAAACGCCAATAAAAATGCCCATTCTGCTGCATGGTGTTTTTTTTTTTTTTTTTTTTGTGATAAAACGCTACAGCCAGATGTTAGCTGCAAGTCAATAGGGAACTGCAAAATGCCATATCGACTTGGTGTTTTTGAGTTTGGCGTTTTTTTTTTTTATCCTTTTGGTGTTTTTTCAGCAATTTTTGGTTCCTTGGCAGTTTTTCAAAAACGACCTCTTGTTGAGACTCCGGCTATTTTTAAGGAAAATCCTGACGTTTTCCTCCCATTGAAGTCTATGTGTGTTTTAACTTTGGCGTTTTTGCTGGTGTTTTTATTCTTTTTTGGACTTTAGTGATCAAAAAAAGTGATGGAGATACCTTTTTTAATAAATTTTCGTAGGGTACCTTTTTTAATAAAATTTTGTAGGTTTTTAAAAAAAATAATAAAAAAGATACATTAGTCATGGAAAATTGTATTAAACAAAAAAATTATTTTTTTATAGCTAAATTTTTATAAATTTTTTAAACAGGGATCAATTTATGTGGGTGGGCAGGGAGCTAAAAATGTAGCCGACAATAATAAAAATTTAGAAAAGGGCCATTTAAACGTAAAAATAATATATTTCATATAATTAATTCTGGTGGCCCAGTACGGGAAGTGTTACCCCGTACCCTTGCTGCCCTGTCAGGCAGCCTCCTGCAGTGTCTCCTGGGCCCCATGCATCTGTCCCCCCATGTAAATATGATTATTATGTATTATGCTGAATAATGTAGGAAGCTTAAGTCTGTTTCACATGTGATTTGTTATGTGATTGTTACCCAGGAGGTAACAGTGACCAGGTGACCTAGGGGTGACCTATAGGACTCCTGCTAGCCTCCCCTATAAAAGCCCTGGGAGGAGCTAGCTCTCTCTGTTGCTGAGGTCCAGTGCAGTCAAGTCGAGCCTAAGTGTGTGTGTCCAGAGTCAAAGGAGGCCTCAAGTCCAGTCTGCAGCCACCATCTACAAAATTTGCAAGTAATCCACAGTCACAGTGTTGTCATTTACCAGTCAAGTTAAGTCAGTCACAGTCATCATTTGTCAAGTCTGCAGTGGCCTGCATAAAATTGACCCTATCTATTACAAGTTCCAGTAAGCCCTTAAGGTCTCTGAGTCACTGGTCACCTCTGTGGGCCCTGGCTGAACTGTATAGACTTTACCATCTGTCTAACCTCAGTAAAGCCACCGTTATCCGTAACTTGGCATCAGAGTCATTATTGCCCCTGTGCCTAGCCCAGGATCCAGCAGTATACCTTCGGGTGCTATTAGGATAAACCATGTCCTGGCATCAAATGCAAGGGGTTTTCCAGGAATGTTTTTTATTTGACTATGTTACATAGTATATGTCATAATATAGTGTCTGTACCTATGTGTGATGGTTTTCTCACAATTCTTGTGATTTTCACCCCAATATTTATTTTTAACAGCATACAAAATGACTGTTATGTCAGATTTTTCCCAGGTTGCAACGCAGCCAAGACCTGACATCACTAGTCAGCTGATGACAGGGAGCCTGACTGTTTCAATGGGTGGATCGATCGCTTGTGGGAGAGAGATCAATCTGCAACTAATGCAACAGCTGTAGGCACCCTGATTGAAAACTGCAGGTCTTTTGAATGGATGCAGCTCATTTATGTTACAATGCGTGGGGTGGCTGATGTGTGGGAGGGAGGAAAATGGAATTATGGGATTTTTAGGCAAAAGAAGAAAACTCAAACAGGAAATACCACTTCACAAAAAGATAGCCACAGTGTTATGGTAATATCACAACATAGCCATTTAGCCCCAAGACAAGCGCAGATCCTTCCTAAGCATGTCCATTATTGTCTGCCAGGTACGTACTAAAATCACCTTATGGTGGATAACCCCTTTAATGCCATCTGCCCCTAGGGTAAATCCACCTGCCCTTTGCATCACACTCTCTTCCACATAATTTTGTTAAACTTTTTATTAATAATGTATTTTAATAATTTGTTGAATAAAGTTTGTTTGTGTTTTTAACTTTTTTTCAAATGTTTTAGGTAGTATTACTACTCCCAGCATGGAACACACTGTTCCATGATGGGAGTAGTAGTTCATGTACTAATTGACAGATCGCACCAGGTGTCACTTCTGACAACCGTTGCAATCCCCCTGTATAATGTATAGATGCAGGCGGATGCTCTTCTATGGTCCCCTGCACTGCAGTATATATACACCTATTCATATTTCCCGCAGAGAGCTGTGATTGGCCAGATGGTTCCAGCCAATCACAACTCTCTGTGGGAAATATGAATAGGTGCATATATATATATATATATATATATATATGTCAGTGCAGGGGACCATAGAAGAGCGGCTGGCCGCCTGCATCTATACATTATACAGAAGGATCGCAGCGGGCGTTGGAAGTGACACCTGCTGTGATCTTGCCTTAACTGCAGGTACTACTGCTCCCAACATGGAGCACATTCTGCTCCTTGCTGGGAGCTGTAGTACCTGCATTAATAGACACATCGCAACAGGTGTCAAAAGTGACACTCGCTGCATTCTGTCTATTAATGCAGGTAGTACAGCTCCCAGCATGGAGTGTGCTCCATGTTGGGAGCAGTAGTACCTACAGTTAAGGACAGATGACAGCGGGTGTCACTCCTGACAGCTGCTGCGATCATCCTTCATCCCTGAGATGCGGAGCTTTGCTCCGCATCTCAGCTCTGTACTCAGGACGGCCAGTGATGTGAAAATAAATTCACATCCCTGATTCATATTTCCCGCTGAGAACGGGGATTGGCTGCCACCATCCTGCCAATCACCACTGTGGGCGGAAAATATGAATTCTATTCACATCACTGGCAGGCCCGGAGTTCAGAGATGCAAGCGCTGTATAGAGCAGCTCCGCATTTCTGCAATAGATAGGAAAATCGCATCGGGTCTCAGAAGTGACACCCGGGCGATCTGTTAGTACAGGAACTACTACTCCTATCATTGGACAGTGTGTTCCATGCTGGGAGCAGTAGTACTACCTAAACAAAATTAAAAAAAATAAAGAAAAAAAGATAAAAACACACGCACACTTTATTAAACACCTTATTAAAATACATTACTAATAAACATTTTAACAAAGTTAGTTATAAAAAAAAATATTATTTTTACATTTAAATGGCCCCTTCCTACATTTTTGGGTCCCTCTGTTGGGTACATCTTTTTCCATCCGTGCTGCATTCTTTTTTTTTTTTTGGTACCAAACAAATTTAGAAAAAACGCCAAAGGGGCCAAAAAATGCAATTTTAACAAGGCAAAAACGCCAGAAAAAAATGCCAGAAAAACTGCCAAAACGTAGGAAAAAGCTGTGGCAATTTTGCAGGTGTTTTTGCTGGCGTTTTTTTAGGTGTAAAAAAAAAAAAAAGCCACAAAACAAGTGGAAACCTAGCCTAAGGCTGCCCTTGATACAAGATAAGGCCAGGGACTATTCAGTATTCAGAATATTGGGCTGATTAGGAGGGCAAATGGTTCTTATCTGCCGACACATTCAATGTTTCTATGGTGAAGTTTATCAAGGGTGATGTAGATGAACAATTTTCTACACCTTTAATTTGTGTGGTGGTGATGTGTACATGCACCAAATTATTAAAAGGAAAACGGTCATCCTGTTCACCCACACTAAACCCAATACACTGGGTTCTAGTGTGGGTGAACAGGAGACCGATGCGGGGTCGGTGATACGTACCTTCAGTCCGGCGCAGTGTCTTCGGTGAATTGAGCACTGGAGACGGGCCAGCTGGGTAAATTTGAATATTCATGGTCACTGGTCACGTGAGCGCTTGCGCATAGCTACACAATTCACAATAAAAGTCACAACAAAGTCACAATAAAATGCCTCTTAACAGCGACTGTAACAACTCAACACCACACAAACAGAGTAAAACCAAAGACAAATGCTCCCCTATCTCTGTTTCTATGGTAACAATGTAAAAACTACAGTCTTAATCAACTTTGATGTTTTCTGTTTTCAATTACAGGAGTCGGTCATTACTATTACCTGCCATTTATGGAGAGGATTAGGCTAAAGCTTTCACAAAATGCTTTATGGACTCATCTTGTCCTGTGCATCTTCACCCAAATAATATCTGGTTCAACTGATTTTTCCCAGAGAGCACGAAATCTCATGGAGACAAACCCACTAATCGATGGGTTAGTATATCTGTTGATTTATTTAGTGTTCATACTATTATATAATAGTAGAAATTATGGTTACTAGATAACTGGATTTGGGTTGTTGATCCAGGGATTTTTCTGGATTATTGCCAGATTTAAAGGGGTATTCCAGGCAAAACACCTCTAAATAGTACCCCCTAAAACATAACTTTTATTATATATATCCAATTAAAATAAAATTAATGTAAACCCAGTGAGATAAATATTAAAAATGGGATGTCAGGTAGGTTAGTGCTTGTGAGAACTGAGCATCATTGCTCCACTGTCAAGGGTTCTGCAGTAGCCCTGTACGCCTACTCTGACACCAACTAAAAACACTAGATTGCCGCCTCTACATGTTGTTGCCACAGTTTGCCTCTTGAAAACGCTGTGGAGACGGCGAAACATGTAGAGGCGGCAATCTAGTGTTTTTAGTTGGTGTCAGAGTAGGCGTACAGGGCTACTGCAGAACCCTTGACAGTGGAGCAATGATGCTCAGTTCTCACAAGCACTAACCTACCTGACATCCCATTTTTAATATTTATCTCACTGGGTTTACATTAATTTTATTTTAATTGGATATATATAATAAAAGTTATGTTTTAGGGGGTACTATTTAGAGGTGTTTTGCACCCCAGGCTACGGCCTTGGGGTTAGGTAATTAGTTGTGTTCCTTGGCCTCTATAGTCCCCTTTTGGTCTAATTTGTTTTTTTTATTCCAGGCAAAAAAGTTAAACAGATTTGTAAATTACTTCTATTAAAAAATCTTAATCCTTCCAATAGTTATTAGCTTCTGAAATTTTCTGTCTAACTGCTCAATGATGATGTCACGTCACGGGAGCTGTGCATGATGGGAGAATATCCCCATAGGAATGGCACAGCTCCCGGGACGTGAGTCATCAGAGAGCAGTTAGACAGAAAACAACAACTCAACTTCAGAAGCTAATAACTATTGGAAGGATTAAGATTTTTTAATAGAAGTAATTTACAAATCTGTTTAACTTTCCGGAGGCAGTTGATATATAAAAAAAAGTTTTTGCCTGGAATATCCCTTTAAAGCTATGACATTTTTTTTTCTTGACTTACACTCCATGAGAGAGATTTATCAAATCCTGTGCAGAGGAAAAGTTACCCAGTTGCCCATAGCAACCAATCAAATCGCTTCTTTCATTTTTCAGAGTCCATTTTGAAAATGAAAGAAGCGATCTGATTGGTTGCTATGGGCAACTGGTCAACTTTTCCTCTGCACAGGTTTTGATGAATCTTCCCCCATGAATTTGTCGTCTTCCTTTGGATCAACAGTGCAGGATAATAGGCTGAAGTGGATGGACACAGGGCAGTAACTAGAAAGGGCTGGGCCCCATAGCAAACTTCAAAAGCACCAATCGATGTATGATAGTATACTGCTAAATAATACAGTCATATAGTTGCAAGATAATACTGGTATACAAGGAGCAAGTATATTACCATACATATTACCTTCGCACTGTTACTAAAGAAATCACATTATTCCAAACCGACATGACTGGTAATAACACTATATAAAGGGTAAATAATACTGCCACATCATGACCACATAATACCACCACACAATGACTGAAAACCATCACCATATTATTACTGAATAACAAAAACTACTACACAAAGACCAATATTAGCCCCATACAGTGACCATATAGGGTTTTTTACTGTAGACTTGATATAAGTGAGTCATTCCCTTTTATTTTATTTTCTGTTCGGCTCAGACCCTCATCATGACGTCCTCCAGCCCCAACTTGGCTCTGCCGAATCTGTGCGAAAAATATCTTAGACTCCCCACCTTTCCAACAACTTCCATTTCTTTTCCCCACCTATATTGCCCCAAATGATAATAAAGTCCACCATGATGTCTCCCACAGTAAGAGTTTATTCACACTACGAGATTCTGCTTGGTATTTCTAGTGGATTCTGCTGCTTAGTTCACTTTGAATGTTCTGTAACTAAACTTCCATAAGGAACTGGATTCTGCGCTAAAGAATTAATGTGTTCATTCTTTTGGCAGAATCTGCGGGGAAAAAGCCAACTATCAATGGGACTTTGTATTTCAATGCTTATTTTTATGCAAATTACATTCAAAATAATCGCTGATTCCAGGCCATTTTTAACTGTGTTTATCCTCTAAGGAAATTCAGTGGACATGTGAGTATGGGAGATATGGTCTCACAATGATTGACAGACAGGTTTTTATAAAAAAAATATATTAATGGGGGATTATGCTATGGGCTATATATATAATTGGACCATTAGGCGTGTAGGAATATTTTTATCAACCCCTTAAGGACATAGCGTTTTTCAGTTTTTGCACTTTTTTCCTCCTTACATTTAAAAAATCATAACCCTTTCAGTTTTGCACCGAAAAATCCATATGAGGGCTTATTTTTTGCGCCAGCAATTCTACTTTGTAATGACATCAGTAATTTTACCTAAAAATCTATGGCGATACAGAAAAAAAAAATCATTGTGCGCAGTACATTTTTTGGTAAAAATTACACCTTATCTTTATTCTATAGGTCCATACGATTTCAAATGATACCCTACTTATATAGGTGTGATTTTGTCAGACTTCTGAAAAAAATCATAACTACATGCAGGAAAATTTATACGTTTAAAATTGTCCTCTTCTGACCCCTATCATTTTTTGCGCCATGATCTGAAGTTTTTATCTGTATCATTTTTGTTTTGATTTATGGTATAAAAAGGTGACCAAAAAGACACTATTTGGGACTTTGGAATATTTTGGCGTGTACGCCATTGACCGTGCGGTTTAACTAACAATATATTTTTAGAGTTCGGACATTTACACATGCGGCGATACCACATATGTTTATTTTTATTTACACAGTTTTTTTTTATGAGAAAAGGGGAGTGATTCAAACTTTTATTAGGAAAGGGGTTAAATCATCTTTATTCACTTTTTTTCACTTTTTTTTTTGCAATGTTATAGCTCCCATAGGGGACTATAACATGCAGTACATTGATTCAATACACTGAAAAATGCCTTTGCATTGCAATGCATTGATCAGTGTTATCGGCAGTTGATTGCTCAGGCCTGGATTTCAGGCTTGGAGCAATCAATCGCCGATCGGACGCACAGGAGGAAGGTAAGGCACCCTCCTGCTGCGTCCTAGCTGCGGCGTCCTACCACGATGGTCCCGATCAGCCCAACTGAGCAGCCGGGAAGCTTTCACTTTCACTTTAGACTCGGCAATCAACTTTGATCGCCGCGTCTAAAGAGTTAATGCCGGACCTCTGCCGGAATGGCGATGTCCGACATTAGCCACGGGTCCTGGCTGCTGATAGCAGCCGGGACCGTGCAGGTATGATGCGAGCTCAGCTCCTGAGCTCACTTCATAACCCTCCCGGTTAAGGGTACTCTGCCCCTAGAAATCTTATCCACGATCCAAAGGATCTCAGTGCTGCACCCGCAGTCTGTGTAGAGTGTATGGTTCAGCGCCGGAGGCTTGTGACGTTACGGACACCCCCCCCCCCCCTCAATGCAAGTCTATGGGAGGGGGCGTGACGGCCGTCACACCCTTCCCATCGACTTGCATTGAGGGGGCATGGGCGTGACGTCATGAGCCTTTGGCCATGCATCGCCAGTCATCCGAAGTTCGCTCCATGCACCGGATGTCTAGGATGCCCCAGCGGCAGGACCCCCGCGATCAGACATCTTATCCCCGATCGTTTGGATAGGGGATAAGATGTCTAGGGGCGCAGTACCCCTTTAATGTTATATAGTATTATATAAATTTCTGATCTTAGTTTTTTTTATCACTATGACTGGAGGATCATATCTTTGTTAACAATGTGCTTACCCTGAATTGAGATAGGTAATTAGATTCAAGATCACATGCAAGACCACCTCTTCACTGCATTTCATCCACCCTGGCACGCTAAACAGGAGGACAGGGAACCTGCATTCCAGAGCAAGAACTACTATCTACTAAACATTTATTGTGCTGTAGATATATAATAAATTACTTAGATAGTCATAAACCTTTAAAGGAGAACTCTGCAAAAACGAATGCTCTTTGTTATGTCTTACGCAGGGCATGATGAGTTATTGCATATAACAAAGATACAGAGAACAACAGAAAAAAGATATCTTTAGTCCCCCTCTCTTTGGATAGGCACAAGACTTTTATAAAACTTTGTATAAATCTATAGTACAAGCAAATGTAAATTGTAATATATCTTATCAAAGAAAATTTGTTTTTCTCCACTTAACCGGCTACTTTCCTGCACTCCATCCCTCCCAAATGTATTCACCCTGAAACCTATTGAGAAGTATCGCTTACTGAAGTTGCAGCTGCAAATAAAATTCTATGGAGAGGGGAGGGGGAAGGAACAGTGGCATAGGCACCTTTCACACTGCCATTGGTGGCCAGCAGTGTGACGGCCGCTGCAAAATAGCAGGAGAAAAATTACAGCATGTGCCGTCTTTTCCTCCAGCTATTCATAGCGGGTCCTGGCGGCCCCCATAATAGTAAATGGGAGCCGCCGCGACCCATTGTTTCCCGTTGCTCCCCGTTAATAGAACGGCCGTTAATTCCGAAAAAAGTGACTTTGATGGCCATTCTCGATGGGGAGCAAAGGCAGTGTGAAAGTAGCCATAGCAGCAAGTCTCCAGTACAAGCACAACAAAAAATTAGAAATTAAGTCTGCACAGCGTAAAGCTGGTGAAAATGCTATATACAACTGATATAAGGGCCAGAAATAGGGCTACAGCTCATGTACACACACAGATATACTGAAACATTTTCTGAAAATGCAGGTAAGCAGCTTTTAGATTTTTTGGTGACTATATTGCAAGCAGCCCAGAGGTGTTAGATGTTGCCTTCCTGGTATAAAGCATACAAATTCAGTATTTTACAAGTACTCTTCAGATGACTCAGTTAAAACATTACCAAGTGCTCTAAAAATAGCTTAACTTGTAAAATGTGTAAAGGAAAAGGAAATGTGTTAGCAACATTTTTATCATTTTATAGATTAAAGCCAGATACTGAAACATGTATATTTCTAATCTGTTTCCATCTTCTGATTGTGATATTTTATTTTGAATTTCTTATACTTGATTTTGGGAGCAGCAATATTGCCTGATATAGTGTTTTTGGACCTTGACAAAATGTCTGCCACTGTCCCTTATATCTGATCAGTAAATTTAAGTTTATAGGCATAGCTTACTTTAGACTGACTTAGGAGACAACTGAGACAGACTTGGGGTGCTCCATCCTACAGCCACAAATTGCTTACTGATAGATTGAACCTTGACTTGTGGACCGGAGCTGCCGGAGGCTTTCACTCTCGTTATCCTTGATGTGTGTTATTGAGCCTTTTCGGTGCAAAGGCTTCTCCCCACAACTGGACTTTGACTGACTTGACCTGCACGTCGGGATGCTAACGGTTTAGTATAGTTGTTCACCACTTGACTTCTCCTCAGACTTGAACACTGCACACACTCTCCTCCTTGCCCGGGACCTGACTTTCTCTCCTTCTCACACACCAGACTTTGAACCTGTCCCCATTAGAGGTATGCTGAAGGGAAGCTTACATTGTTCTGACTGGACTCACACTAACTGTCTAGCCAGACTAGGGGGCATAGGGCTGGACTCTTATTGGCCACAGTGATCACATGACACCTCTGCAACCTTTTCCAAAAAGGCACAGTACACTTTATACAGAATAAATGGCATACATTTGCATAAAACATGGAAAAATAAATACAAAATTTAATTGCAAGTTCCCTGGAGCTATGGGCCGAAACAGACACCTGAGACAACATCTACCTGAGATGACAGGCAGTGTAATGTGTTCTGTACCGGGTCATAACATTTGTATACCAGTGTCACTATTCTATGGTTATGTTAAAATATATATTAAAAATGGAAATTTAGAAAAACAAAATCACCAAAAATTCTTTGATATAAGCAATAGATAACTTTCTGATCATACATTACATTTAAAGAGAAACTGACAGCTAGTTCACCCTCACTAAAACCAATACACTGGATTATAGTGCAGGTGAATAGCTGTAAAAAGAGTGGTTACTCCTTACTTCCTGAGTTCTGCCCATTCCTAATTGCATTGCCATTGTGCAGCTTTTCACAATAGAGGCAGGGAGCCGACTTGCCAAGCTCCCATGCCTCCTCCATATTCACTGTCAGAGCCGCCCCTCTCACGAATAGGTAAATGTTTTCATTTGTCTGCCAGTGGGGTGGAACAATCTGCTTTCTGAGCAGAGCGCAGGCGCCGCTGCCTTCCATGTGTAGCAAGCAGCAGCGCCTGCACTCTATTACTAGAGCAGAGCCCTCTCCCCTCCTGCAGGCATTCACATCCTAGTGATGTATGAGTCACAAAGTTTGCATATTCAGGAAGGGGCGGGCTGAGGAGTGAATATTGATGAGGCTGGGGAGCTCGGCGAGCTGACACCCCACCTCCATTTCGCAAAGCTGTGCAATAGCAGCACAATTAGGAAAGGGGAAAACAAAGGAAATACTAAACTTAAATATATTAAGTTTAGTGCAGGTGACCTAGCTGTCAGTTTTTCTTTAATGTTTATTTTCTTTGTTACAGACACAATGACCTTCCACTGCAACTCAGAAGGCTCTACAAAAACAGGCTATCAGAAATTGATTTGCGGACTATTAATACCACAAGAACCAATTTGCATAAGCTAAAAATTGGCCATGTTGGAGCTCAGGTAACCTTAATATTACACAAAAAAGGCAGCTTTAATTTGAGTCCAGAAACTTTCGTGGGTTCTCCATCAGATTATGATACAAAGAATGTGGCTGGCAGCAATGTGTCTCCCAGTTTCCCTAGGGGAAAAGATGAGCAGTTTTTGCTTGTTTGTGGTAAAGTCCAGGGAGATAGCTGACTACTGAATGAGCATCCAGCTTCCTTATGTAAATAATCATAGTAGATAAAGAACATAGCTTATTTAGCTGATCAGTGGGGGTTAGACCACTGGGACCCCTACTGAGCAGTTTATTATTACAGGTCTTGTGGATTCTTGTGATAACCTATTTAATAAGACTTTTTAATTTATATATGTTTTCCATATTTTCCATATTTGTCACAAGGGATGATTTTATCTGACCTGATAGATTCAACCAGACTAAACTGACTGAATGACCTCTCAAAAAAAGGCTTTGTATATAAAAGAAAATAGATACCTCTATATATGCATGCTAAATAAGTACATATATATCCTTGTAACTACCGTATTTAGGGAGGACACGCGAGTGCCTAACATTAGACGCTGCTATGCCTGAAACTGCTGCCTACCTGTATGAGACACTGAGAGGCTTCCCTCAAATCAGTGTCCTGTGCGGGGATATTGAATACATATCACTGGATGTACTTTGCTGGGAATACCTACATGCCATGTGGACCGAGCTGGGTGACTGTAGTGGTGTGTGCTGAATAAGATGGTAAAAGGAGCTGCTCTGAGGAGTGGTGTATTGGCGGTAGAAGAACCACGGGAGTGAGTTTAGAGGTGTTTGGAGTGTGTGGTATCATCATCAGAGGGTGGCCTACTGTCCACTAAAACTTGTATTGCTTAACACCTAACCCTTAGTGGGGTTGTGTTTTTTGGCCTAGTTTTACTGCCCTAAAGATGGCCTTGCCAAACTCAAGCAAGTTCACACTTCCATGTTCTTATTTATGCACAAGATTTCCAAACTTTTCAACTGAATGGAGTGGCAGTCACAATATGTGCTACACCAAATCCACTGGATAAAGAAGCGGCTCTCCAAAGTAGCGTGAAAGCATGGTTTATTCACCCATCCAAGTTACAGTGTTACGTATTGGTCTTCACAATGAGACCTTGAGAAAGGTCTCATTGTGAAAACAGAAACATAGCACTGTAACTTGGATGGGTGAATAAACCATGCTTTCACGCTACTTTGGAGTGCCGCTTCTTTATCCAGATGATATGGTGTTTATAGGGTATTGAGTGCTGCCTTCAGTCGCTGAGCACCCATTTGGACCAGGAGTCGTGGACACAGTGCCAGTTCTTTTCCACATACTATATACACATGTGCTACACCATTCACTGTCTATGGGACGGCCAGAGATAGCTGAGCACTGTACTGTGAATAGGGGATGTGTTTATGGTGCCTGCCAGTGTACTATATCTGAAACTGCCATAAAAACTTGTTCTGCTTCAGTTCTAGGCCGGAGTCAGTACACTATACCCTCTGTTTTGGTTTTTGTCCACCTCCTGTGTTCTGTGGACTCTGCCTCAAGCCACTTTGTTCCCAAGTCTGTTTACAAGTCTTAAGTCGCCTTTAAGATCTGACCTTGCCTGCACTTGGATACTGCTTCTGCCAAGCTTTTCTGGATACCAGTGCCTGGTACATGTGTATTACAGTGTATTTGCCTTTAGTTGTTTATGTTAGAGCTGCCCCCTCTTCCCTGTCCCTTTAAACTTGTTTCAGTCAGGCTTTCCCACCCCAGTTCAGCTGGCATTGTGCGAGTGTGGCAACCCTTCACTGTACCTCCAAGTGTTCTATGAAATTTTATGGTGGCCAGTGAGAAATGGCTCTTTCTTTTTATTTATTTTTTTAAGATACAGAAAACTGGGGGTCAACATTGCAATATATATATATTTTTTAATTTCTTGAGCGTATGCTGCCTATTGCTAAGTGCCACGCTATACTACAAAATGGACCCAAGGTTAGTAAGGAGCCAAAATTACAAATATCCAAACCCCAGGGCCGTAGCCCGGGGTGAAAAACCCCTTTATGCATACCCCTAAAATATCACTTTTATTGATATACTTTAAAAGTTCCCCAAAGTGAAATTAATACTAACACATGACATGGTAATATAATATAAACTGTGGTAGCTGAGAACTATTCTCTTAATACTGATAGTTTGCGGCGCTGCAGATTACCGCAATTAACACCTGTCTATGTGTAATTAAAATGAACACAACATGCCAACCTCTACATGTTTCGCTGTTACAACGGCGTTCTCAAGAGGTATATTGTGACAAAGTCCTTGCCACAATATACCTGGGGCCTGGGGTTTGGATATTTGTAAGTGCCACCCTAGGAACCCGACCTAAAGGTCCAGACCTGGGATGGTCATTTCGATTGACTCAAAAGTGAGTAATATAATAATCTATTTCTGGCATTATTTTCTGATTTGTCAAATCAATAAAAACTTGTAGAATAATAGAATAGAATAATTTGTAAATATGATGCCGGCGTGAGAATAAAAATACTTGCATACCCATACATACACGCTTTCCTATACATTATTGTTCTAATGTGTGCATTACACTTTTTTATATATGTATAAAACCTGTTTAAAAACTGGCTTTGTAAATCTAGGAACATGGTAATATGTTGTCGATTATGATTGTTCTAGTTCTGGTCAGCGTACGTTTTGTGCAGCGCTCAAGATAAAGATGCGGTAAGGCTGGCCTTGGAACAAATTGATGTTATCAAAAGAATGTGTAAAGATTATGAAGAACTGGAGCTTGTTACTTCATCCCAAGGTGAGTTGTTAAATATTCAGTTATACCAGGTAATAACCCCCCCCCCCCCCGCCCCCCACAAAAAGAAAAAAAAAAAAGCAATAGAATGCATGCTAACTTTCTGGATCTTACAAATATATATCTCACTGCGCATGCTCAACACACGTGCGCAGTGATGGAGGCTGAGCTCCATGCTTCTATCACTGCGCAGGCGCACTGGGTCAGAAAGCATCAGAAGCGAGCATCATCAGGAGGTGGCTACATTACACAGCAACACAGCTTGTACATTCTGGGCTTACTCTGATCCATGGAGGACGCTCTGCACAACTTACAGGACTAACTGTAAAGGATTTGGTAAAGTTGGTAATGTATACCACAGGACACCTTTAGAAGTATTTTGGTGTCCCTGCCTGGATAAATAAGAGCTTTTTATAGCAGCCTGTAAGGAAAAATTATAGCAAGTTACATCTGTAAAACTTCTTAACTCAGGTTTTGAATGAGAATTGAATAAATAAATAAAATGATCAAAAATAAAAAAGTAGAAAAATGTAAAATCTAATGATAAGAAAAAATTCCCCTCTCCCAAAGAAAGTGCACACCTCTCCAATTGCACACACACCTATTTCAGACGTCCTGCAAGATATAAATGCATTTTGCATGGGTAGAGGCATTAAAGAGGTACTCCGCCCCTAGTCTTATCGTGGGGGTCCCGCTGGGCGGTGTGCAAGAAACACCAGCCCCCGGCCGCATCCTCCTAGCCCCCTCTCTCCCGTCCTGCTACTGTGTCAGTGCGCGGGAGACCCCCTCACCCGCTCTGCGCTTGTAAATTACAGAAGCATCGAGGCGCTGAAGACAGAGGCACTGGCACTGAAGACTGCTACCTGTAAGTGCCTCAGCGCCATGGCCCCTGTATGTGACAGTCCTGTACCACCTGTAGGCCCTGTCTGGTTGAGTCCCTCAGTGACCTGGGGGCTCTCCTGCAGGGTCTCCCTTTGTTCTCCTGTTGGTTTAATAAATGGGGTGTATGTTACTTTAATGCTTAGACAGGATCCCTATGTCTGGATAGTATAAAGGACCTGTGGGAGGTCTCAAGGACCTGTAAGTAAGTTGGTCACATGTTATATTATGTCACTTGATCTGTTGTCACATGTACTCCCAGATATATATATATTACACACACACACGCTGAGGGTGCCTGCAGCTGTTGCAAAACTGCAAATGGGCATGCTGGGAGTTTGTAGTTTTGCAATAAGGTTTTGCCTGGGGTGCCAAAAATCCTTGCACCAGCCCCGATTAGAGAAACAGTTGAGTAAATACTACTCATTGAACAGCTTAAAGATATTTTTCCCATTTCTTACTATTTTGCCCACAAAAACCACAAAATTAATTGATATCTTCACCATTTTTTATTAATTAGCCCGATATGTCCCAAAAAAAGAAAGAAAAGGTAAAGGTAGACTAACAAACACGAAAAATAAACACATATAGAATGAAGCATTTTAAAAGGATAAAATTTGCTTTGGTCATAAAGAACCAAAACATAGCTGATTATGAAGGGGTTAATCTGATTTGATAACTTTCAGTGAAAATTTTAAAACTAGAATATTGTTTGTCATTGGTGAAGACTGCTCACTATTTCGTAAATCCAAATTTTGTTTGCTTTATTTGACCATTTGACATATACTTTTATTAAAGGGGTATAAGAAGCTCCCAATGCGGCTCCTTTCATTCTTCTGCTCTTCTTCCTGCTTCTGAGACAAGAGGTCAGAGTAGGACCTACCTGCTCAGCCAGTCAGTGGCCAAGAAGGGATAAACCATTGGCTGAGCGGGCAGGTCAGGTCCTGCTTCAACTCCTCCTCTTGGAAGCCGGGAGAAGAGATAAGCAGTGAGGGGTCGGAAGGTGCTGTAGGGGGCCAGGGTAGGTAAGTACCCCCAGGCCCCCACCCTTTCTTTTTTTATTTTAAGTAAGGAACATGTCCGGGAGCATATAACATTTTCATTTTACTAGAATATTCCTTTAGCGTAGGGTCACAGGTTTTGTATTTTGCTGTGTATTTGCTGCTGCATATTTTCCTACCGATTGAAGTCAATAGGTAGCAAAATATGAAGCGGATTTTGCTAAAATGCAGCAGATTTTGCTAAAATGCAGCAGATTTAGCTACCTATTAACTTCACTGGGTAGGAAAATATGCAGCAAAATACAGCACATGTGACTCTACTACTAAAATGTAATTTAATTTATATATATTCCTTGTGTTTCTTCCCAATCAGGTATTGAAAGCACAAAAAAGATTGCCTGTCTAATTGGGTTAGAAGGAGGACACATTATAGACAGCAGCCTGGGTGCCCTGAGGATGTTCTATGACCTTGGTGCCAGATATATGTCCCTAACCCACACATGCAATACTCCATGGTAATGTATAAAACCATGTTTTTTTTATATGAATGCTGTTTTACATGTTGTGCAAGTACATTTATTCTCCAGTAGATGAAGTAATGTTAAATTATAGTCATATATCTTTCAGGCTGCAGAAGCAATAGCCAAAGACAATATTATGTTCTTTATCAATGGAAATGTATTTTACAAAAATCTTAGCATGAGAATTTCAAGTACTTTGTAATATACATAGTTTTTTTTGCTGTTTAGAAGAGTTACAATTTGAACCGGAGGGGTAGCAGACGTATTTATATTAGCCAGTGGTTCCAAGGGAAACCTTCTTAAGTTAAAGGGGTACTCTGGTGGAAAACAATGTTTTTAAAATCAACTGGTGCCAAAAAGTTGAAAAGATTTGTAAATTACTTCTATTTAAAAATCTTAATCCTTCCAGTACTTATCAGCTGCTGTATGCACCACAGGAAGTGCTTTTCCTTTTGACTTTCTTTTCTGTCTGACCGCAGTGCTCTCTACTGACACCTCTGTCCATGTTAATGGGATTTTTAGGCCCAAAATTACCTGTCAGCAAATACGATACCGTAGAGATCAATACACATGGGTTAC
Organism: Hyla sarda; assembly: GCF_029499605.1. Taxonomy (NCBI): domain Eukaryota; kingdom Metazoa; phylum Chordata; class Amphibia; order Anura; family Hylidae; genus Hyla; species Hyla sarda. The sequence goes on from NC_079194.1 coordinate 218,189,216, forward strand.
AACAAAAAAAGATTAATCTCTAATCTTTCCCACAAATTCCCAGCTACTTTCCCAAGGAGATTTATCCACAAAATCCCAGCTATACCTCACACAATTTCAAAAGAATAACCCACAGTATTCTACCTTCGTGTGACACAGAATTAACCCTTACAACATACAATTTTAAAACAGGAATAAACTACAATATTCCATTTTCCTAAAAAATTTGGGATAGTGGAAACCATAATTCCTCTTTGACCTAAACCATACAATACTCAAACGGGTATTCCAGGAATTATTTTTATTTGACTATGCTACAGGGGCTGTAAAGTAAGTGTAGTTCATTATATAGTGTATGTACCTGACGGTTTTCTCACAATTCTTCTGTGATTTTCACCCCAATATTTATTTTTAACAACATACAAAATTGACTGTTGTCTCAGATTTTTCCCAGGTAGCAATGCGGCCGAGACCTGACTTACTAGTCAGCTGATGACAGGGAGCCTGTCTGCTTCAATGGGTGGAGGGATCGCTTGGTGGGAGAGAGATCAATCTGCAACAGCTGTAGGCACTCTGATTGAAAACCACAGGTCTTTTGAATGGATGCAGCTCATTTATGTTTCAATGGGTGGGATGGCTGATGTGTGGGAGGGAGGAAAATGGAATTATGGGATTTATAGTCAAAAAAGGAAAACTCAAACAGGAAATGCCAGTTCACAAAAAGCTATCCACAATGTTATGGCAATCTCACAGCATAGCCATTTAGCCCAAAGACAAACGCAGATACTTCCTAAGCATGTCCATTACTGTCTGGCAGGTACGTACTAAAATTACCTTATGGTGTATAACCCCTTTAAACCTTGCAAGACAGGCTAAGGACGGGCATGTAATATCAATAAATAGTTTCATGGACAAAACAGCATATAAAACATTTCAGACAGTACAGACAAACAAACATAGATTACTCACGTGGGTACTTTTGTCTGGTTCAGAAAGACGTGTAAGTCAGAGGGAGTTAGTCAAAGACCCCTTTATAGCAAAATGGAGGAGAAAGTGCTCACTTAGACCCGGGTTGTCTCATCCACGTTGGAAGAAAGCGGGTCCGAAGTCAACTGCAACCGCTTATCAGTCTTCCCAGGACGTCCTGTGTTTCGGCACCATATGTTAACGTGATCTTTAGGCCCAGAGCAAATACGACAAATCGGAGGAAACAATGACTCACGACCATTCAAAGAGTCAAATGCAAATGAATCCTATTTTATTATTCACAACAGGTGGTATTTATAGTCATAGATATTAATTACATAATGATTAAAGGTTATTCTGATTATCTAAGAGCTTGTTTTAGGCAATTTCCACTAAAACTGAAGACGTGGCAAGTTTTAATCGATACTTTCAGGGACCAGTTTCGATCATACCTCAAAAGCTGTTAATGACATTTCATCCTGATTAAGGGCCAGTTTTATTAGTTTTTATAAGAACTTGTAGGTGATATGTGATACGAACTATCAACACAAATACCCTTATTAGGAAAGGCAATTAAGTGCAAAAAACAAGTGCCAACTAGGCACAAATATGCCAATTAGCCCCTAATAAAACTTAGCTTCTATTAAACCTATAGTTAAAATTAGACGGGAGTTAAAAATACCAATATTGCCACGGTTTATAGGGTAATATAATAGACTTCAACCGTGTTATGATGTATTGGGGATGACTTTCATCCAATACTGCAGCAAATACCGCTAACACTGATGGCTCAAACTGTTAATTATGATGTTTTAGCCTAAGGCTGCAGTCCAATAGGCTGTTCACCGTGACAACAATAAAATTTAAAACCTAACAGAGACTGCCACCTAACTAGTTTCACTCAGACATGAGCTTCATCAGAGGTGCAGACTAGTGACTGATATGTGATACAGAGCTAACTGTAAGAATTAAATATAGATTTCTTACAAGGGAAAGTTACTTTCTTAAGGAGACAGATCCCCACCCTAAGGCTAGGCTCAGACTACGGAATTTCCGCCTGCAATTCCTCGCTGAAATTGCAGGCGGAAATTCCGCTTGCTAAAATGCACAGTGTAGTTAATGGGTTTCCGTTCACACTTCGGAATTTGTGAAGCGGAATTTGTGAACGGAAAATCCGCTTGGAAATTTCCGCCTGAAGAAAGGGGTTGCTCTTTCTTCAGGCGGAAATCCGCGCGGAACACATTGCAGTCTATGGGAGACTGCAGTGTCCGCGCAGTCCTAGCGCAGACTGATTCAGACTGAAATTTTCTGCCCGGAGATTCCGTAGTCTGAACCTAGCCTAACAGTCCATGTCAGGAACAGTCCAAAGCAGGAGCAAATCCCCATAGCAAACCTCTCCTGGTCTGGACAGTTCCTGACATGGATAGAGGTGTCAGCAGAGAGCACTGTGGTCAGACAGAAAAGAAATTCAAAAAGAAAAATACTATGGAGTATACAGCAGCTGATAAGTACTGGAAGGATTAAGATTTTTAAAAAGAAGTAATTTACAAATCTGTTTAACTTTCTGGCACCAGTTGATTTTCAATTTTTTTTTTCCACAGGAGTACCTCGTTAATGTGGTTGTTTGGGGAAAAAAATTATATATAGCTAGGGGCACTATAAAAAGGCCATTCTCTTACATCTTCCTATGTCATTTATGTGTATTATCCTTTTCCATTCCTGTAATGCTGGGAAGTGTAGTTTTGGAATAGTTGGAGGTACAGGGTTCGGATAACTCTTTTTTGCAGCAGTGTTGCCTTCAGCTGTGTGCTACAGCTGTTGCAAAACTACAACTCCCAGCATGCCCAGACATCCTTTGACTGTCCAGGCATGCTTGGAGTTGTAGTTTTGCAACAGCTGGAGGCACGATTGGTAAAACTCTGTGCTACAGCAGTGTTGCTGTGTTCCTCCTACAGCCTTGTCAATCAGCCATCTTGTGTCCATGACCCTTGGACACCCCCATGCTGCTATGGGACTTATCAGTGTCCCAGGAGGTATGGGGACCCCTAGTGGTGGGATTTTCGGAGGCAGTTTTCTTTAATAAAATTTTATAAAGAAGTATATTAGAAAAACTATTGTTTTTCCAAGATGTACAACATCTAAAAAGTTTTTATATCTGAGAGTGTCCATTTAAGCAATTGTCGATCCAACGATAAGAACGGAGCTGCAGATGGGTCGGTTCCCCCATACCCCAAGGATTATCTGCATTTAATGTTTAAATGCCGTGATCGCTGTTGATCAAAGCATTTAGCTCCGATGTCCGTCATAACCTGCAGATGTCAGCTGCTGACAGCTGGCCCAACGTGCCTGTACATCATGGGTCAGGAAGGGGTTAAAAATCTCCTTGGGGGAAGTAATTTACCACCCCTGTGAATGTGCCACCCGGGTCCAAAGGACCCAGCGGGACCCATTGTAGGGTTTGCTCTGTTCCTTCACATGTGCCCAGAATCCAGTGTACTGTATACCCTCTCATACTAATATCCTTTTTACCTGATGTACAGTGCATTTCTGAAATAAATCTGGAATATTACTACATGCAGACCTAGGGGCTGTCTATCGAGCCATAAAGGTACAGCCAAGTTATAGTTTCTGAATAGTAGTTTAATAAGGCTGCTGCATAAGCAACCACCGTGAGAGGAAGAATCTTCGGCCTGAGGATGCCCGGACATGGGCTGAAAATCTCCAGCACAATGAGGAGTGTCTACCGCGTCCAGAAGGTGCACCTTGGGTGATTTTGTATGTTTTTACTATCCTTTTGATACGGATTGGATTGTGTATTCCATGAATGAAAACTTTCACTAAAGCAAATTTATGAAAAAGAGAAGCTTGTGTGTGGCATTATATCTATTTATGTTACCATGCCTTACACCAGTGGTTTTCAACATGTGGTATGAGTACCCTAGGCAGGCTGAGAGAATACGCCCGCAGGTGAAAACAAAAAGAAAAGCAAAATTTAAATGTTTTTCTGCTCCTGTTCTGTGAAGTTATATATTCATGGAGCAAACAAGCCAACCTTGGTATCTAGATGAGCACTGGTTTTAACTGTGTGTGCATCCTTAGGGCAAACACACAGCCTTAGGGTACGTTCCCACACGGCGTATTTGCTGCTGCATATTTTATTTTCCCTGTTGAAGTCAATGGGTAGGAAAATATGCAACACCAAATACGCAGCAAATACGTAGCAAAATACGCCACGTGGGAATTCACCCTAAAAGTACAACTGAACAGAAAGCCTTTGGCTTATTGTTGTAGACCGCAGGCATGCGTGCAGCCTACAAGAGATTGGAAAAGCAGAAGATCAACAGTTTCCCAGCACAGGCAGTGTATTATTATGTAAGGGAAAAAAGCTGGACCTAACTACTATGTGATGTGCTGGGTCTTGGCAGATCTTTCAGCGGATCAATTTCCATGGCAACATTTTCCACTGCTAAAATTCTAAATGGGTCAATAAAAGACCGATTCACACCAATGTTAGATTCTTGCAGTGGAATCTCTGAGAATGAATTCACATGGGGGAAATTTGTTGCAGAAATTTTTGAAATATCCCCATTAAGATGTATAGAATTGATCTTCCGAATTTGCAACAAATCAGTAAGACAGGTGATTCACAGGCCCCCGGACAACAATACAAAGCCCTTTGTTTTTTATCTGCAGGGCAGAAACATCTGGTGGAGGTCAACACAAATTCTACCAAGGAAGGAAAAGCCTGACCGATTTTGGTGCAGTAAGTAGAGTGGTTCTACAGTTTTTTTTTTTTACTAGTTTTAGTAAAGGTGGGGGGGGGGATTTATCATTTGTTGAAATTTCCCTGTTGACTGTAAGTGTGCTCCGAGTCACATTGCGCAAGAGTTTGCAACAAAATATTTTTGCAGTATGGTAATGAAACTTACCAGCCAAAGAATACTTACGTGTGACACACTCACCTAAGCATTCAAAGCTATTGAGCATATATTTTTGACAAATTTCCATAAAACACTATTCGGAAACCCTTAATAAATTCCCCCCTTTGGCTAAAAATGGAAACAAGTGAAAAAAGAAAGAAAAAAGAAGCATTTGGTAATCAATCATTCTATTGTCTTGGCCAAATCCAATGCCACATCACTTGTCCATATCTTTAACTTTAGATGGTCCTTCTGATACGTCAATGACAAGAAGATGAACAGTGACTAAGATCTGTCCCATCATCCTTAACCACTTGTTTACATTTTTTGGAAATAATTTTAGGTTTTATAAATACTAACATTCCGAGTCTAACACCACAGCTAGATTTACAGAATGTGCAGTTCTGTTGTGTCCGGAAATTCAGAGCATATGAAAATCTGAATGCATCTTTACTATATATTGCTGAAAGTCATTCAGTGCTCTTATTGCCAGTGCAATAAAAACATGGTAAAAAACATGATAAATGTGTCTTTTACTGGTAAAAAAGAAAATAAATCATCTGCTTCACTAAACCATGGCAATTTGTAGTAAAAACACGTGGCTTTTCTTGTTTTTTTTTTTTTTGCTACTTAACAGAAAATTGCACCAGGTGAACCAAAATGCACCAGGCAAACCAAGATCTATTGCAAAGTAAATAGGGCTGTGTTGGTGTTGCATGATCTTCCTGTACAGCAGGTGCCCTAAAGGGTCACTCTGTTGGTAAACACTCAAAAGGAGTTGCTGCATTTAGTTATGAGCCATGCAAGAAATCTAAAAGAGGACCTTGTGGCCAACCCCCAAACGCCTTTTTTGATATGTCCTCTCATTCCCAAATATATGTGGGTTCATAATTTGTCTGACATTCGGGGAATTATCAGACGGGTGTGAACTTAATTTTAATATCAGGTAATGGGTGGATTATACAGTCATGGGGTCTGTATTAGGCATAATCACCGCTCAATGTAAAATTTTCACATCCCCTGACTCTATAATCCACCTACCACCTGATTAAGATTAAAGGGGTACTCTGATGGAAACATCCCCTATACAAAGGAAAGGAGAAAAGATGTTAGATCACCGAGGTCCCATCGCTGGGGACCCCCTCGCTCTCAGGGCCTGCAGCGGCGGCGGCCGGAACACGGAAGCTTGCAGCTTCCGCGTTTGTGATGTCACGCCACCTCCATTCAGGTCTATGGGAGGGGGCATGACGGCTAGTACATAGCCGTCACACCTCTTCCCATAGAAGTGAATGGAGTGAGCATGGTGGCTTGCGTCGCCAGTCATCAGGCACGGAGCAGAGTTTGCTCCGTGCACTGTATGACAGGGGTTCCGGCCTTGAGATTGCGGGGGTCCCCAGCGGTAGGACCGCCATGATCTAACATCTTATCCCCTATCTTTTGAGTTGGCTACAGGTCCTCTTTAAAAAACGTGAAAAGCAATGGTATAGTAGCAAAAGCATGTTAGTCTGTAGTAAAACTTTGAATAAATATGTTTTGGGTCAACAAACTTCAAGAACCCAAACTATAACACAGATGACGTTATCCTTAAATATAGAATGAAGATGAATGTTCTCTTTTTTCTTTTCTTTTAGGAAGTTGTAAGAGAAATGAACAGAATAGGTATGATCATTGACCTGTCTCATACCTCATCCAACACTTCTCGAGCAGTCCTAGCAATATCTAAAGCACCAGTTATATTTAGTCACTCTGCAGTCTTTGCTCTATGTGGGATAGAGCGCAATGTTCCTGATGACATTTTGCTTGGCATTGTAAGTAATGTTTGTCTAAAAAACTAATGAAAGTGTCTTCAACTTAAAGGGGTACTCCGGTGAAAACCTTTTTTCTTTTAAATCAACTGGTGGCAGAAAGTTAAACATATTTGTAAATTACTTCTATTAAAAAATCTTAATCCTTCCAGTACTTATTAGCTGTTGAATGCTACAGAGGAAATTCCTTTCTTTTTGGAACACTGATGACATCACGAGCACAGTGCTCTCTGCTGACATCTCTGTCCATTTTAGCAACCGTGCATAGCAGATGTATGCTAAGGGCAGCATGGTGGCTCAGTGGTTAGCACTGCTGCCTTGCAGTGCTGGGGACTTGGGTTCAAATCCCACTAAGGACAACAATAAAGTGTTATTATTATTATAATAACGTCAGCAGAGAGAACTGTGCTTGTGATGTCATCAGAGAGCATTCCAAAAAGAAAATTATTTCCTCTGTAGTATTCAGCAGCTAATAAGTACAGGAAGGATTAAGATTTTTTTATAGAAGTAATTTACAAATATGTTTATCTTTCTGCCACCAATTGATTTAAAAGAAAAGGTTTTCACCGGAGTACCCCTTTAATATCTACTTACTTTCTGATGAGCACTTGCAGTTATCACATATGAATGAAGACACATTGCTTAAAGGGGTATTCAAAGGGTAGGGGATAAGATGTATGATCGCGGGGGTCCTGCCACTGGGGACCCCCGGGATCTCCCTGCTGCACCCGGCGTTAGTTTAGAGCGTCGGGTGCGTGATGTCATGGCCACGCCCCCAGAATGCAAGTCTATGGGAGGGGGTGTGATATCAGTCATGCCCCCTCCCATAGACTTACATTGAGGGGGCATGACAGTGACGTCACAAGCCTCCACCCGCATCACCAGCCATCTGGCACGGAGTGAAGTTCGCTCAGTGCACCGGATGTTTGGGGTGCCGCAGCCAAGATCGCGGGGGTCCTTTGGATAGGGGATAAGATGTCTAGGGGCGGAGTATGCCTTTTAAGAGTATGTTTCCACTTAACCTATACTCTGAGGATCTCATGCAAGGAAGTCCTCAGGTACAATCTCCTGCATGTAGTCAGTGAATATTTACTTTAATCTTCTTTCAGTTATGGGACTGTGGTGGACCACCTGTGTATGGCGGGACCATGGGTGTAGCTGTGTGAGTGGTGGGAACAGATGGTATTAACCGTGGGGGCAAGATGTTGTTAACCCCCTAGTGTTCGTGACGCCAGTGTGGTTTTAGTGTTCCGGAACACCACACTCCCGATTTCTCCGCTATCCCAGTTGCTAGTAGTAAAATGAGAGTCCACAACCAGTTATGGTCAAATGGAGGCTTTACTGAGTATAAGACAGATGGAATTATCTTCACAGGTAAGGCCAGATTTCCCAGAGAGGTGGCGAGGACCCAGAAGGACCTCGCAGCTTGCTGGACCAATATACTTGTAATTAACTTGACTCGAGATTGTACTTGACTTGACTATATGCAGGACTTTACTTGTTTCAGTGACAGCAGACATAGACTTGAGACTTACTGGAATGACTGTTTTTTGGGGATCTTCCAGATGCGGATCACTTGTACTGAGATCTCTGGTGTTAACTGTTCCTCAGCAAAGACTTGAAGAGCTGCTTGCAACAGAAGAGAGAGAATTGTGTGGTGGTCTTGGGTGTTGCGGTGATAGTGTAGGGTATATTGTAGGGTAAACAGACAGGCTCCCTGTCATCAGCTGACTAGTGAGTCAGGTCTCGGCCACATTGCAGCCTGGGAAAAATCTGAGACAACAGTCATTTTATATGCTGATAAAAATAAATATTGGGGTGAAAATCACAGCAGAATTGTGAGAAAACAGTCACACACAGGTACAGACACTATATTATGAACTACACTAACTTTACAGCCCCTGTTAACTAAAATAAAATTCATGGAATACCCCTTTAACACAGCCCTCGTCTTTTGAGCAGCAGAAGAAGGAGGATGTCTCCACTTTTACTTTTCCAGTGGAAAGAAATTCAGAGGCTATTGAGATCCATTCGGTCTGGGCACCAGGATGTTGATCCCAGGGGAGCTTCAGATTCCACGTCTAAGGAGACTAGGGCCTTCAAAGTAGACAAGTTACACAAAAAGATCATGTCACCAAAATGGAAGCACCTGAAAAGGAGCCAGTGATCACAAAGAGATTCAAATTCATGTAACCACTGGTGCAGTCTTTTTTTTTTTTTTTTTAACAATAGTGGCTTTTGCCTTTGATCTGCAAGTAATCCACAGTAAAATCTGCAACAGTACAATTCATTGCGGATTTATTCTGGATTTTGAAGTCAATGTGAAAAATCTGCAAAAAATCAGTGCTGATTTTTTTCTACAATGTGAATGAGATTAGCTAAAATACCATGCAGCATCTTAAATGTTTACCAGCGCTTGTACCTTCATTGCTGTACTAGAGATGGTGGAAGATACTACAATGTTGTCTCATTCACTTGAAAGGGACAAAAGTGCAATACCTTGCACTGCTGCTACTAAAAACACATCCAGAAATAGAAAAACAGAGGTAATTTCTTTCAAAAACGCTCCCCATCTATCTCCAGGTTGGGTGTGGTTCTGCAGCTCAGTTCCATTCAACTGAACGGAGCCAAGTTGTAATACCACACACAACCTGGGGACAGACATGGAGCTGTTTTTGAAAGAAATTAGCTCTGTTTTTCTATTCCTTGATAACCCCTTTAATGCAGGTATAAGTGCTTGTAAACACAGAACAGCTCATCTGTGGGTGTTCCAGGAGCTAAAATCTCTTCTGATCTAATAATAGACGATCCAGAATATCGATCATCAATTTTAAAAGGTTACATAGTTAGTATGGTTGAAAAAAGACATACGTCCATCAAGTCCAACCAGGTTGGATAATCCCTTTAAATCTCCATAATTGCTGATCCTCCTCTGACAGCAAAACCTGACACTAGAGAATTGGTATATAACATTGTAGTAGCACCTAAATTACTTAAATTTCTGCTTGATTTCAGAAAAAGAATAAAGGAATAGTGATGGTGAATTTTCATAAGGATTTTATTGCTTGCAGGAAACCAGCAAACATATCTACATTAGCAGGTTTGGATTTTCTTGTCATCCCCTCATAAAAAAATAATAAAGTTATGATATATTACATAACTGATATTTTGCTACTGTATAGGGACATGTTTTCTGTGGAGGTTGCCTGTACTTGTACAACACTATAAAACACTCCTGAAATTCCTAATGGTTAAAAAAATAATAATAATACTAATAAAATAAAAAATACAGAAAGAACAATGTGGAAAGAAGGCCTTATGCCAGTTATGCTGTCTATTGTAAGCCACGCACGCTGTATTAGTTACAGTGCCATGAAAAGTGCCCGCACAGCAATACTGTGGCTGGAATACAAATATCAGTCTAGGGTTAGCAGAGTGTTCTTGGTAGAAATAGGAAACGTGATGTCTTTTTGAAAGTGGATTGAAGATGCAAGCTTTTCCTTCTACCATTTTGTAGTACAGAAACTGGTATATTACAACATTTATTATTTTTAAAGGACCTGACACCAAGTCTGTTTTACTAAACCATTGTATTCCACATAAAATGACAATTCTGGAGCATCTTTTAGCACTTTACTAACTGGGAATGAAAACTTCCAGTGAAACTGACTGTGTGTACCCATCCCAATACCTATTTCTTTTCCCTTTAGACCATTTTGACTACATAAAGAACCTAACAGGACCTGAATATATTGGAATTGGAGGAGATTATGATGGGGTAAATGGGTAAGTAATTCTTTTTAGAATTGCTTATGGAAAATTTACATGTACAGTACTAAACCGTTCATAAAAATAATATAGTATATATGGATAAAGTTATTAATGGCACAAAACAGAATCTGTACTGCCAAACTTTTTTGGAGGAAAGCTTTATCTTAAATTGGTTATTTCAGTGGAATGTTTAATTTTCTTATTGTCCCCTGCCTGCCTAATTAAATAACAAAAAAAAACTCACCTTCCTCATCTCCGGGATCAGGACAACCCATCTCAAGCTGGTCTTCGCTGGCAGCCTGCTTCACCAGAGCCAGCCTGAGCTTTAGATGTGACATCACAGTGCCGCTCAGCCAATCAATGACCACAGCAGTGTCCCGCCTCAGCCAGTGATTGGTGAGCAGCACTGTTGGTTCCTCATCTCAATATCCAATCCAACTTTGGATGCTAAATATAAGGTTCCCACGTAGAGCCATTAGTACACACATTAGAATAAACCTTCTTTTCCCAGTAAACAAAATGTATAACTTAACTTTGGTAACTTAAAGGGGTTGTCCAGTACTAATTTTAAAAATAATAATAAATGCCGCTTCCTTTTTTTCTTTTTTTTAAAAGCAGTACCATCCCTGTCCACAGATTGTGTGTGGTATTGCAGCTCAGCTCTATTGAAGTGAATGGGGGTAAGCTGCAGTACTACACCCAACCTGTGTACAGGAGTTGTGCTGTTTTTGCAAAAAAGAAAAAAAACATTTTTCTAAATGCTAGACAACCTCTTTAATGTTAAATGAGTTGTATTAACCAAACATTTTACATTGATAGGTTTCCTGAAGGTCTTGAGGATGTATCTAAATACCCACTGCTGATTCAGGAGCTGCTGAGACGAGGATGGCAAGATCAAGAAATTAAAGGCATTTTGAGGGAAAATTTCTTGAGAGTCTTTAGACAAGTGGAGAAAGTGAGTGACAATATATTACTAAATGTATAGTAATAAAAAGTATATTTAGTTACAACATTAACACATTTCCTTTTACATTATGGTACAAAAGGGTAGGTGGATTTTTTTCAGTGCTTAAAATGTTTGTAGGAGGTGTTGGAAAAGTGGGTGTGAATATTGGTTCCTAATTTATTTTGATTCCTTTTCTATGTAAGTGATCATTTATTCTGACATGGAGTACGTATGTGTATGAGACCCTGGTCAATCTATTTAAAAAAATATATGTGAGAAGTTTTTCACCCCTTCCAGACATTTGACCTACACGTACATCATATTCAGGAAGGATTTTCGGGACATGTAAGACACCTAGTCATTACACATGGTGACCCCTTCTAGCTGACAGCAGGACATAGTAAAATGTTAGTCAAATAACTACCAAGCAGGCGGTACTAACAGCAGTGCCTCCCCTAATCGCTTTCATTTGTTGGTTTGCAAAGACTGACCTATCACACTGAAGCTGCCACTTCAAAATACCAGTACAGCCTGCCTTAGGCTGCATTCACACCTCGTTTTCAGCCTATTGTTGCCAGATCCGGCTGGGGGAGGGGAAAACCAGGCGCTCCCGTACCCCAGCCGGTGCGGCGCTGGAAGTGGTTACAGCTGTTTCGTGCAATCAGCTCTTCAACGGACTGTTGGTGTTCAAAAAAGGGCCTAGATGCCTTCTTCAAAAGATATTACATGTTTTGGGTACTAGTAGAGTAAATAGGGCATAACCTGCCTTTGATTGTTTTAGTCTGCATAAATTAGTTCCTCTAAGTGCTCTGCATGCTTGAAAAAACAGATATAGTCCTAGGAGACCTAAGATGATCATCTCTGACTTTTCCAGGCAACTGGGGTACGGTGTGTTAGTCTGCATAAATTAGTTATCAATCAACGGCTAAGCCATCAAGTTTGGCTTTTGCCGCATTTCCTGTAATTTCAAGCAACACTAGATACTAGACTTTTCGAGACTAGGTTTTTTACTTCCCACGTTTGAAGTCATGAAGAAATCTTTTCCCTAATGTGGGAAATGTGGCCTCTGCTTCATAAGGATTTTTTTTTTGTTTCGATTTTCTCTAGATCAGCAGAGTGGGGTTATAGTTTGGACTAGGTAAACCTTTTAAGCTATGTACTGTACACTATGTACTTGTAAAGAATTTACTTTATTGGCCTCAGAGCAATATTCATCTATCAGAGGCACTAAGTGAAGATACTGGGGGGAGATTTATCAAAACCTGTGCGGAGAGTTACCCAGTTATACATTATATGTATATTTGTAATATACATTGGTTAAAAAATATTTATAATTTTGGGTGAAAAAATGCTGTCCGCATAGAGGCATACACATTTTTTTAACCAATGCATATTACAAAGACATATAATGGTATTATGTACATTATATAAAAAGTTTTTGTTGATGACACTTTAAGGTTTCTTTTATTTGTATTTTTTTTTACTTTGCCTCTGTGTATTGAATAAAGATTATTCATGAATATATTTGGGTGCACACGAGGGTGTTATACTGTATTTCCTGTGGAAATTTGGTTTGAGAAATTGGGGGGGTTTCTAATATAATTTCAAAACGTAATTGATAATTAGATTAATAGCTTTTAGAAAATTTCTTGAATATTTTAATACATTGCAGTTAAACTTATAAGCCTTCCTCCTAAAAGATAAAAGGACATTTTTAACCCCTTAAGGACTCAGCCCATTTTGGCCTTAAGGACTCAGACAATTTAATTTTTACGTTTTCATTTTTTCCTCCTCGCCTTCTAAAAATCATAACTCTTTTATATTTTCATCCACAGACTAGTATGAGGGCTTGTGTTTTGCGTGACCAGTTGTCCTTTGTAATGACATCACTCATTATATCATAAAATGTATGGCGCAACCAAAAAACACTATTTTTGTGGGGAAATTAAAACGAAAAACGCAATTTTGCTAATTTTGGAAGGTTTTGTTTTCACGCCGTACAATTTATGGTAAAAATGACATGTGTTCTTTATTCTTAGGGTCAATACGATTAAAATGATACCCATTATTATATACTTTTATATTATTGTTGCGCTTAAAAAAAATCACAAACTTTTTAACCAAATTAGTATGTTTATAATCCCTTTATTTTGATGACCTCTAACTTTTTTATTTTTCCGTATAAGTGGCGGTATGGGGGCTCATTTTTTGCGCCATGATCTGTACTTTTTTTTGATACCACATTTGCATATAAAAAACTTTTAATACACTTTTAATAATTTTTTTTAAATAAAATGTATTAAAAAAGTAGGAATTTTGGACTTTTTTTATTTTTTTCGTTCACGCCGTTCACCGTACGGGATCATTAACATTTTATTTTAATAGTTCGGACATTTACGCACGCGGCGATACCAAATATGTCTATAAAAAATGTTTTTTACGCTTTTTGGGGGTAAAATAGGAAAAAACGGACGTTTTACTTTTTTTTATTGGGGGAGGGGATTTTTCACTTTTTTTTTACTTTTACTTTTACATTTTTTTTTACACTTGAATAGTCCCCATAGGGGACTATTCATAGCAATACCATGATTGCTAATACTGATCTGTTCTATGTATAGGACATAGAACAGATCAGTATTATCGGTCATCTCCTTCTCTGGTCTGCTCGATCACAGACCAGAGCAGGAGACGCCGGGAGCCGCACGGAGGAAGGAGAGGGGACCTCCGTGCGGCGTTATGAATGATCGGATCCCCGCAGCAGCGCTGCGGGCGATCCGATCGTTCATTTAAATCGCGAACTCCCGCAGATGCCGGGATCTGTATTGATCCCGGCACCTGAGGGGTTAATGGCGGACGCCCGCGAGATCGCGGGCGTCGCCCATTGCCGGCGGGTCCCTGGCTGCGATCAGCAGCCGGGATCAGCCGCGCATGACACGGGCATTGCTCCGATGCCCGCGGTTATGCTTAGGACGTAAATGTACGTCCTGGTGCGTTAAGTACCACCTCACCAGGACGTACATTTACGTCCTGCGTCCTTAAGGGGTTAAAGTAGTAGCATAAAGAACTATGATTTTTAACTTTTTTGTGGTATGTCTGTTTTAGAAACAGTACATTATTTCCCCCCCCCCCCCCAAAAAAAAAAAAAAAAAAAAAAAAAATAATTGTTCTCAGACCCTTACGAGGCAGATTCCACATTGCCTATACTAGGGGAAAATTCATTCATGATCTGCTGTTCAGTATTATGCTACTGTATATGGATTGTGGTAATGTGTATAAGAATATTACATTTTTCTATTTGTTTATTTTTTGTTTTTTCTTTTTTGTTTTGTTCTTTTCAAATCTGCAGGTTAGAGAGGATCTGCAAAACTTGAAAGCCTCTGAAGTAGAAATTCCAGAAGATGAGCTAGATTATTCATGCCGTTTAGATCTGCGGAAATATGAACGACAAAGTAGAAATGCATCTGGCTATCATGAAAGTAGTGTGTCCGCTTTCCCTCTGATAACATATATATTGTCATGTATTTTGATAACTATGAATATTCACTGATGATATGTTTTCCCTAACACCATGATAAAGGATAGGTGCCCCTCTGCAACCAGTTTAGTTTACATTGTTCTGATTAATATTTAATAAAAAATGAAGCAGCTTGGCAAAAAGTATGCATTCAAAATATTCTATTTGTCTACGTATAGAGCAAACAAGATCTATTTCTATTTTATATCCAGACAGAAAGATCGGTTGAGGATAACGGAGCACCCCTGAATGGAGCCGAAGGCTGATGAGCACTTAGCCTTTCAGGTCTTGGAGCAATGGTTGTAATTGTGTCTGTTGCCTTTATACCCTAAATATTTGGTTTGTTTTGGATTAAAGTTAAGAAAAAAAATTAATTAAAAACACAAATATCTGTTTGATATCTGATATGCTTCTTAAAAACTACTTACACATTAACAACACCCAAATGTAGCAACAAAAGTAATTGTGTCAAATGTACAAACCTAAGGGACAAAGCTGTCCCATGTTTAGGCGGCATAACACTCATATGCAAAATAAAGTAAAATATAATTTGTACATAGTATTACTTTATATTTGTGTTTAGCTTGTAAATGACCTACCCTCTATTTACCCATTATACATTTCTTATACTGTATATAAGCCTAGATTTAATGAAACCCTACCTGAAACCAAAACCATCTAGTTGATAAAATTGAAAGCTGAGCTGTGGTTGCTTACTATGGGTAAAACCAGAAAGTTTTGGTTTCAGGCACAATTAAAGTGGTACTCCGGCCCTAAGACATCTTATCCCCTCTCGAAAGGATGTAAATTATGTAAATTATAGTACATGTCATTACGGACGTGGCAATACCTATTATGTATAGGATTTGTGTTTTTGGTGATTATACAGGGCTTTTATTGGGAAAGGGGCATTTTATTTTATTTTTTTTATTTTTTTACACTTCATACTTTTATTGAAGAACTTTTTATTACATTTTTTACACTTTTTACAGGTTATACTATGCTGCAATACATTTGTACTGCAGCACAGTATGACCAAATGAGCTGCAGACACTACAGCCTGTGGGATCCATCTCTGGCTGGATCTCACAGGATTCCGTAGCAGGCAGAGAGGAGGTCATGATCTGACCTCCTGCTGCCATAGCAACCAACAGCAACCCGCGATTGTATCGCGGCGCCGCCATTGGAGGACAGGGGGAGAGCGCTCCCCCTGTCAACACCATAGATGCCGTGACCAGGATTGATCATGGCATCTATGGGGTTAATGCTGCCAGGACCGGCGCGATCGTGGCTTCGCCATCTGCGCGGAACTCCGGCTGTGATTAACAGCCGGGTCCTGTCGCCGATCTCCTGCGCTGCCCGCGGCAGTGCCAGAGATCGCTATGACGTATGCATACATCCAATTGCGCAAACGTGTCGGATGATTGGATGTATGCATACGTCCTATAGCAGGAAGGGGTTAACGAAATTTTTTTTTGTTAAGGCCCATTGTTATGTTCGGTGAGGGGTGTAGTTTATGGGGTCACATGTGGGTGTTTTTATTTTGCGTTTGTGTCAGAATCTCTGAAACCAGCAGCCACCCCTGTGCAAAACCACCAGTTTAGGCCTCAAATAGCTTTTTAAAACTCACTGTAAACCCCCGCCTATGTGAATGTACCCTGTACCCGACCTCCAGCTGTTGCAAAACTACCATACTACAGTTCTAGTTATGCAACAGCTGTAGGCACACTGGTTGGGAAACACAGATAGGTAACAGACTACTGCAGTATTTCCGCACCAGTGTACCTCCAGCTGTTGCAAAACTATAACTCCCAGCATGCATGGTCTGTCAGTGCATGCTGGGAGTTGTAGTTTTGCAACAGCTAGAGGCACAGGGGTTGGGAAACACTAAGTTAGGAAGCAGACTGTTTCCCAAACAGTGTGCCTCCAGTTGTTGAAAAACTACAACTTCTAGCATGCCCGGACAGCCAAAGGACATGCTGGGAGTTGTAGTAATGCAACAACTTGAGAACAGTTTGGAGACCACTGTGTAGTTGTCTCCAAACTGTGGCCTTCCAGATGTTGCAAAGCTTCAACTGCAAGCATGCCCAGACTGCTACGGCATGCTGGGAGTTGTAGTTCGGCAACATCTAAAGGGCCAGATGTTGCAGAACTACAACTCCCAGCATGCCTGGGCATGCTTGCAGTTGAAGTTTTGCAACATCTGGAGGGTTACAGCTTGGATACCACTGTAGAGTGGTCTCTAAACTGTTCTCTTCCAGATGTGGCAAAACTACAACTCCCAGCATGCTGAGACTGTCCAGGCATGCTGGGAGTTGTAGTTCTGCAACATCTGGAAGGGCACAGTTTGGAGACCACTGCACAGTGGTCTTCAAACTGTGGCCCTCCAGATTTTGCAAACCCCTAGCAGCATATTCACAGCGATCGCCGCCGGACAGGAAATGCCGCACAGGAGCCCTCTGCAGCCCCCCGCACAAGATCGCTGCCCGCAACCCCCCCCCGGCTCTGCCCACCTTTGATAGTCTGGGCAGAGCAGTTCTGACCGACCAATGGCAGGGGATAGGAGGAGGTGGCACCCCTGCCACCTCACTCCTATACTTCAAGGTCCGATTTTCCGGGCCATAGGGTCACCAGAGACCTGATTGGCCCCCGAAACGCTGTGATTAGCTGGTCTGAATTGACAGATGAATCACGGCGTTAGCCGGCATGGCGATATGCCTGCCGGGATGGCTGCTGTTAGATAACAGCAGCCTTCCCGGCCTTATCACTGCATCCGGAGACGCGGTGATCACGGAACACAGCGCCGTAAATGTACGGTGTTGTGCACTACGTGACGCTTAGTAGCGCCGTACATTTATGGCGCTCGTCGTTAAGGAGTATGGGTTAAAAATAAGAGATAAAATACCGCCATACCAGGACCACATATCACTGCAGTGACTAAACAATACCACCATACTAATGTTAAATAAAAGTCACTATACACAGATTATATTTTGGATTAATAAAGTTCCCAACCATTCTCAATACCATATAGTCATGTGAAAAAGAAAAGGAAGGAAGGACACAATGTAATTATTTAACACATGTTAACATTAAAAGGTTAAAGGAATGTCAGCATTGAGGTACGAAGCTGCAAGCACCAGCAGGTTAGGTCATAGCAAGATAAAACAGACTGTACCTCCTCCCTGCCACCCCTGTGCTGTAAGCAGAGCTCTGTACCATCAGTCATTCTGGGCAAGGCGGTAAGGAGGGTGAGGCATGCCGCTACAGGTCAGCACCACCTCTCTGACTCTGTAGCAGTACAAAGAGTTTTTATAACTTTATAAATGCCTGTCACAGTAAACAAAAGGTCTGTTTTATCTTGCTATGACCTAACCACTGGAGTCTTTAGCTCTGTACCTTGCACAGAGATGAAATTCCACTTTATTTATTTCCATAGTATTTAAAGATAAAGCTGATTCAGAAGAAAACTTTTGCATGGAAAGTAAGTAGCGTGGTTCTAATGCCAGTTATTGTCCCCTTTATTGTTCCCCTACTATAAATGATAGCCTACGTGCAGTTCACATTAAGTCTGTAGAAAAAGACTATTAGTCAAAATGTATACCAAGTGACATTAATTTGGTCAGTATATAACATAAGTATCTATACTGCTACCAACTTAAATGTGGATTGGGTACATTTTCAACAGTGCTTTACAAATATACATGCAGAACATAATCCAACAAAACAAAATAGTGGTAAAAAAGCAACAGTTTATTATATTAAGACATTGCAAAATAAACATCTCATATCTATTAGAACAAAAAACAAGTTAAACCATTAAATAGACTTAAGGTAAATTGAACACATCAAAATATTTTGTAACTGCACTGACAAAGGCAAAAAAAACAAAAAAAACACTGGTACTCCCAATGACAATTTAAGGATGAGGCATTTGCCATTGGTTCCTTGAATTGGGACAATGCACAATTTCTCTATTTTTTATTTATTTTCTAACACTCAGCATTCCTTATTTACCATCAAGATTTAATAACTTACATTTTTTCTTTTGAAAAACTCCCAAAATACTGCCATATGGATTTGATCGGTAGAAAAAGAATATAACAATTTTATTTCTATAATCTTTGACACTACATGTTAAAGCATATAAAGTGTATAACTTTATAAAAATAATTTATGTGACTATTCAACCAATATGACTCTCTAATTTAATAAACTTTGGAGACAGCTTTGTAAAATGGAACCTGGCACTAGTTTCATCCTGCCTGACTAAAGCAGCATTTTTGCCTATTCCCAACTGAAGGTACAACTATGATTTCTCGTATATGGAGCAGCCATTCTGCATGAATAAAATGATAACTGAGATAAGGCAATCTGTCAGTGCTTCATGTTGCTTAGGTTTAGGAGGCACAAAACTAGTAACAGTTTCCCTTTAAAAATGAACAGGAGCTGAACTATGATAAAGGGTTATTTATAAGCTATACATTTGAACTGTAATACTTCTAATATGCACTGCAAAACCTATTTCTAATAATGGTGAAAAGGGAAAATTGCCAAAAAAGTTTAAATCTACAAAAAATACTAAAAAAAAAAAAAATATATGGCTTAATTATCATTTGAAAAAAAAAAAAAAAACATTTGCTACCTTGGTCTATACTAACAGTTTGGAATGCGGCCATATGCCTGGTGGGGTCACCAGAAGTGCAGCCAATAACAAGAGATATATTTCAAGGTATGCCCACTATTACTGAAAGTACTCTACTGTGGTTGGACCAGGCTGGACCACTGTTACTCGAAAAAATAAATAAAAAATGGTCAAAAGAGATCAGCATCTTATTCTGGACCTGTAATATACAGTGTAGTATGGTATAGCAAAAAAGCTTTGGTACAGTTAACAAAAAGCTGAAAAGTTTGATATAACTGGTGCTTAAGCTGGCCATACACCTACACTCATGGCCTTAAAGGGGTTCTCCGGTGCTTACACATCTTATCCCCTATCCAAAGGATAGGGGATAAGATGCCTGATCGCGGGAGTCCCGCAGCTGGGGAAGCCCGTGATCTTGCACGCGGCACCCCGTTTGTAATCAGTCCCCGGAGCGTGTTCGCTCTGGGATTGATTACCGGCGACTACAGGGCGGGCGGCGTGTGACGTCACGCTACGTCCCTCAATGCAAGCCTACGGGAGGGGCCGTGATAGCTATCACGCCCCCTCCCGTAGGCTTGCATTGCGGGGCGGAGCGTGACGTCACACGCCGCCCGTCCTGTAGTCACCCGTAATCAGACCCGGAGCAAACACGCTCTGGGGACTGATTGCAAACGGGGTGCCGCGTGCATGATCCCGGGGGTCCCCAGCGGCGGGACTCCCGCGATCAGACATCTTATCCCCTATCCTTTGGATAGGGGATAAGATGTTTAAGCACCAGAGAACCCCTTTAAATGTTGGCACCCCTGAAACTTTTCAAGAAAATGAAGTATTTCTCACAGAGAAAGATTGCAGTAACACGTTTTGCCAAACACATGTTTATTTCCTATGTGTGTATTGGAAGTAAACCAAAAAAGGAGGGGGAAAAAAAGCAAATTGGACATAATGTCACATAAAACTCCAAACACGGGCTGGACAAAAGTCCTTTTTTGGTTTAGTTCCAATACACACAAAGGGAATAAACAAGTGTTTGGCAAAACGTGTTACTGCAATCTTTCTCTGTGAGAAATACTTTATGTTCTTGAAAAATTTCAGGGGTGCCAACATTTATGGCGATGACTGTATATAGCTGCTGAGCACATGTATAGATGCATATATATCAGCTGAGCATGTGTTTGAATGCTTTCAATTCCCACATACATGCTCGAAGGGTCCCCATAATTTAGATGGAGATAAAACTTACAAGTAATTTGCTTTACTTTACCCAAACTGTAGATTTCAGCATAAATATAAGATAAGCCACCACTAGAGTCTGACAGAGGCTTATTCCCCTCTTCCTATTGAGAACACATATACACAATCAGCTAGGCCAAGTGTGTAAGAGGTCAGAAGTAATAGTTATTGGCTAAACATGTATTTATTTGACAGTTCTATAAGTTGTATGGACAGATATCAAAAGTTTTTATCGGCTGATCAGTAGGACAAGCTGGGAGAAGTGTGTGCTTGGCATGTGCTCTCCCGGCTCTGTGTCACATGACTGAGGCGGTCTCATAATGACATGTACACTGTATGGACAGGAGCTGTAAAGTGGGCACAATGCAATTATTAACTTAATGAAAGTGAGACTTTATTAATCTTATACAGAGTAAGGCTTAAACTGATACCTTATCTTGTCTTATCATTACTAATTTAAGTAGTATTTAAAATGTACACCCAGTTTTTTTTTTAATAAATAATAAAGTACAGCACAAACTAATGCGTTTTGCAATATACTTTGGTGAACAGTTTGGTAACCATATGAAAATAAGTGCAGTATGGACTGGCAAGTCCATAATAAAAATGTTAAAGCTGCAGAATTCTTTTTTGGTGCCTTCAAATTATTTTTTATAATACATAAATTAGTTAAATGCTATACAATATTTATTTATATTTATTAAAGTGCTAACAATCTGCACAGATGCATTGAAGTGCAAATTATCGTATGCCATGCTATTGAAAAAAATGTGTCTTAAACTAAATAATTCTAGATAGCCTGCCATCTATTCAAGTAAACATTCATATGTAGATTTGGATTGATGACCTGTGGAATAATTTCAGACTGTATAAACACACAAGGGTAGATGTTGAAATATAAATGTGTAAGATTCCTAAAATTCTTTGTTGTAAAACTTGATCTGAAGGCACTTCGGTATGCTTTCTCCAGCATCATGAATAGATTGTGATGACTTCTCTCCCTCCTCCTCGGACCAGCAACACTCTTTCCAGACCTTCTGTTAGCACTTCGAGGAACTCCATGTCTATACAGATTAAATATAAGGATTCATATACATCTTAAAAGGAGATCCAAAGTGTTCTATTTGTAAAAGAAATCAAAAAACAAATGTCCGATTAAAAATCGGCATCACACAACACATTTAAATGAGGCTGCATCTGCAATAATTTCTGAATAAGAAATCGCAGAAATAATTTCTGCAACAAACCTGCCATGTACCAAACGAGGGGTACAAAAGGTTGTACGGTGCCCCGGCTACTTGCATGTCTTCGATGCATTCTGACAACCCCCCTTCTGGACAAAAGCAATCAACAGCCTACTCAGCCAATCACGGCTGCAGCAATATACTGCTTTAGCTGGTGAATAACTGAGCTGGCAGTCACTTGCTTTTTTAAAGAAAGGGCCATCCTTGGGCCAGAGGACGCTAAGGATGCGTAAGTAGCTAGGGCCACGTACAGGAGAATTCAGGGGTCCCAGCAGTCAGAGCTCCTGCAATCAGACACTTATCCCCTTTCCTGTTGTCTGATAAGTTCCCCTTTAATAGGGAGTGCAGAGGCAGAATGCCCATAGGAAATTGCACTTGTGCAAGTAACTATAAAGTGTGAGTAAAAGAAAGACCATAATTGTAGAAGATCATCTATTTTCTGGACATAAGTACTGGTAAATCAATGTGTATAGAAAGGATACAGTTTTCATCGCCATCAGTGATTTTAGGTGGACCTGGCATGTTGAGTAGTACTAATTTGGCATCATGTGATTTTGTTACTATAACTTCGTTCAGTTTCACTGCAGTGTGCATCCTCCGGACATTGGACTGATTACTAAAAAAAAAACAAATATATATTTTAGTATTCTGTAAGCCCATATGGTGGTGGAGGCAGAAATCACAGAGTCAAAAATCACTTACAGTATTTTCCATTCTCTGGAAGCAAGAGTAAAGAAAAAACAAATATATAAAATTAAAAAGTAATGTGGAAAATAAGATGAATACAAAATATTCACTATGTACATATAATATGGGGATCAAGGCAGAGAAAATGTAAAATACTTAAAGGGGTACTCTCCCCCTAGACCTCTTATCCCCTACCCAAAAGGAAAGGGGATAAGATGTTTGATCGCGTGGGTCCCTCTGCTGGGACCCCCACGATATCGGGCACCCAGGCGTTCTGAACATTTATGTTCAGAACGCCAGCTGTGCTAGGCTTCGAGCAGCCGTGGTCGTCATGCCCCCTCCATTAAGGAGTATGGGAGGAGGCGAGAGGCCTATGGTCGCTCGTAATCTGGCATGGAGCAGAGTTCTGTCTGTGCAACGGATTACTGGGGCGCCGGGCCGAAGATTGCGGGGGCTCCCAGCAGCCAGACCCCTGCAATCAAACATCTTATCCCCTATCCTTTGGATAGGGAATAAGTGTCTAAAGGCGGAGTATATCTAACTAGTAATACCTTTTAGATGTGAAAATATATTCATATTTTATTCATGCAGTATTGGATATAGAATTGACATGACACAATAAGAACAAGTTAAAATCATAGCATAATTCCAAAGATGATACTTCGGTGGACAAGAACTAATGGGCGGTGGTTAGAGCAAAAAAATACAATTGGTAAATAGATCAACAAGTGCTCTCCATCTGGGTCACCAGAAAGCAGCAGTACTGATAAATAAAGTGCAATAATCAACAGTGCACGCTATAAAAAACATATACCTACATAGTAGTAATTGTATGCAATCTTTCCCACTAGGATTCAACATACAATTACTATTATGTAGGTATATGTTTTTTATAGCATGCACTGTTGATTATTGCACTTTATTTATCAGTACTGCTGCTTTCTGGTGACCCAGATGGAGAGCACTTGGTGATCTATTTACCAATTGTATTTTTTTGCTTTAGCCACCGCCCATTAGTTCTTGTCCACCAGACTATCATCTTTGGAATTATGCTATGATTTAGCCTGTTCTTACTGGGTCATGTCGATTCTATGTTCAATTTTGCATTACTAAAATATGAATTTGTTTGACCCGTACAAACACATCTGTCTTCTTGGTGTTTTGGTAATATAGCATTGGGTCACTGTGACCTCTGGGGGTTTTCTTTCTGTATAAGATATGAAAATATATCAAAGGAAAGTTTGCAAATTTCTACATGAAAGCTTTGAAAAACCAGTCCCCCCCCCCCCCCCCAAAAAAAAATAAAAATAAAAATAAAGAAAACCTATACATAATAGGTATTGGCACATTTGTCATTTGTGTTTTCCAATTTTCCACAATATTCTAGAGTTTTTTTCACAAAAAATGCTGCATGGAGAAAAACATTTTCCACTAATATAAAAGTACAATATGTAACGGTAAAAACAAACAAAAAAGGACGGGAAAAAAAAAAACCTTGCTGAATCACTCTGGCAGGTAAGAGCATTCCGAAGTTATTACAACATAAAGAGACACATGCCAGATTTGAAAAATTGGGCCTGGTCATTAAGGTTTAAACAGGGGAGCAACCTTAAAGGGGTACTCCGCCCCTAGACATCTTATCCCCTATCCAAAAGGACAGGGGATAAGATGTCAGATCGCTGGGGTCCCGCTGCTGGGGACCCCGGGGATCGCCGCTGCGGCACCCCGCTATCATCACTGCACAGAGCGAGATCGCTCTGCACGTAATGACTGGCAATACAGGGGCCGGAGCATCGTTATGTCATGGCTCCGCCCCTTGTGACGTCACAGCCCGCCCCCGTCAATACAAGTCTATGCGAGGGGGCATGTCGGTCGTCACACTCCCTGCCATAGACTTGCATTAAGGGAACGGGCCGTGATGTCTTAAGGGTGGGGCTGTGATGTCATGAGGGGCGGAGCCATGACGTCACGCTGCTCCGGCCCCTGTATCGCCCATCATTACGCACAGAGCGAACTCGCGCTGTGCAGTAATGATGGCGGGGTGCCGCAGCGGCGATCCCCGGGGTCCCCAGCAGTGGGACCCCGGCGATCTGACATCTTATCCCCTATCCTTTGGATAGGGGATAAGATGCCAGGGGCGGAGTACCCCTTTAAGGTTAGGTTCACACTGCAGAATCTCCAGATGGAAAATTTCTTCCCGGAGATTCTGAGTGCGGCCAGGACCGCGCAGACATTGCAGTCCCCAATAGAGTGCAATGTGTTTCGTGAGGATATCAGCCTGAAGAATGAGCAACGCCATTCTTCAGGCGGATATTTTAAAGCAGATTTTCCGTTCACAAATTCCGCTTCCAAAGTTCTGAAGTGTGAATGGAAAACCCATTCACTAGGTTTGTGCATTTTAGCAAGCAAAATTTCTGCCTGCAGTTTCAAAAGAGGAATTGCAGGCAGAAATTCCGTAGTCTGAACCTAGCCTAAGGGGTTAAATACAAAAAAATCCCTTAGTTGTGGATGGTTTGTAATAAAATTATGACCAGTACTACAGCAACTGGGAAATAGGCTTATGTTATACAGTGGCCATGTGAGTTACTAATGGAGTAGCTGGGTCAATATCTGTGTTATGATAGTACAACCATGGAAATCCACTTTAAAACAACCAAAGGCTGCATCCACACATGGGCCAACGTACGGTTTTAAGTGAACAAGTTCCCTGAAGTGTTCTGATGAATTATTTTTTCCTTGTTGTTCAGCAATGTGCTTCTCCTTTGTCCAAGTCATGTGAATTTTCTCTTGGTCTATCTCAATCTCTTCTTCATCTTCAGAATACAAGCTATCCAGGCGAATGATAGAATGTCTATCCTTTATTAACTGTGGCTAAGAAAGAAAAAAGAAAATGATATATATACAAAAATAAAAGACATGTGAGGACATCAAAATTAATAGCAGATCCTCTAGAAAGGCCATCAATATTAGATCGGCGAGGCTCTGACTCCCAGCACCCTCATCGATTAATAGGGCTGTGGTGTTTGTATGTACAAAATGAAGAAGTAACCACGAAGGAGAGGACGGCACACATCAAATAGGCGGTGAAACAAGTTTCCTTTATTCGGAGTAAAATGTCACAACGTGCAGGTTTAAAAGCTCATTCGCCAGCAGGAGGTTATAGCCATTTCACGCCTATACAGTGTTTCTTCAGACCACCGTGGTCTGAAGAAAGGCAGTGTAGGCGTGAAATGGCTATAACCTCCTGCTAGCGAATGAGCTTTTAAACCTGCACGTTGTGACATTTTACTCCGAATAAAGGAAACTTGTTTCACCGCCTATTTGATGTGTGCCGTCCTCTCCTTCGTGGTTACTTTGATTGCATTGCTGCATGTTCCTGGGACTGAGCACCACGCCAGTGGGATCCACGCTGCTTACAGGTCCGCATTTGGCTTTAATTACATCTCCTCTATGTTGAACAGTGACTGATCATTGGAGTTAGTTGACACTTGTGCCGATTGCTTTTTCTGTGTTCTTACAAAATGAAGAAGCTGTGGTATTACGTGCACTCATCATTGCATTCCCCATACTTTTAGCAGCAGGGGTGTAAGAAACTGCAGAGCTGCTCCATTTAGCATTTTGGGCAACTGACAGACTGTTCACCCACACTAAACCCAATATACTGGGTTATAGTGTGGGTGAACAGCTCTGAAAAGCAGGGTTACTTACATTAATCGGTGTAGTACTCGCATAGTTATGTCTATTTATTTCTTGCTATTGCTGTGCGCAATAGAGGCGGGGAGCCGGTTTGCTGAGCTATCCTGCCTCCTCAGTATTCACCATTCGGGCCGCCCTCATAATAAATATGCAAATGTCTTCAAGACTTCTGAAGTTGCCCATGTGTAGTGAGGCAGTGGCGCTTGCACTCTGTTCAGAGAGCACAGTGCTCAACCCCACTGGTGGGCTCTTACGTTCTAGTGACGCAAGAGTAAATACATTTGCATACTGATCATGTGGGTGGGCTGGGCAGAGAATATAGAGGAGGCAGGGGAGCTCAGCAAGCCGGATGCACGACTCCATTGCGCACTGTACCACAATAGGAATCGATGAATAAAAGGGACATAACTCTTCAAGTACTACACCTATTATGTGAGTAAACCCTCTTTAGAGCAGTTTACCCGCACTTTTACTCAGTATATTGGGTTGAGTGTGGGAAAACAGGCTGTCCATTTCTCTTTAAATCTCATTCTTAATGCAGATAAATAAAACAACATTTAAAAAAAAATAACACTTCTATTTATTAAAAACAACTCAAATGTAACAAAAAAAACAAAAAAAAAGTACCTCGCAATCTCTCTCAGTCTGAGTCAAGCGAATTTGTCTAAGCATTTGAGAACGTTGTTCCATCATCAGAGTTCTTTCGTACGTGTAAGCAGAAATATCGCTATCATCCTGAAATACATTATTTGAGTAATATTATTTGCAATAGTATATTTGATAAGTGTGAAAAATATTGAGCATACAGAGATTCTATGGTATAATTTATACAATTTGACACTCAAGCGAAAAATCTGTTTTTCTTAAATTTTGGAAGCCCAAAGAATATTTTTAAAGGTTAAAGACACAAAGTGTATTTTATTCTTACTTTGTACTTCTTATAGTGAAAAAAAAACAAAACAAAAAAACAACATTCCCCAACAACTCTCTCTTCTACAGCCTATACAGTTTGCTGTGTAAGCTCTATTCTCTGAACAGCTTAAAAAGTACCTGTCACCAAATAAACTTTTCTAAACTAACTCAGGCTATGTTCCCTAACTAATGTTCCCTAACTGGGCTAATTTTGTAGGTTATTGATTAAATTATTAGCCGCGTTGGGCTTGTAGGTAATATATGTTCCCTAACTACTCCTAAAACCACTCCCACCCCTTAATTTTTTTTTAGAGCTTTAAAAAGCTCTGTATCATATCTTTATTCTTGCTCACATAGTGCAATCTCCCAGCAGGAAAAAGTGGGCGTTTCCCAGCAGGCATGACATCACTGAAGCCTGCTGGGGGACCACTTCTGCCCTCACGTCGTTGCAGTTCTGTGATGAATAGAAGACCTCAGGCTTTGAGCCTCTATGCATGTTTCAGTGAGGCTCTTTGCAGCTTTCAATGAGGTTCCGTACAGCTGTCAATCAAGCTCCGTGCAGAGAATCACTTCCTGAGTTTGGACTCCTGCCAAGCTGGGAGGAGATCAAACTCACTGTATTAATTGTGGCAGGGAACAGAACATTTAAAACATATTTATGCTGATAATTTTAAAAGCAAGTGAATGGGAAAGTGTCTGCTAATACACTATATTAAAAGTTTTATTTGGTGACAGGTACTCTTTAAGTAATTATTTTCTGCAAACTGCTTTGTAGTTGCTTTGCTACCTTTCTAAAGCCTGTGTTAACTGTCCTTCAAGGTTTGTCTCCCCTCTACCACTGGCGTGTAACCACTCACCCTTCCTGCTGCTCTTAAACAGAGAGAAGATAAATCCATCAAATGGAATTAGCGGTGGATCTTGGCTGCTGCAAGCAGCCATTACTCACTGTTTTTAACAAGAACAAAATGTTTTTAGTAGCAAATAGTTTCTTTCATGGTTACTATATATGTCATTTTTTACAATAGGTATGTGGTCATGCATGCGTGTATGCATGTTTGTGTATGTGCATTTACATCCATCCATTTTGCATGTCTATTTAGCATTTCTCCTTGAGGTCACAAGGACAAGTATTTTATCATCTGACATTTCCCAGTGTTATAAACATTCACTAAATTCTTATTTTATCTTTGTGGTGGGAGAATTTACCAAATCCAAATTTAACTTTTTAGAATTTCTAGTTTTTCTCGAATGTTCTGAGTGATTTTTGTTTTAATATGTGACAGTGTAATTTAAATATTTAGCCTGTTTACTTTTAGCCAAGACTATGGACTTTGGGCCCAAAATGCATTGGCTATACTGATGAACTTTTTATCATGACAAAATTAGGATTTTTTTTTTTTTTTGAGCTGTAAGAGACTCTTCTTCTATTCTTAGTATGTGATTGCCCTTTAGTCCAGGGCCCTTCCTGCGCTTTACACATACAGAGAAACTGCTGGATGTTCGTAGTAATTGATTTCTCTTCTATGAACAGGCCATAAATAAAGCCGAGACTTCCTTTTCTCTATAGACCATTTCACAGCAGTGTCCACAAACAGGATGACCGGAAAAAGGTGACACTGATAGACAGATAGAAAGAATAGCTAAAGCTCAGAGGCCAACCTACCCCCCCCCCCTCCCTCCCTCTGAAAAATTACCCCTGGACAGGTCACAGAGAATGTCAAGAAACATTGGTCATTTTAGTGAATAGGGTCTGGGCCAGTCTATTGTGTCTATGTCCATGTGGCATACTATAAAGCTTCTCTAAATGATGTTCAAATCTCAGGCAAGATGGCGGCCACCAAAATAATATACTGTACTAAAAATTAAGAAAACATTACAATGAGAATAGAGAAAGATTAGAAAAGAAAATATGGCTACACTCCGTAATAATAAACCTATGCCAAATTTTTCTTGCCTTACCATTTCAACTACTTCTACTTCAGCTTCAATTCTTAGATGATAAAGGAAGGTTGCAAGATCTTTCTTCATTTGGATACTGTTATCATCCATTTGTGCTACAGTAAAAATTCTTATTCTGCATTTTTTCCAAACCTGTCAAATGATTAGAAAACATCTTTACAAACAGGCATGTAACCAAGCATAAAACTAGCGCACCTACTACAAGTGGCTGCACCAATTTCACAGTCCAGATTACCTGCACTTCATGAAACTACTAGGATGTAGTCCTAATATCAGCCAGCGAGGCTCAAAAATCTTTTTTTTTTTTAAGGCATCATAATGCATCTTACAGAAGAGAAGCCATGGGATAACTTAGCCTGCAAGCAGTAATGAACTGACACCAGACGGAAACCAGTCAGATCCTATTAAAAGTTAATGGAATGGTGTCCATTGTGCAATAGACCTGCTCAACTTCATTATGTGGCCCAGAAAGGAGGTTTGTAATGAAGCTCCCTGGAGCTGAACAGTCAAACAATAACATTGTGTATCATAATTTGTTACTGATAAAAATATATACAGAAATACCTTATGTTGTTTTAATAGGAATGGCAGCAGCATAAGCATCCCACCATCATGCACAATCCACCAGACATCAATATTTCCTTCTAGATAACGTTCATGGTTGCTTGGGTAGAAAGAGACATTTTTAGGGACCATCAGTGCTAAATGAGCTGCAGTTGTACATCGTACAGTCTCTGTGTGAGGGAAAAACAGACACAGCGATTTAAATGTTGGGTTAACGGGGTTTTCACCCCATTAGGAATAATGGCATAAGCAATGGTGCTGTTCTCGGCAAAGTAGGTCATTCGGAGACACATTGTGCAGGTCAAAAGCTATGGAAATTTTGGCAACAACCCCAGAGAACAGGCACAGACCAATAATATTTTATAGCGCTTTGCCCTTAGTTATTTACTTAGGCAAATAATCAAGACTTGCCAATAAAAGTTTTCCATGAACGTGGATCTTCACTCTGTCTCCAGCCATAAGGCCATCCCAGCATTACAGTGTTATGTTTCATTCCTCCAAGTCCACATGACTGAATCAAATGTGAAATTCCTTCTCTTATTTTATTGCAAACAACCACTTGGCAGAAACCTTTCACTTTCTCTATTTCCATCATATTTTTTATGGTCTGAAATGATAAGAAAACACATTTGTAATTGCACAGTAATAAAAAGATTTTCTGTACATAGAAAGGTAAAAGAAAATGTGTAGATTTAGAAATTGATGGAAAGTGATATAAGACTATAGTCTCTGCTATTAGTATTGTGTGTCCACCTTAAAAGGGGTAGACACAATACAGATGCCAGCGTAGTGAAGAAAACTGTTCCTTGTGGCCGAATGTGACCTGACCAGCTGCTCACGAGTAAGCACACCTGGTGTGATTGGCTGAGCCGCGCAGACCCTCTCTCTGCTATTGGTTGTGAGGGAGGGTGTTCTGCAGCTCAGCTGTTTAGGTAGACTCAGTATTTTACAGCTGTGAGAGAGAATGTGTGTCTCCCGCTGAGCTGAGCTTTGGTACCCCCATCCGAGATCGATCGGGGACCAGAAGCAAGACTGACTTGTCCCCCCGCAGTGCACTCTCACAGCGGAAAGACAGCGTGCTGGTACATACAATTTATGGTAGAACTAAAAATCTAGTCTGGATAAGGGGGTGGTCTTCTAGATAGATTTTGATGTATCTGGTTTGTAATATACATACATACACAAATACATAAATTCACATAGTTGCACAAAGGTGACCATTGATCTACAAAACTGTGTAAGGCTGGGTTCCCATTACGTTTTTTCCCCATACGCTCCCATATGCAATTTATTTCAATGAGCCGACCAGAGTGAAACGTTCAGTCAGGTCGGCTCATTTTTGCCCCGTATGCGCTTTTACAACCAGACCGAAAACAGTGGTCGACCACGGTTTTAGGTGCGGAGAAAAAGTGCATACGGAGCAAAAATGAGCCGACCGGACCGAACATTTCTCTCCGGTCGGCTCATTGAAATGAATTACATACGGGAGCGCATACGCAGGGATACGGGAGCGCAAGTTTTTAACTCCCCCCTGCCGTATGCACTCCCTTATGGGCAAAAACGTAATGGGAACCAACCCTAATACTATTACAATAATCAGGTTGTCTGCTTTAAAAATTGCATTTTTTTTGTATTTTATTAAATACATTTATCTAAAAACTGATTCTAGACAGTGATCAAGCCTGCACTGTGTGCATGAGGCTTGGATATGAGAAAAGGAATAATATTATATAACACTAGCTAACAGATACATGTATATATGTACATCTGAATATATTTAGTACAGATATCTACCTGTTCAGCAGCTTGCACTTCTCCATAGCTCTCCAAGAAGTTTCCTTGTATTGCTGTACCAACAATAGTTAACCCTTTCCCAGCTTTCAGCTGAGAGGCAAATGTTAACAGGCGTGGATATTTAACATGTAAATCCTCATCCAATTTTAGCAGAACTAGCAGCTGAGGCCTAAAAGATATTAACATAAGCAATAACAATACATAGAAAGAGGCAACATAGATATGTAGTTGAAAAAAAAAAGATGAAGTTCCGTTTCTTTCTATGCAGCGTTTTCAGAATAAGCAACTTTAATCCTGAAAGTCAGGCTGCCTCTCTCGCTGGCATTATTGACACCATGAGCGCTGGGCACTTTATAGGAGAAAACCAAAATCAGCGACACTACACTGCTGCAGCTCCACCCCCATGCCCACATACTAGGCGCAGGGGTTAAAGTTGCTTATCCAGAAACCTGGATTGCAGGACACTTATGGTTATGGTATACCATAAAGAGAGCAGACTGCTTCTCTATAAGCTTACACATTAGATGCTCCCAAAAAAAAAAAATTAGCATAATTTTAATATTTAATCCCTAAAGGGCACAGCCCATTCTGACCTTAATGACGCAGCAAATTTTATTTTTGCATTTTCATTTTTACCTCCTCTCCTTCTAAAAATCATAACTCTTATATTTCCATCCACAGACAAGTATGAGGGGTTGTTTTTTGCACGACCAGTTGTCCTTTGTAATAAGATCATTCATTTTATCTTAAAATGCATGGCAAAATAAAAAAAAATACTTGCATACTTTTCTATTGTACCGCTTTAAAAAAATCTCAAACTTTTTAACCAAATTAGTGCATTTAAAATCCCTCTATTTTCCTGACCTTTAACTTAAATTTTACTGTATAAGCGGCGGTATGAGGGCTAATTTTTTGCGCTGTGATCTGTACTTTTTATACCCCATTTGCATTTATTAAACTTTTTTTTTTTTTCTTCCCAAATTCAAAAAG
The DNA here is from genome assembly GCF_029499605.1 of Hyla sarda. Taxonomy (NCBI): domain Eukaryota; kingdom Metazoa; phylum Chordata; class Amphibia; order Anura; family Hylidae; genus Hyla; species Hyla sarda. The sequence goes on from NC_079194.1 coordinate 218,221,838, forward strand.
GGTTTTATTCAGAAAAAATTTGTGAACATAAGAAAAGACAAGCAATACAATAACAATCAACCCCTACGGCCAGGTGAGGCCAGGTATACAGAAGGCTACAAGTCACAACAATGTAGAAAAACACAAGCAGAAGCAGGTGCACCAAGCAGTCCGCAAGGTACGGCAAATATAGAAAGAACGTGACAGAAATTTGGATAGAACCGTGAGCAAGTATACATTTCAATAAACCATAGAATGAGAAGATCAAAATCAATAGCTGCTCATCAGATGCACATGCATACACAAGCAAAATCTTAATTCAGGGGGAGAACTGCAGTTCCTCCATACGACGGGTCTGCGCTACCTCGGCCAACCATTCCTCAATAGTAGGAGAGTCAGGAGACTTCCATCGCCGGGTTGTAACTGATTTGGCCGCCTGAAGGAGGTGTCTCACTAGGGACCGTTTATACCTCGCCTGCGCCATAGGAAACAAACAGTAGTGTAGCTTCCGGAGTGTTGGGTATCCGCACCCCCGTAACCTCCGCCACCACCCGGAGAACCGTGCTCCAGAAAGCCCACCATATATGCCTCATCGTACCCTCCGCAGTGCCACATCTCCAACACGTGTTAGGTACGGAGAGATACCAACGATGCAACATCGAGGGCACTCGGTACCACCTAGATAGAACTTTGTAACAGGTTTCCTGGGATTTCGAGGCGATAACCGCTTTGTGTGTCAGATGGAAGCAGCGTGACCATTCTTCCTCAGAGAATGATTTACCCAATTCAGTTTCCCAGGCTCGACAATACGCCGGAAGGGAGCGTAACCTAGTGGACAGTAATAGTCCATAGATCAGAGAAATGGCATGCCCAGGGTAGGAGGAGGCAAGACAAAGGCGTTCAAAAGTTTCCAGCGGGCGGTGTGCTCTAACCTGGGACAAGATTGAAGAAAAAAAATGACGCAATTGGATATAAGCAAACGGTGCTCGTCTGGAGGATGGTCTCTCGGCAAGCAGCTCCTCTAAAGTTTTCATCCTCCCCTCTGTCACAATGTGCCAGAGCCTAAGAGGGTTCATCAGGGTGGCCCCAAAGAAGTCGCCCCCCGAGAGATCACCAGGCGGGAAAGATGGGTTGCTAGACACAGGAACCAGTGGGCCCAGCGTATCAATCAGGCATTCCTCACCACCCACCGCATGCAGTGAAGCTAGAGTTTGACGAGTGGAAAACGAAGACGGGAACATTTCTTGACGGGAGGGGGACCAGGTCCATGGCAAGGTAGCCAACGTTCTCGTGGAGAGATCCTGGGCCAGCCTTACCCACAATTTGGAAATGTATTAAACTTTTAATTAATTTTTTTTTTTTATATTATGTGATCAAAAAGCAGCAATTTTGGCCTTTTTTTTTTACGTTTACGACGTTCACCGTACAGGATCATTGACATCATATTTTTGAAAGTTTGGACTTTTACAAATGCGGCGATACCAAAAATGTTTATTAATTTATTTTGTATACACTTTCTGGGGTTAAAATAGGAAAGAGTGACGATTTACAAATTTTTTTTACATTTCTTTAACATTTTTTTTTTTTTTTTTTTACACCATAGGGGATTATTTATAGCAATCATTTGATGCTAGGGCATAGCAATGATCAGCGTTATCGGCTATCTTCTGCTCTGGTCTGTTCGACCTCTGTCCGCCATTATGGATGATCAGATCATCCATTTTACTGATCGCACTGCCGCAGATGCCGTGATTTGTATTGATCACGGCATCTGAGGCGTTAATGGCCCACATCAGCATGATCGCTGATGTGCGCCATTACCGGTAGGTCCCTGGCTGCTGATATCAGCCAGGACCTGCCGCGCATGACACGAGCACCACTCCGGTGCTCGCGGTCATGTACCAGATGTAAAATGTTTGTCCTGGTACGTTAAGTACCAGGGCACAAGGACGTATTTTTATGTCCTATGTCGTTAAGGGGTTAAACTGTATCTCAATAAGGCTGTTAATTATGTAACTTTTCAAAGACAACTGATGCGGTTCTGCACAAAACAATGGTATAAATGAGCATGCAATGGCATGGATGACAAAGGGATTATCTTAGAAATTAAAAGCGAGTGCCTACCCTTAGTTTAGACTATCAATATAAATGTTTGTGTGGGAGGTGTTGTAAACATCCTTGCCAATAATTTATGTGATAATGGAGATGTGGTGATGTCAGTGTCCCACACCCTTATCAATCAATCTGTATGGCTTCCAACAAGGCAAATGGTCAAGCTATTGTTTTATTAGAAGCAATAGAGCAGGAGTCCTCAAACTACGGCCCGCGGGCCACATGCGGCCCGCCGAGGACATTTATCAGGCCCGCGGCTGTCTGGGACATCCCTGTGTCCCGAAAGACCCCGCGTTTACTTTAAAAATGCAGGGGCCGCCGGGAAGGTGTCGCACGCAGGGACGTCACTGATGCCATGCGTGCGCCCATAGCAATGGAGCGCGGAGGAGCGGGGCAGCGATGAGGACGTGTGCTGGCCAGCTAGGTAAGTGTTACCAGAGGCACGTCAGCTTCGGTGCTCCGACCACCGCTCCTTCGGTAAGGGCACTTACTGCTATGTCCGGACCGGAGGAGTGGTGGTTGGAGCTCTGAAGTGGGGCAGAACACAGGCATACAGCCTCCAGCCATACACTGTATGGCTGGAGGCTGAATGTCTATGGGGGAGCTATACTGCACCTAATGTGGGGGAACTGTACTGCACCTAATGAGGGGGAACTGTACTGCACCTAATGTGGGGGTACTGTACTGCCAACCCTAATGTGGGGGAACTGTACTGCCAACCCTAATGTGTGGGAACTACAACCTAATGTGGGGGGATCTATACTGCCAACCTAATGTGGGGGGGGGAACTGTGCTGCATACTTAAAGTGGTAGTCCACTAATAAGATCTATAAGTGTGCATAGGAATTTGTTCATGTTTTGTTATCTATAGTCAGGCCCTCCAACGGTCTGAGGGACCGTGAACTGGCCCACCGTTTAAAAAGTTTGAGGACCCCTGCAATAGAGCATTAGAAGATGAAAAACTTAAATCTTTATACTTAAGAAATACCAGACTACCTCCAGTTCTTTGTGTGAGGGGGTCCTTCTTCCAATCTTAGCAAGGCATATCTAGCGGCACTAAGAGAGAGTCCTCGAATTCCATCTCCCCATTCTTTCTCTGCTCTATTGATAAACAGCAATAAAAATTACAAATTTAGGTACTGTATAGCAATAACAGTACAAAGATGACAGCTCCTCTGGAAAGAAATGGTCTATAAAATAGTACTAGGAGTTAGAGCCTTTGTCAGTCATATACAAGGCATATTTGACTAAGGCTATTTCAATAAAAGACCATGCTTATTTTATAGCCGTTGTCTAGACATTACTTTTTGTTTTCTTTACTCCTGTTTTCTTTTCTTCTTGTTAGTGTTGTAAAATCTGTCAAAGCAGTGGCTTGTCAGCAGTCTTCAGGCTCAAAATACATTTTCAAGACTACTCTACAGACAGACAATCTACCTAAACCTGTAGCAACACTTATAATTAAGACATACAGAAATTAAAACTTACCCTTGGTATTCTATGTACTTATAGATCACCCCAGCTATTAGCATGGCCACAAGAGCATAATACCAAGAAGAAACAAACATCAGAGCCAGGCAGATACTCATTCCCAAGAAAGAGAGAGTCCTATTAATGTTAAAAAGATTAAACAAGTTACTGTTTAGAAATGATCAAAATCACTGTATTTGTAATTGTAAATAATCCAGATGACTTAACATGTGGACACCTCGGAACTTCATTCAGTGTATAAAAATAATGGTGAAATCACGCCAACATGCAATTTTTGCACAAACAGGTGACGTTTTTAAATGCTTATTAGGCCCTGTCCACATAACTTTTTCTTCTACATACAGTCTGTACACACTACTTACCAGTGATAATATTTGAATCTCGGCCTCCAGTTTGGTGTTCTCAGTAGTGTCTGCACAGCACATGCTAAATTCACAAATAAATAGCACATCAAAAAGAACCTAAAAGAAAAAATATGCATACTTACATTTATATAGGTTATGCCGATAAACTAAAAGCTGAACATTAAAATACAGTTTAAAAGGGTTAGTTCAGTTAATAATTTTCATCTATTAGTTTACTCCTTCATGGCTTTTTTTTTATTTTTGCAATTAACATTCATATAAAATTTACACTCCTACCACCATTATTTTTTGTATTTTTTATATTTAGTGAAAAGTCATCAAAACTCATTTTTGCCTCCCTCCATCTCCGTTTCGGCTGCTGTCCCTCCTCCTACAGCCCCCACCTTCCGAGACAGAGATCACATGACTCAACTGCCGAGAAGGACCAGCTGAGTCTTTCTGTGAGGGAGAATAATGATCTGTTGTGTGTGTGTATATTATATATATTAGATAATATGATGAAGGAGCACCGTGACAAGGCTTCAAGCCTATTAAAAGGTATCAATGCAGGTGCTCAGTCAGCTCCAACCTCGACCACAGGTATATGAACAACAGAAAATCCAATAGGAAGCAAACAGCGGCACTCCAGCAGTTTCAAGAAGAAGAAGAAATTCCTTTATTCACCCATATGGTGATACGTTTCGACCCACTCAATGGAGTCTTTATCAAGCTTGATAAAGACTCCATTGAGTGGGTCGAAACGTAGCACCATATGGGTGAATAAAGGAATTTCTTCTTCTTCTTGAAACTGCTGGAGTGCCGCTGTTTGCTTCCTATTGGAGAATAGATAGATAGATAGATAGATAGATTAGATAGATATATATATATATATATATATATATATATATAGTAGCGACCGGGGTGCAGGCTACACCAGGTGACACCAGCCTGATTGGGTGACACCATGACCCTCAGCATCCCCCACCCCAGTTCTCAGCTTGCCGGCGGCACATTCATCAGCACCAGTCTCTGCCCATTTAACCCGTTGGGGAACTGCCGCCTACCTAAACATGGGGGGGGGGGGGGGGGGTAACTGCCGCCTACCTAAACGTGGGGGGGAACTGCCGCCTACCTAAACGTGGGGGGGAACTGCCGCCTACACACATATATATATATTTATATTTTTTTATTTTTTTTAACTACTCCCAGCATGCACTGCCAGCTGAAGGGCATGCTAAGAGTTGTAGTTATGCAACAGCTGAAGGGCTCATTTTGGAAACCACACACTAGTGGTCTCCAAACTATGCTCCTTCAGATCTTGCAAAACTGCAATTCAGAGCATGTCCAGACATCCTGGGAGTTGTAGTTCGGCAACATGTGAAGGGCCAGATGTTTCCAAACTACAACTCCCAGCATGCCTGGACTGTCTGGGCATGCTGGGAATTGTAGTTTTGCAACACCTGGAGGAGTGCATTTTGTAGACCACTGCACAGTGGTCTCCAAACTGTTGCCCTCCAGATGTTGCAAAACTAAACTTCCCAGCATGCACTGACAGCTGAAGTGTATGCTGAGAGTTTTATTTATGCAACAGATGGAAGTGCACGGTTTTGAAACCACTGTATAGTAGTCACCAAACTTTTGCCCTCCAGATGTTGCAATACTACAACTCCCAGCATGTCCACACTGTACAGGCATGTTGGGAGTCGTAATTCGGCAACATATGAAGGGCCAAATGTTGCAGAACTACAACTCCAAACATGCTTGGACTGTCTTGGCATGCTGGGAGTTGTAGGTGTGCAACATCTGCAGGGGCATAGTTTGTAGACCATTGCACAGTGGTTTACAAACTGTGGCCTTCCAGATGTTGCAAAACTAAAACTCCCAGGATATCCGCACAGTCTCTGGTTGCCTAGGCATGCTGGGAGTTTTAGTTTTGCAACAGCTGAAGGCACCCTGTTTAGAAAACACTGATTATAAATATTATATAAAAATATTTTTCTATATATAAAAGATATCTAAAATACATACGTGTGTATATGTATATTTATTCAAATATATATGTGTCTATATGTAATGTATATACACAACCTATATAATGTAATGTATATACACAACCTACATAATGTTTCAGTAGAGCTTTATTGGGGAGATCTCTCTCTAATATAGATATATATATATATATATATATATATATATATATATATATATATATATATATATATATACACACACACATATATTGTATGTAGCAGTGTTTCCCAAAAACTGTGCCTTCAGCTGTTTAAAAATTTCAAAACTTCAACTCCACACATGCACAGATGGACTTTGACTTTTTGGGAATGCTGGGAGTTGTAGTTTTGCAACAGATTGAGACCCCCCATTCTGTGAATCATTGAAAGCAGGATGGGAATTGTTGCTTAGTAACATTGTGAGTGTTGGGGCTGGTCAGGTGACTGGGAGTTATGAGGAAGTGAGCACAGAGCGGCAGCAAAGAATGCTGGGAACTGTAGTTTATAGACAGTGTGCAGGGAAGTGAACAAGTGGGAGGGCGAAAAGGTTTATTAGAGCCATGTACAGAAGATACAAAGGTCACAGTAGAATAGATGCATGGTTTATGTCCTATGCTGATCTGAGTTGTTTTTTATTTATTTTTTATTTAGCTTGTTGGATAACCCCTTTAAAAGGTATTTAAAGTTGCTAACAAAGTCTTATAGTATTCATAAAATAAACCATACACCAATTTCACATCTAAAAGACACAGTTAACTGGATCTTTAATATAAAAAGACAAACAAAACACACAGCCCCATGATTACCATCATGTAATACAGGACAGTGATGAGGTTGTCCTAGCATATGGGATCCAAAGTGTATGTATATGCCAGTGTATTTTTTTATTTTTATACTTTAGTTTAAATTGATACTATTATAAACTCTTTACAAAAAGGTACTACTCTAATAATATATAAAATGTAAAGTGAAATGCCTCTTACACACACAAAAAAGCAGCCATGCAAAGTAGTGTAGAGAGTAAGAGTTGTTCTAGTGGAATTCCACTATGGCTAGTAGGGGTGTCCAAAAGAGGGAGACTCCACTCTATGATGTCCATGTGCATTAATAATGTAATTTAGATTGTGTATTTACCTTTCTATATAAAAAAAACACAATGCCAATTTAATTCAACAAAGCTATCTTTGTATACAAAAATATTTTTAAAATATTATACTTAAAAACACATTTACATACATTCTTACATTGACAATATTGGTGCTACCATGTCCAGGGAGGCAATAAGAATTCCCAGTTCAGCAATAAAGGCAGTCAGAAGAAGCGCCCATGTGGGTTCACCATTTACTTTGCTATGTCCGAATACCTGTCAAAAGTTAATTACACCCTTTATATGCCAACCCTACATCATACAGGATAATAACGCTGCAATTATTCAAGCTGTAAAACATGATAAATGTATTGCACAGGTCACAGTTCATGTCTAGAAAACTATCCCATAGATACCAATGGGTCACCTACAGTCTACAGTCTTTTTGCTGTACAGCATCTCTCTATGCTGTGTACAAAGTTAAAGGGGTATTCCAGGGAAAACCTTTTTTTATATATCAACTGGCTCGGGAAAGTTAAACAGATTTGTAAATTATCTCTATTAAAAAATCTTATTCCTTCCAATAGTTATTAGCTTCTGAAGTTTTCTGTCTAACTGCTCAATGATTATGTCACGTCCTGGGAGCTGTACATGATGGGAGAATATCCCCATAGGAACTGCACAGCTCCCGGGATGTGAGTCATCAGAGAGCAGTTAGACAGAAAACAACAACTCAACTTCAGAAGCTAATAACTATTGGAAGGATTAAGATTTTTTAATAGAAGTAATTTACAAATCTGTTTAACTTTCTGGAGCCAGTTGATCTATAAAAAAAAGTTTTGGCCTGGAATACCCCTTTAAGGTAATTTGGCTGCCCCCACAATCAAGTACAAAAAATTAAAAACATAATCAGAAAATATAAACAATATGAGAAAAGTATCTTGTTATGATCAGTTTAAAAAAAATAATCTAGGTGACTGATCCATGGAAAACCGCTCTCATTTGATTCTATTTTGCATATTTTACACAGCTGAATATGATCTTATTGTCTACATTTTCCTGTGTTTTGATTTATTGTTGGAAGGGTTATATGCTTTTAAAACAAAGGGTTAATAAAATGTCTTAATTTTAAAACAGTTTATTAATATTTTTGCTGTACACAATAAAATATTTTTACTAGGACTGTGTTGACAGACACACCAAGTGAACCCACCACAAGTCAGTTTTTTAAAGATTCCTGTGGGTAATTCAAAGTCAGCTGCATATTTTGCTACCTATTGACTTGGGTAGGAAAATACTAAGCAGCAAATATGCAGCAAAATTCGGCACATGTGACCCTACTGTCAAAACACAAATAACTTAAAAGAAAGCTATTCCTACAGTTTGCTGTGTATAGATATATAGATAGATAGATATATAGATGGATAGATAGATAGATATGTACAGCTTGCCAACTCACTCTCAGGAATGGAATTAAATTGTCCTTGGCAATTGCTTGTAGTAACCGGGGTGCACCAGTCAGACTTTGTAATCCAGCTCCACAAGTAGAAAAGAATGATCCTATAACTATAACCCACGGGGAAGGCCATGACAGGGTCCCTACTACTAGGTTCTGGTTCACTGCATCACCATACCTAGGAATGAATGAAAGAATGAATTAATAAATAGCTAAACTAATATTTGTGAAAAGACTAAACATTCAGCTAAGGCTACATTCACACTGCCGTTTGTCTCCAGGTTGAAGGACGTAATTGACAGGGCATAACGGTAGTGTGAAATGGGTCTAAATAAGTTAAATTCTGCATTCTAGCATAATGTGCTAACAGGACATGGCAGCCATGATCCATAAAGCTGTTTGCAGGGTATGTCAAAGGGCCGACGTTGCCTTGGAATTTGGTCATCAGACTTTGCCATCTCACTTAAACAGGTAGTCTAGGGAACTAAACATTTTAGACACTTCTCTCCTATGCTTGTGGGGTGGAGGTGGGAATGGCTGATTGGGAGGGTCTGACCTCTGGGGGGGCCCCCCTCCACGGTCTTCTGTACGGCCCCATCTACTTGCTCGACTTTGGAGCAGTTTGGCACCCATCTTTCTGGACAAATACAAGTGACAGTCCACTCAGCCAATCACTGGTCACAGCGGTTTTCCGCCTTAGCCGGTGATTAGTTGAGCAGGCAGTCAATTGCATTCATCCAGAAAGGTGGGGCCGAAGTGTGCCGAGGATGTGCAAGAAGCCGGGGTCCTGTACAGGAGATCTCAGCAGTTGAGACCTCCGCGATTAGACAATTATCTCCCATCTGTGGATAGAGGTTAAGTGTCTAAAAAGTTCAGTACCCTGGACTACCCTTTAGGGACAGCCTAATATGGGGACAATTCTCCTTTCTTATTAGCCAAAACAGCACAAAAACACTAGGGCAGATTTACTACTGTGCATTTTCTTTGACTTTGGCATAAACTGTGCCAAAATATGAGCATCTTGTCACATTTTCAACTATAAAAATGATGTGCTTTAGACACTAACTTAAAATAGGATGTGGTTTTACTTAAGGGTTGTCCCCTGATGTGCAACATACTGACCCAAAATGCAACAACATTTAGGCACAGATATTTAAGCCAACCTCAAAGATGTGCCATCAGTTTCTTAAACAGCTTGAGCCTCTGAGATGAATCTGACACTTGGACTATCTAGTTCAGGTTTATATTGTCTATTAGGGTGCTCTTTTACAGTGCAGTTTTTCACAACATTTTTAAAAACCACATCCAAATAGCAGCAAAAAAAATGCATGTGGGATTTATTACATAGAACAGCTGATTTAATACATGCTACAATAATTGACAAAACACAATTTACCCTAAAGTTTACTAAACAAAAAAAACGGTAGCAGTAGAATCTGTTCTGTTTGTTACATTATCCAATTTACTATGATTCGCAGCTGGGTTTGCATTCAAAACTGCATCAAAAACTGCACTGTGTAAGAACAACCTTAAACAGCATTGATAAATTCAGGTCACTATGGTATTAGGCCAACAGGAGTGATCAATGAATACACAGGGGGAGATATTCACAAACTGATGTCAATGAAAGTCTATGGGAGGGGGCGGGCAGTGACATCACGTGGGACGGGGCCATGACATCACGATACTTTGAGCCCTGTATCGCCCGTCATCAGGCACGGAAGTTCACTCCGTGCAGCAGATGACAGGGTGCTGCAGTAGAGATTGCGAGGGTTACCAGCGGCGGGACCCCTGCGATCAGACATCTTATCCCCTCTCCTTTGGATAGGGGAGAAGATGCCTAGGGGCGGAGTACCCCCTTAAAGGGTTACTCCGGTTGAAAACTTTTTTTCTTATCAACTGGTGCCAGAAAGTTAAACAGATTTGTAAATTACTTCTATTTAAAAATCTTAATCCTTCCAGTGCTTACCAGCTTACGTATACTACAGAGGAAGTTTTATTGTTCTTTTCTGTCTGACCACAGTGCTCTCCGCTGACACCTCTGTCCATGTCAGGAACTGTGCAGAGCAGGAGAAGTTTTCTATGGGGATTTGGACATTCCTTACATGGACATACAGTAGGTGTCAGCAGAGAGCACTGTGGTCAGACAGAAAAGAAATTCAAAAAGAACCTCCACTGTAGTATACAGCAGCTGATAAGTACAGGAAGGGTTAAGATTTTTAAATAGAAGTAATTTACAAATCTGTTTAACTTTTTCGCACCAGTTCATTTTAAAATATTTGTTTTCCACCTGAGTACCCATTTAAGCCCCATCCACTTTTACATTTTACAAAAGGTCATGCTTTTTTTTTGTAGCATTATGGTGCAAACAAAGCAAAAATCATGTGTAAACAATCTAAAAACGTGCCAGTAATAAATTGCTCCACATTTCAGCCAAATTAAGTGCAGAAGACTAAAAAAGACTAAGCACACATGACAAGAGTGCTCCCCCCCAACTCAGTTGTGAGTGACAGCTGGGTATCACGTATCCCCATAAGCAGCAGTCTAGCAGTCACTGTGATGACTCTCCTCAAGTATAAACTGGACTCATAACAATGAAACAGGTGAATCCTATTATCACTCCTATTAGATAATGGCACAATAAATCTACCATTTTGGCAAACATGAGTATTACTGTCCCCATACTGTGCAAAATCCACTTTGAAAGAAAGCATATAAAAATTATCATAAATGTTTAAAACATAACCCAAGGTAAATTAGTGAAAAAATTACTTACTTGTCTCTCAGAACCACTCCCTCGACACATGCTCCAAAAAGAATCACAGTGCTGAAATCTTAGAATTTCTATGTTAAGGGTAAATAGATTTCAGTTTCACAAATTTTAAATGGAGCAGCAGTGCACATGCTCCCCTGCAGCTGATCTCTACTACACAATTTTTCACTACATCACAATCTTTTTAGTATTTAATCTGTATATCACAATTTTTCCAATACTTTATCAGTATGCAACAATTTTTCTGGTGATTTGTACATTGTAATTTTTTGACACAATATTTCTCGGTACATGTCTAAAGCACTTCATATAAGAACACAAAAATAATATGGAAAGCAAACAGTTCAACATGTCAGGGATCAGAAACAAGACTTTAGGGTCTTCTTTTCTTTTGCATTGATCAACTTGATGGTAGAATGCCTAACAATTTATCCCCCAGAACCACACATCTACTAATGACCAACCCTGGTTTATGCAAAATATATATGGAGGACGGTGATAGGCAAATTATCCCAGTGATGGCGCTTCTCCAGAGATAAAATGTTATTCCAAGATAAATAGCATAAAACAAGATAGTACATCCAACGCATTTCAGGTCCGAACTGGACAAGTGCGTGCAGCACTTTGTTTATGCAAAAAAAAGGATTACATTTTGAGGCCTTTTATTAAACACTATGGCCAATGAAGAATTAGGGCCTACTAGCCCATGAATATAGTAATACCACCTACTAATGGTGGTTTCTACACTATAGTGAAAATGCACAATTTCCACAACGAGATTACCTTAATTATGACAGTTTACATAAAATTAGGCCCCTCAGCTATTTTAGTGGAAAGTTTGTCCTGGCATTTACCCTTCAGATGGGCATTTCAAAAGGAAAGCTTGAGGCTTGTAGCCACAGAATCTGACAGACACAACATTTTAGTTTCCTTTCTCCAGCATTATCCTTACATTTATACAAGCTTCCCATCAATATTGCCTCACAATGTAATAGTTCCCACAGGCAGCAGCCCATCCAGAGGGAGGGACTCGTCAGCCATCATCACTGGCCAGTGCTTTCTAGCAGTGGCTGCTGGTAACTCCTCACATCAACTCCCAGCAGCCACTGCTAGAAAGCACTGGCCAGTGATGATGGCTGATGAGTCCTTCCCTCTGGACGGGCTGCTGCCTGTGGGCATTGCTGTTTTAAAGTGGTGATGTCCCAAGACTGTCACTAGGAGAGCTAGCAAGTATGCTCTCCCCATCCCACCCCGGCCGTGACTCCATCGCATGATTGGTACTTCTAGTAACAGTGTGATGTTTCACTAACAAAGTCCTACTGATATATTTGGATTTGCTTACATTGCAATTGATGTGGTATAATTATACATTTTGAACAGACTACTAAACCATAGGTAGAATAGGATAATTATTATGCGCCACACATGCAGATGCAAATGGAAATATGGTAAATTCCTTTAAAGGGGTCCCTGTGGACAATTTCTAGTTGAGATTAACTATAATGTTTGGTAGCCTAGCAAACAAAAAAAGTGTTCAATTTCAATGCACCACTACACAGAGGTCTTCAAATCAGTGGATTGTCTGTGTAAGAGAGAGAACTCCTTCCTCTGAACTCAAAATTCCATTACAGGGTCTCCGACTATGGGTTTTCTAAAATTTAATAACCCCAATAAGTTATAATTATGGCTTTACTTTTAGGTACCCAATGCTTTTTCCTACACTGCAATCTTCATGGTGGCTCTGCAAATTCTAAGCAGGATACAGATCAAAGAAGTAGTGATTATAGCTAGAATGGTGCCAACAGGAATTGACTTCTGAGCATCTTTAAGGTCACCAGATCGGTTGCTTCCAGCCATTATACCTGTATAAGAACAAAAATTATATTATTATAATAATAATATATATTTTATACACACACACAAACACACAAGTAACCTTGCAGGGACAGATCAAAATAGATCTGAAAAGTGGTCTTCTGTATAATATATGGTAGAATACAAAATTTGGTACAAGTAGTATGGTCTTGATAGTTCGATAAGAGGCAGGTCTTAATCCTTCCAGTTCTTATCAGCTGCTGTAAGCTCTCGAGGAAGTTGTGTAGTTCTTTCCAGTCTGACCACAGTGCTCTCTGCTGCCACCTCTGTCCCTGTCAGGAACTATCCAGAGCAGGAGAGGTTTGCTATGGGGATTTGCTCCTGCTATGGACAGTTCCTGACTCTGACAGAGGTGGCAACAGAGAGCAATGTGGTCAGACTGGAAAGAACTACACAACTTCCTCTGGAGCATGCAGCAGCATGGAGTATTGGAAGGTTTAACATTTTTAAAAAGATGTAATTACTTATCTGGATAAGTTCTGCCACCAGTTGATATGAAAACATTTTTTTCCCTCCGGAATAACCCTTTAAAGGGGAATTCTGGTACATATGCTCTTATCCCCTATCAACAGGTACATGGAGGGGGAGTGTTGGCCACCACTTTGTGCGGTGGACGACAGTAATTTGTGCACGCATAGGAGAGCCAGGGTGTCGGACAGGAGATCGCGGGGGTCCCAGCAGTCGTATAGGGGATAAGAACGTATGTACCAAAGTTCCCCTTTATTGGTGTATTCACAGCATACACACACCGGATCTGCTGCAGATTTGAACATGCAGTTGTGGATTTTACAAGGCAATCACTTTATTGACATACCAATCTAAAATACAAAGTTGTGGATCCACAACTGCGGATTCTACAACTTCAAATCCAGAGAATCCAGTGTGTGTAAATGCCCCCAAAGGGTGGGTTCTACCTGCATATTTTTTGCTGCAGAAAATCTGCAGCAAAATCCGTAGGTATGAACATACTCAAAATGGGAAATATCAGTGATAAAATTGTATCCCCCTCTACAGTATAAAAAAAATGATTCAGCATTCAGTCTCTATGGCGCTGCCAGAAATAGCCAAGTACAACATTTGTCTACCTCCAGTAGCTTTATAGAAAATGAATGGGGCATGTGCACCCGCTACAACATTTAGTCAGGTCCCTGTTCTTGCGATCACCTGGAAGCGCGTAGCGGAGGTGTTCCAAAAGGTCAGACACCCCGTAACCATACACGTATCCCCCCTGTGGACAGTAAATAAAACTCAAAAAAGGTATTCCAGAGCTAAAAAAAAAAAAAAAAAAAAATCTGCAGTTTCCTGTGGAAATGCTGTAGAACTGCAGCAAAATCCACAATAATAAAAAGTTACTGCCGACTTTTGAAAATTTTCCTTCTTTATCAAAAGGCAATGCAAAAAATCTGCAACTGATCGACAACACAAACAACAAATTAACATACTAAAACATCGATTTTCACACAGATTCTGTGCATAGTTTTTAAGCAACACATTAAAGATCTCCTGAAGTCTTATATACGTTGCTGTACAGCACAATGCTGTGGATTTTCCGCACACAAATCCTACCTATATGAAAGTTCCTTAAAACCAGAACACGTGTCACAGAATTTCCATGTGGAAAAACCCCCAGTATGTATACGAGCAGCCAAGTGGATGTAATTTAAAATATTTAATTTGCACACAAAAAATCCACACTAAATCATTGCAGAAATACTTTGACACAAATTTTCATGCCACAGATTTGAAATCCTCACAAATGTTGCAGATTTTTCCTAAAGACATTAAAAAGTGGATAATAAACCAATTCAAATTTTCTAAATATATTTTTTAAATAATGTGGTAGACATCAAAAGGTCTTACCAGTCACGGATGGAAAAAAGATGCCAACAAGAACTGTAAATGAAGTTGTGATGTCAGCCAAGATATACAGGTTAAGTTTACTTTTGGCGCCCAGGACTTCTGAAGAATGGATGTTCGATTTTTCAAGGATTTCTCCTTTTTCTAGGTATGTGCTCCACAAGTTTTCTGTTGGAGTTTAAATTAAAAAAAAGGAAGGAATAGTAAAAATCAATCATCTATGTAAACAAGAAAATAAATGAAACAAAAACTAGAATGCAGTCCTACATGTTTCTCTCAATCTGGGGTTTCAGTAGATAAGCGGGTACATAAAGAGATTTTTTTTCCATAGGATCTTTTGCCATCACTTTGTTGTTTGTATTTTTCTGGCTAACATACATTTCTACCTGCTTTCCTTCTTCTGCAGATTAGGACTGGGTTCATACATAATATTTTTGTCAGTAATGATAGCCAAAACCAGGAGTGGGTCAAAAACACAGGAAAAAAAGCAAATTGCTCCATTCTATTTTTACTTAGTGTCTGTTTCACTCCTGGTTAGATTAAGTACAGACCAAAATACTGACTAGAATATCATGTGTGAAACCAGCCTAAAAGGTTTGATTCATAGCTAGATAGATAAAATCAGTTTTCACTTTCTCATTAAACTCAACAGGGAAAATCTGCAACAAAACTTAATCTGTGAAATTCCACAATATGAAACCCTGCTGCATGTGGGTTGGTTAAAATAAATAAATAAAAAATAAAAACAGCAGTACCTTGTCCTGTCCATACCTCTCCTTGTAATGAAACAGGGATGGCAGCGCGCTGGGGAGAGAAGAGCTCAGCTAGGGACTTCTCCCAGCTCGATCTAGCCATCAGTAGGGGTCTGAACACCCGATCAAACTAACACTTTAAATGCTGTGATAACAGTGGCTAGGAGTGTTAGGAGTGTTTTGTGCGGAACAAATTAGATAAAAGTAGTAAATGCTTGTAGGATGACAAAACAGTAAGAATATGTAACAAACTGTTCCCCCCCCCCCCCCCCCCCCCCCCCCCCCAGATCGTCATCTATTATCCTATTATCCTGTTATTCTGGAAAGTTATCAGCCATCTGTTTCTATATGCTGAGGGTGTGGTAGCATAGGACAGACCCTTTTTTGTAACCGGTGGGGGTCTGAGCAGTAGCATACCACTAGAAATCAAATCATCATCATCGAGCCTGTAGACTGTTGATAAATGGTTATTCCATAACAACTCCTTTGAAGCTTTACATATTTCTACATTAAAGGATAAGTCTCATGTATAAAAACGTATCCCCTATCCCAAGGATAGGGAAAAGTTTTAGATTGCAGGGGGTGGGGTCCGAGCACTTGGGATCCTCGCGATCTCCTGTACGGAACCCCTGTGCTGTAGCAAAGGAGTGCGTCACGAACCCTGCCAGAAGCGGAGGCCACCACTCCCCCTCCATTAAGTTCTATCGGAGAGCCAAAGGTTGCCGAATGGCTCTCCTATAGAACTATATGGAGGGGGCGTGGCGGCCTCAGCTTCGGGCAGGGGTCGTGACACACTCCTGTGCTACAGAACAGTGGCTCCATACAGGAGATCACGGGGGGCCCCCAGCGCTCGGACCCCCGAAATCTAAAAACGTACAAGTTTTTATACATGAGACTTCTCCTTTAAGCTCTGTGTATAAGCAACCTAGAATATATCAAAATTTTTACAATTTTCTCTTCAGGGGTGGCATTCTTCATGTGTCTGCTCTTTCAAAAACAGAAAGGCCAGAGGGAGGGAATAAGTAGGCCAGAGGGAGGGAATAACCGCGGCCACAAGTATTTCTTCTAGCAGTCAGGCAGTAAATGAAGACCTGCCTTATCTTCCCAGCCCTCATGTGCACCTGAACAACACACGTGCAGATGGTGAATTACTTGTAACTGCATCTTTACCAGAAATAGATCTTCAAGTTACAGGAAAAACAGTTCCTGCAGCAACAATCAGAAATGGATGTGGAAGTTGAAGAATATAGAAGAGATAATGAAGTGAGAGAGAGGGCTAATAAACACAGTTTGACCCTAGCTTTAGATTCAGCCGTACACTACAAGGTCCTGGTTTATGGCCGAATATAAAGCAGGAATTCCTTGTATTGAATGGTGCACAGAACATTTTTTCATTTAGATTTCCAAAGGAGAGAAACAATAGATTTGGCCAAAAACAATATACTAGAGAATGGCTTAACATCGAATTATCAGAAGGGCAATGGGCTAATGCACTCAGCAACCAACAACTCTGTATACTGCTTTTGTCTTATCTGTGTTTTGCTCTACTGGGACACGTGACTGGAAAATTCTGCGAGACAGAATATCATGCGAGAGCGTTCCTCAAATGGAAGCACCTGGAAACTAGACTAAGGTTACAGCTGACAATTGAGGACACACAGCATCCAAAACCCAGCATTGGCAAAATGTCTTAAGTTCAATTGTTGTAATAAGAACAATGGCAGTTAAAAACATTGCATTGTGTGGGAAATCTTAAAAAAAAAAAAAAAAAAAAACTTTACAAAAGAATAAAAGGGCAACATCCTCAAATTTGTGGAGGCAATAGGAGTTAGATTCAGTTCTTAAGGAACATAAAACCTTTTAAATAAACGACTTTGGAAGTATTGCACAAATTGAGATAAAAAATCTTGTACAATATTTGCAGCTAAATACTATTCTGTAATGCTGGGCTATAGTCCTGATAACAGTTCTATGGAGTAAAGGACATTGAGGGTATGTTTATTTACAACCAAGGAAATCTACGGTTACAAATCAGCTCCGGCAAAAATACAACACTTCTTTTTGGGGTTCACGGAAATAGTTGCTTTAGCAGGAGCTGGCATGACAAAAGTGCTCGTATAAGGCTTTCGATAAATGTTAGAACAATGACTCCATGAAAAGAAGAATTAATAGGGCACAGGTATGTGTGCAACAAATGAACCCATGGGCCTTCTTCATTCCTTGCAATGCTCACACTTTAAATCTGGTTGTAAGTAATGCCACATCTGCCTCTGTGTTGAGGCTGCAAGGCTGTTTTTTTATTTAATTTAATTTTTTAAACCATATCTAAAAGCCTCCTGGAGAGATTTATCAAAGCAGAGGAAAAGTTGACCAGTTGGGCATAGCAACCAATCAGATCACTTCTTTAATTTTTAAAAAAGGCCTCTGAAAAATAAAAGAGAACTGATTGGTTCCTATAGGCAACTGGTCAACTTTTCCTTTGCATAGTTTTTGATAAGTCTCCCCCTTGATCCTCTAGTTCCCCTGAGAGATAACCAATTGGCAGATTAGTCTGGTTGTGGTTCTCTTTTTCCAATTGAAAACTCATGCATTTTCACCTGAGCATGGTAGGGACAGCAAACTAATGTGTTAAGCACCTTAAGATGTAGATTGTTAGCCATTTTGTCTTAAAGGTACCACTATGCCATCAAGTGTGTAGGGACTGAGCCTATGACAAGGTTAAAGGGGTTGTCCAATTTACCCTAGTTGTGACATAATAGAGGGGGACCTCGGTTTAAGATCCTTATATACTGTCCTATAAAAAAAAAAAAACAGGTACAAAATGTGTCTGATTGTATCTCCTTTCATCCTCTCTCGCGCTTCAGTGGTTTTTACTTCTGAAATGTTTTTGTCTCATGCAGAGTTTTGTCAAAAACCTTGGAGTTCTGCCCATGAAGAAAGTGTATAGAACCAGTTTCGTTGTTAATGCCCTGTTTATCTTTGATCAGTCAGTAGTCTTAAAACAATAAACATAAGTAAAAGTGACTTATGATTCAAATACTATCCTATGTGAAAACATTGAGATATATAGTCTTTCTTAAAGGGGTATTCTGGGATTTATTTTTATTTGATTATGCTACAGGGGCTGTTATGTTAGTGTAGTTCATAATATAGTGTCTGTACTTGTGTTTCATTGTGGTCTTGCAATTCCTCTGGGATTTGTGTCCTTAGGATAGGGGATAAGTTGTTCACCACTGAGTCACCACTGGACTACTCCTTTAAGACAACCCTGCACATCATCTGAGACAATCGTTACCGCATTGCCGGTCCTCACCTACCCTCTCACCTGCTCACAGTGCCCTTGGTGTAGAGAGGATACCTCGAGCGCTGCCATGCGCTGCTACGATCGCTAGGCTTCACAGCACTGCCACACGCTGCTTCCCAGCCATCATCTCCGACCGACAGCACCAGATCCTATCGCCCCTCCTACATTTCTCCCGTGCCGCCGGGACAGAGGGACGTGCATCCGGATCGAAAGTACAGCCGCACACATCTGACCGTGCACACTGTAGCCGGTAAGAGGCACAAAGTGCCTAAACTGTATAGCGATTGTCCCCGTGCAGCCGGGGTAGAGGGGACATCGCCTGTATCTCTGCACCTAAAAAAGTTTATAGTGGGCCCCAATCTGGGAGGCTCCAGAGCTACTGAAAATTACCCTACTGGATTATTAACTTTCTGCCATGCACTTTCATCTGAATTAATCCCGGCTCCTATAATATGACTTTACAGTATAACTAAACAGATACTGTTTGCACTGTCCCATTGCCCCACTTTCATTGTCTCATTGTCCAATTGTTGAAGTGCAATATCACTGTTTATATTTTTAGTATTTTATACCATTGTAAACATTTTATCTAGTGACCAGTCTGCGACAAGGGCCCTGCCGCAGACCTCACATCATTTTCTAAATAAATGTCATTTTATGCTATTTTAGACACGTTTTCTCTTCTTTCTCATTTTTGACCATATATCTTTTACTCTTACCTAGCTTAGCAGGACTGCCTCCTTTTTATACTATTAGTACTCTTTTTTGGCACATAGGTATGTGCAACGCAGTATCCTCAATATAGGTTTTCCCTCTTTTTTACGTTGAGCTCCCACATTTTTTGTATATTTGCAAACTGTATTCAACTGACCTGGATAGCATGCGGCGAGCATGTACAACTGCACAAGAAAATTTAGATTAATTACTCACAACCACCACGTTCGGGTCTTCTTGGAACTTTGCTTTTAATTCATATGTTATTTTCAGAATCACAAAGTTCCAAGAAGACCCGAACGTGGTGGTTGCGAGTAATTAATCTAAATTTTCTTGTGCAGTTGTACAGCTCGCTGCATGCTATCCAGGTCAGTTGAATACAGTTCAGAGGGAGCCTGTCTTTGCTTCAATGGGTGGAGCGACCGCTGGGTAGGACTGAGATCGTTCTGCAAGAATTGTAGGTTTGCAATAGCTGGAGGCAACCTGGTCAGAAAACACTGGTCTATTGCATTAAACGGATCAAAGGTGTGTTTCAATAGGTAAGTTACTGAAGTGTGTGAGGGAGAAAAGTGACCTTATACTTACAAACAAGGAGTTTGTTCCCTCAAACTACAAATCCCATGATTCAAAATAGAAATAGCCAGTTCACAAAAAGATAGCCTCAGCATTATGGTAATCTCACAACCATTTAGCTTCAAGACAAGCACAGATCCTTCCTAGGCATGTCCCTTATTGTCTGGCAGGTACGTACTAAAAATCCCCTTATGATGGATAACCCCTTTAAGTTTGTCTCTGGCAGCAGAGATTCACCCCTGATTTCAATTAAAATACTTATTACCATTTTATATTTAAATTTAAAATACAAAAGATGCTGAAACATGTATATTGCCTCCAGATCCCTAATACCGTATTCAAAATATGTTAAAAGACTAGGTAAAAAGTATTAAACTTAAATTGTATTATTCATACTCACCTGACAAAATGCCACTGGCTGCTCCAGGAATACCAGAGATTTCACTGACATTGTTATGTAGAAAATATTCATCACACGAGCCACTTGAAAAATTTGAAGTCCCACAAAACATTTCATACAACTTTGTTGCCACGGTCACATTATCTATATTTATGGTCTTGGCACATAAATCAAACTGGGCCCTATTAAGGGTTCGATTGCCCAGCACACATATCCTAAAATGAGAACCATCGAGAATTTGTACTATGCAAAAGTAATAAATACAAGAAAAAATAATGAATAAAAAGAAATGAGAAACACATAAAATTAGCCTCCCTGCGAACTCAACAAGGGACCTTTTAAGAATAAAAACATGTTAACCTTATAAACATTCACAAAATATAATCACAGGGAATGTATCACCTAACATAAGGAGTCAGCCTATTATTTAGGCTTAGCAAAAAAAAAAAAAAAAAATTGTTTGTTTTTGTCTTTAAATACAATTAGGTGGTAAATATGAAGGGGGGGGGAATACAAAAAAAAAAATATTAAAAAAAAAATATGTTTAACATAAAACTTTGATTTGAATTCTAGATCCTTTTCTGATGACCTGACTGACTGTCCTCATGCACAACCATGGTAAACAATTTTAATAAAAAAGCAGTCAAGTTCGGCTGCTTCTGCTCCATTTGAAGACTTGCCACCCATTTTACTTTAAAAGGGGTACTCCGGCCCTAATACATCTTATCCTTTGGATAGGGGATAATATGTATGATTGCAGGAGTCCCGCTGCTCGGGACCCCTGCAATCTGTCATTGCGCATCTCTCTGCAGCGCTGGAGGTTCCGAGTGTGTAGCATGACGACTATGGGGTCGGAGTATTGTGACATCACGACTCCGCCCCCGTGTTATGTGACAGCCCCTCCCATAGACTTGCATTGAGGGGGGCGGAGCGTGATGTCACACAGGGGTGGAGTCATGACGTCACGCTACACACACTGAGCCTCCAGAGCTGCGGAGAGCTCACAAAGGTGGGTGCGCAATGACAGATTGTGGGGTCCCCAGCGATCATACATCTTACCCCCTATCCTTCGGATACTGGATAAGATGTATTAGGGCCGGAGTACCCCTTTAAGGGTAGGGTCACACTGCGGACGCGCCGACAGAGGTCACAAGAGTGCGCTCCCTGCTGTGGCTTGGTAGCTCTGTCTGTCCGTTTGTGGTGGCGGATTTCCCGCTGCTCATCTGCTGCTACGAGCAGGCACTGTGTCTACAGATGGAAATCCGCCACTACAGATGGAAATCCGCCACTACAGATGGAAATCCGCCACAACAAATGGAAACACAGAGCTACCGCAGCAGCCGCAGCAGAGAGCTCATTCTTGTGACTGCAGTCGGCGCATCTGCAGTGTGTGTCTTTTACAGTACCTGCTGAAGAACTTACATGAAGATGTACTATGGGAAGACGACAAGCACTCTATATTTGATAACAAAATGAGGCCACCTCCGCGTGGTGGATGGGGACAGGTTTTGATAAAAAAATAATAATAATAATAAAAATAAAAAATTTTTTACTTTTGTGATGAAATATAGAGTGCTAATGCAAACTTCTTTTTGTGTAATTTGTATTTGCTACAGCGGAATACACAATATCAGGCAAGTAGTTTTTATATAGTAACTGATCACTGAATGGTAGCAATGCAGTGTCATTCAAACAGCTGTTTAGTTGAGCTGCCAAGTTTTCCCCATGAATCTAATATCCTAAAGGGATAGGATATCCATTCTAGAAACTTGAATAACCAACTCAAAGGCTAAGTAAAAATAACAACATTTATGACAAATGGTAAGCTTTTACACACTGATCACACACTTATCCCCTATCCACAGAACAGGGTATAAGTGTTTGATCGTGGAGCGACAACCACTGATCTCCTGTACAAGACCCTGGCTACATACTCATCCTTGGTACACTCCGGCCCCCACCTTCCTAGACAAACAAAGAAACTGCCCGCTGAGCAAATTACTGGCTGGAGATCGCTGTGGTCTGATCGGCTGAGTGAGCAGTCACCGGCATTCGTCCAGGAAGGTGGGGGGCAGAGTGTGCCGAGAAGGAGCAGCGTTTGGTCCCCCCCATGATCAGACACCTATCCCCTATCCTGTGGCTAGGGGATAAGTGTCTAAAAAGTTCAGTTCCCTGTACTACCCCTTAAATTCAAGTACAACTTTCTTACTGTTTCACTCCACTGTTCTGTTTTTTGATTTTTTAGACACTTCTGTTCAAATAATGCAGACCACATTTGATCAGTTTGCTTCATTATTATCTTGGCTGTATTATGAATAATTGTAATATATATATGAAAGTTGTGTCATTGAACAATTATTTACTTACGGAAACAACGGTGGGTCAAAAATAGACTTTATGCTTCCTGCATAGATGGACAATATGGAGAGGATGACACAAGCAAGAAATAGGGAGGCAAATTTGTTCACATATTTCACTCCGACAAATACAACAAATGCCATCAGTGTAAGGAAGATTGTCCCATATACTCGCATATTGTTCAGCTTAGAACTTGAGTCGTCATGGGAGTTAGTAGAATGAAATATGGCAGCTGAAGGAACAATGTATACCTAAAAGGGACAAACATGTCAAATGCAGAGAATACATTTCAAGCTTGAATTGATGATAAACTTATGATAATCCACCACCTAATAAGCATGTTGTAGAGTTTAACAAACCATTTAGCATTCCTTCACACATACTTTTTTGTTTTAGCTTTAAAAACACTTGTAAATAATGACATTTATTTCAGGCATTTTAAGCATTTTTGATGGTACTATTTATTTTCTAACTAATTTTACAGCCTATTTTTCTGCCATTTTGAACTCCAATAGAGAAAAATGACAAAAAATGTAATTCCAAGAGTACCTATGTACTGGCTTGAGACGCTGCCAGCCGGGGGGGGGGGGGGGGGGGGGTTCTTCTGTGCAGTTGGATTATATCGTTGAGTTTTTCATGAGGCACCTTTACACACAAGGCCTGCATATGAAGAGATTGTTTAAGGTAATCCATTGGTATTGTCAGTATTTGCAGTGGTTCCTGATCAGAGCATGTATATTTGGGCGGGAGACGGCACACTGACCCACCTACCGTGGATGGTAAACCTTGCAGTCTATACAGAGACCATAGACTGGTACCATTGTCCATTCATTGTATGCATATGTGTGATTGGTGGCAATGCTGTATTTCATAGCAAGGTGCATGGGTCCTTATGTGTGCACTTACTGTATTTATTAGCAAGAACTTTTGTACCCATATACCCATTTCTTAATTATTTTGTGTAATATTCATATGCGCTAATGTTTATTTTTATTTATAGTACCCACATATAGGTGGTAAACGGGATTTCAGGCTACAGTGGATATACGCAATTCCTCAGATTTAGCGCTGGTGTATCAATATTAATAACCCCCCAAAACACCATAATGCTGCATATGTAGACTTTTCAATATTTTGTTTTATATGTATTAGAACAACATCTGTCCACAGTGTTTGTCAAATAAAAATAAAAAACTGCCTTAAAAAACACTTAAAAAAGTGGTACAAGGTACAAACATGGACCCAAGACAAAGCAAAAACTTACAAACCACCATGAACTAAAAAACTGTTTCCCTCATCACACCCCTGTTTATTTCTCAACCCTAAATGTGGCACTCCCAGGACCAACAATGCTTTTCCATAATCTAGTAACTTTGCTCAATAATAATATAATAATACCCAAACGGACAACTAAGACCTGGAAGTGAAAAATTATTATTGTTACTAAGCAGTATGTAAGTGACCAAGCACTATCGATTAATCCAGGTACTGGTGTTGGCTATAGGTATGTGAACTCCAAACAGAATTAGCAAATAACAAGAAAGAGAAAAACGGAGTCACTTATAAAACATATATCATTTTATTAATTCCGTAGAGTGTAAATACATAAAAATTGTATATATATTAGTTAAAAATATTTTATTTTTCAAGGAGGAATAAGGCTAAAAGGTGGTGTCACCGGCTCTGCAATGAAGGCTGGGTATAGTGTATATATTACTGGATCCACCACAATGAGATAGAAAAGATACGATAATCTTGCACACAAATTTGCAAAAACAGGATGTTTAGCAGCATGTAGAAAACATGTATATAAATCTCACAGTGAGAGCAAAAAATATATATGGCATGCAAAATAAAGTGCAGTGTGCATGTAAACAAACATAACATTGCAGGGATACAAAACAGTATGGCGATATACCAGAGTATAACAGCAATCAGCAGAGACCGGGACAGCACCACTCCAACGTACGTTTCGGTACGCAACCTTCGCATGCACACTGCACTTTATTTTGCATGCCATATATATTTTTTGCTCTCACTGTGAGATTTATATACATGTTTTCTACATGCTGCTAAACATCCTGTTTTTGCAAATTTGTGTGCAAGATTATCGTATCTTTTCTATCTCATTGTGGTGGATCCAGTAATATATACACTATACCCAGCCTTCATTGCAGAGCCGGTGACACCACCTTTTAGCCTTATTCCTCCTTGAAAAATAAAATATTTTTAACTAATATATATACAATTTTTATGTATTTACACTCTACGGAATTAATAAAATGATATATGTTTTATAAGTGACTCCGTTTTTCTCTTTCTTGTTATTTGTCAATAATAATATACCCCAGAAATGTATCCAGGCCACTTGGCCTCTTGTATGGAGTTCACCATAACAGCTTCCTCTGGCAGAGAGTTCCGCAGTCTCATTGCTCTAGAGATTATTCTTGTATGATGGTATAGAAAACTTCTGTCTTCTACACATGGAGGATGTCCCTTTGTTATAGATAAACTCCTTGGGTAAAATGTCTTCAGGGCAGTCTCCCCACCCAGCTCACCCTGACTGATAGGTCTCTCTATACACAAATCAGGAAAGCCCTGATGGTGCCATAGTTTCAAATAACGTTTTCTGTAAAATTCTGCAAGGGAGTGAGAGCTTAATGGGATTTAAAGGGGTACTCCGCCCCTAGACATCTTATCCCCTATCCAAAAGAGGATCATGACTTCATGGCGCCGCTCCCTCAATGCAAGTCTATGGGAGGGGGCGTGACATTAACATAGATCATCAGCATTCATTTGCAAAAACAAAACAACATTTTTTTTCTATAATTTTTATTTTAGGTCACAACTAGAGATGAGCGAATTTACAGTAAATTCGATTCGTCACAAACTTCTCGGCTCGGCAGTTGATGACTTTTCCAGCATAAATTAGTTCAGCTTTCCGGTGCTCCGGTGGGCTGAAAAAGGTGGATACAGTCCTAGGAGACTCTTTCCTAGGAATGTATCCACCTTTTCCAGCCCACCGGAGCACCTGAAAGCTGAACTAATTTATGCAGGATAAGTCATCAACTGCCGAGCCGAGAAGTTCGTGACGAATCGAATTTACTGTAAATTCGCTCATCTCTAGTCACAACCAGCACAAGAAAAATGGACCTGGGTTTGACCTTGGGTCAAAACAAGCTTGGTTCTGAAGTAGTTAAGCAATTTTGTTATCAAAATAAGAGACATCTACATGCATGTAAACAGAGGTAAAGGTGAATGTTCTCAAAGGCAATATTTTGTATAAACAAAGACTTAAATACAACTTAACCCAAGTCACAATAAAGGAAGTGGGCAATATTCAGTGTTACATGAGACCATTACAGGGACAGTTTATTTGACCTGAAAGCGAGGTCTCAGAGACCCCTTCAGTAAACTACACATAACTTTCTATAGACAAACAAGAAATCACTAATCTACAAAGCTAAACAATTAAAAAACACAGACAGGATGCTTTGTGTATGAAGGATGGTGTGTAATGTTTTGCTTGTACCTAGACGGTCTGTCTGCAAGAGTAACACAGCGATACGAGTGCATGAGAGAAGTGACTGTACTACAGCAGCTGATAAGTCACAAAAAACTGCTTTATCAAACAATGAAGGTATATAGTATAGCATGGGATCAGAGAGTTTATACACATATATATTTGATTGAGTTTAGTCACAAGGAGGACAACAACCTAAAAAGTGTTCAGAAAAAAAAAGAAAGAAAAAAAAAAAAATGTTTTCCCTGAGCGAAAGAGCAAAATAGTGTTTTAAATTGCAAAAATAGCAAAACAAAAATATTTAAATTTGGTATTACTGTAATTGTAACTGTCCACAGAATTAACTTATGTATCCACAACAATCGTAGGGTCATACGTGCGGTATTTTGCTGCATATTTTTCTACCCATTGAAGTCAAACGGTAGCAAAATCAGCTGCCTATTTTGCTACCCATTGTCTTCAATGGGGTAGGAAAATATGCAGAAGCAAATAAGCAGCAAAATACAGCACGTGTGACCCTACCCTAAAAATGAAGTCTGAGCTCATGAAACCTTGTGTGTTCATTACAGCAATAATTTCATATTTAACCGTGACTCTTTCTCTGCTATCAAATCAGCCATATCACACCTGCTAAACTGGGGTAATATGGCTGCCGTATGCAGACAAGAACATGCTGTTATTACTAATAAATGGGGGTATTAATAAAATTGTGCAAACATTGGACGCTGTATGAGGTAGTGGTTTTACAGAGAAGCACCCGTAACTCAATAAAAAAATAAAATAAAACAATATTATTAATTTTTCTTACCAAAAGAATCTCAATTGCACCAAGAATGTACATTGCTGCAGCAAATGTGGTACCTAAATAAAAGCAGAGGCCTACAGCTCCACCAAACTCTGGTCCAAGGGATCTCGAGATCATAAAATATGAGCCACCAGCTGTACATTTAAAAAAATAAAAATAAAGTTAGAAAGGTGAGAGTGTATACCTAGACAGGTCCTTTAAAAAGGTTAAAATCAATAGACCTCATATCCGTATTTTTTGCCCTATAGGACGCACCGGCGTATAAGACGCACCCTATTTTTAGGTGCAAAATCTAAAAAACTTAAAGATTTTGAACCCAATAGTGGTCTGCAAAACTACAACTCCTAGCATGCCCGGACAGCCGTTGGCTGTCCGGGCATGCTGAGAGTTGTAGTTTTGCAACATCTGGAGGTCCGCAGATTGAAGCCCACTGCATAGGAGGTAATACTCACGTGTCCCCGCCGCTCCGGACCCGTCACAGCTGCCCTGGATTTCGTTCCATCGCTGTCGCCGTGTCCCCGTCGCTCTGCTGCCGGCCTGCTGCTGAACGTCTCTGCTGCCGACCGGGTATCCTCGCTCTCCGTCGCCGTCATCACGTCGTTACGCACGCCGACGCACGTACGCGACGACGTGATGACGAGGAAGGAGAGCGCCGGCCATACAGGGGATCCCTGAACGGAGATGACACCAAAGAGGCAGGTAAGGTCCCTCCCGGTGTTCTGTAAGCACTAACCCGGCTATTCAGTCGGGCTGTTCGGGACCGCCGCAGTGAAATCGCGGCGGTCCCTCACAGCCCGACTGAACAGCCGGGTTAGTGTCACTTTCCCTTCAGACGCAGCGGTCAGCTTTGATCGCCGCGTCTGAAGGGTTAATACAGGGCATCACCGCGATCGATGATGTCCTGTTTTAGCCGCGGGTCCCGGCCGTTGATGGCCGCAGGGACCGCCGCGATAGGGGTGCATTCGCCGTATAAGACGCACCAACTTTTCCCCCCCAGTTTTGGGAAGAAAAAGTGCGTCTTATACGGCGAAAAATACGGTAATACTAAAAAGCTGGCCATACACTTTCAATAGCTGTCAGTTGAACGCTAAAGAGAATACGGTACAAAAAATTCAGTATGTTCCAATATTCCACCATGGCAGTTAATTCCATGTCACAGTGAAGGGAATGAGTATTCTATCCCCTGCTGTTTTTGTACATTGGCCAACGGACAAGGAAATGATCAGTCTAGGAAATGATGAGTCTATAATTTTAAAAGGGGTACTCTGTTTTTTTTTTTTTGTCAACTGGCTCCAGAAAGTTAAACAAATTTGTAAAGGACTTCTATTAAACAATGTTAATCCTTCTAGTACTTATCAGCTGCTGTATGCTCATGAGGAAGTTGAGTTTCTCTTTTCAGTCTGACCACAGTGCGCTCTGCTGACACCTCTGTCCATGTCAGGTACAGTCCAGAGCTGGAGAAAATCCCCAAAGCAAACCTCTCCTAAAGACAGTGCCTGACATGGGCAGATGTGTCAGCAGAGAGCTTCCTCTGAAGCATTCAGCAGTTTATAACTACTGGAAGGATTAAGATTATTATTTTTTTTTTAATAGAAGTAATTTATATATCTATTTAACTTTCTGGCATCAAAAAAATAGGTTTATTTTAAAAGAAAAAGACAGAATATCAGATTTCAAAAAAATTATGGATTGATTCGCATTTTAAAATACGTATTTGATCCTCTTTCCGGATGTGTTCACATAAGTGTTTTTCCATTTTCGTTACAGAATTAGAGAAATTACAATAAAAAAAAGGTAACATATCCCATTCATTTCTATGGGCTTTTTAATCTCCACTGGACTCAGTTTTCATCCATTATACTTAATTGCTGTTATTTCTAACAGAGGAAAATACTGGGAATGCAGTATTTTTCTTATAAATAACTGATATGCTCAGGTAGATTAGTAATTTAACATTGAAGTCTATGGTGTTATTTTTTACATCCATTATTGCTACTGAATGCTCAAAAAACAGAAGAGAATGGAAATTGTTAACAACTGACATTAACAATAATAACCGGATGTTTTAAAGGGGTTCTCCGGTGCTTACACATCTTATGCCCTATCCAAAGGATAGGGGATAAGATGCCTGATCGCGGGAGGCCCACAGCTGGGGACGCCCGTGATCATGCACGCGGCACCCCGCTTGTAATCAGACCCCGGAGCGTGTTCGCTCCGGGTCTGATTAGCTATCACGCTCCCTCCCGTAGGCTTGCATTGAGGGGCGGAGCGTGACGTCACACGGGGGCGGAGGCGTGACGTCAAACGCCGCCGGCCCGGTGGTCGCCCTTAATCAGACCCGGAGCGAACACGCTCCGGGGACTGATTACAAACGGGGTGTGTTGTAGAATATCCAGACTTATCCAGCGGTGTCTGCCAGGATAGCGAATTCGCAATAGTTGAAAAAACACAGACAGACAGAGTCAGTGGTCCAGCAACTGATTTCTCCTCCAGCATAGCAAGAAATCCCTGGAGGAGGTCAGTGTTCAGTTTATTTATGTAGACAACAAAAGGAGGGTTTTCAATAGCCACTCCCATAGTACAGAGCCACACCCATACATACAGTACAGAGCCACGCCCATACATACAGTACAGAGCCACACCCATACATACAGTACAGAGCCACACCCATACATACAGTACAGAGCCACACCCATACATACAGTACAGAGCCACGCCCATACATACAGTACAGAGCCACGCCCATACATACAGTACAGAGCCACGCCCATACATACAGTACAGAGCCACG
The DNA here is from genome assembly GCF_029499605.1 of Hyla sarda. Classification (NCBI taxonomy): domain Eukaryota; kingdom Metazoa; phylum Chordata; class Amphibia; order Anura; family Hylidae; genus Hyla; species Hyla sarda. The sequence goes on from NC_079194.1 coordinate 218,252,038, forward strand.
CCCATACATACAGTCAGCATTAGGTTACAAGGTGATTCAGACTACAGAAGATATGACACACCTCCATGTGCCATCAACAAAAAAAAAACACATCTGCAGCTATGGTGGTCAGTTGACAACACATGAATCTACGCAATATCGCACAATATGAAGGCAATGTGACAACTTAATATTTCCCCGACAGGTGCCGCGTGCATGATCACGGGCGTCACCTGCTGCGGGACTCCCACGATCAGGCACCTTATCCCCTATCCTTTGGATAGGGGATAAGATGTGTAAGCAACAGAGAACCCCTTTAATGGATAACAAGAGATGTTAACGGTCCATTATCTTAATTTTAACAAAATCTTTTTAAATGTAAAGGACCATTGACGTCCGACAATAACAGACATTTCACAAGGGATTTGCCCAATGCTGATGTAAACATAGCCACAGCAATATTTCTGGCTCTCTGGTGTCATTTACACAGGTAATGAACTAAGATAAGAAGGGAGTGCTCCCAATCTTAATTTACAAATCTGTTTAACTTTCCGGCAACAGTTGATTTGAAAAAGTTTGTTCTCCACTGGAGTACCCCTTTAAGAGGCTAGGCACTGGGTACCTGCACATATTTTACATATAAGACATGATTTCTATGTCTCAACAGCAGAAATTCAGGAACTCAGAGGTAGAACTGTAACCCCCCCCCCCCCCCCCCAAATCAGGCCCTGTGATTAGTTCAGTTTGGTGAAAACATGTGACAGATTGCTTTTTGGATTATTTCACAAAAAGGTTACCTGGTACAACACCATTAGTAGCAATGGCACTCATTGATATTGCTGTGAGTAGAGTCTGCAGGAGAAAGAAAAAATACATTAAATAAATAAAAGTGGGACATTAAAAATACATAGACATTTGCCAATAGTAACCATGTGATTTGTACAATTCCATCAGATGACCCTTTTCTAGAAGCCCATTCACAAGTCACGCAGCAAATAAACACATTTATTTATTTATTTATTTTTTAAATGAATGTTACACCCTTCATGCCAGTTTTCATTTTTCGATTTTACTCCTAGTAAATATAACTCGTTCATTTTTACATTAACAGAGGGCTTGTTTTATACTGGAACAACAGTATTTTGTTATGACATCACTTATTTTAATCACAAAATCTACAGTGAAACAAAAAAAAAATTGACATTTTTAGCCTTTTTTTTTTTTTTTTAAAGCCCTTTTGGCTTTTTATTTTATTTAAAAAAAAAATTTAATATAAAGAACATTTACATTTTTGCGGGCAGTTTTTATTTTATTTTTTATTATGGAATTAGCTTTTTTTTCCTTGTAGGTTACCATTAAAAAAAATATATAAAAAAATACAGTAGGGATAGAAAAAAAATTGTAAGCACTGAAATTTATATTTTTTAGAACTAAAGTTTAATAAATTTTCAATCAGGGACCAATGTATGTAAGCAGGCAGTGACCTAAAAATATAGTCAATATTAAAAATGTATAAAAGAGCATGTAATTGTAAAAATATATATTTTTTAATAGTTTTGTTAAACTTTTTATTTGTAATGTATTTTAGTAATGTTTTATAAAGTGTGTTTTATTTATAATACTTTTCAACTTTATTCTCTATTTTCAACATTATTTAGGTACTACTTCTACTACACCTGTCAGCGATATATATGAACCTGTGATGTGAAGAGAACTTCACATCACAGCCGAGTACAGTGCCAGACAGGGTACCGGAGTGGTGCGGCGTGCCGCCCGCTTTTCCAGATTTTAATGGACGACCGCAATGGGTGTCAGGAGTGACACCTGCTGCGATCTGTCTGTCTGAAGGTACTACAGCTCCCAGCATATAACCGAGTGTGCTCCATGTTGGGAGCAGTAGTACCTGCAGTATGGGACAGATCGCAGTAGTTGTCACTCCTGACACCCGTTGCGATAGTACTTTACATTCCTGAGATGCAGAGCACATCTGTTCTGTGCTCCGGCCACTGATGTGAAGAGAAATTCACATCACTGATTTATAAATGCCGCTCAGAGCAGAGATTGTCCGGCACCGTTTGGCCAATCACTGCTCTAAGCGGAATACAAGCTAATCTGGTCTTTTTCGCAATGGAGAGGGGAGTCTGCTTTCCTAGCTTCCCTGTCTCCTTCCTCATATATGCTGGCCCATCTGTTTAATATTCCTCAATCTTCATTCTAATTTCCAGATGGCGCGAGAGCCTACGTCTTCTTCCTCTTCAATCTCAAGTCTTAAAGGGGTACTCCGCACTCCTAGACATCTTATCACCTATCCATAGGATAGGGGATAAGATGTCAAATCGCCGGGGTCCCGCTGATAGGGGCCCCCGGGATCTCGGCTGCTGTACCCACCTGTATGGCTTCCACCTCACACTGGCAATGCTGGAGGCTTCGGAGCCCGACCACAATGGTGGACGAGCGTCACGAGTCCGCCTCGTGTGATGTCATGCCCCGCCCCCTCAATGCAAGTCTATGGGAGGTCCATCAAGCCCCCTCCCATAGACTTGCTTTGAGGGGCGGGGCGTGATGTCACACAGGGCGGAGTCGTGACGCTCGTTCGCCATTGTGGTCGGGCTCCGAAGCCTCCAGCGTTGCCAGTGTGAGGTGGAAACCGTAAAGGTGGGTGCAGCAGCCGGGATCCCCCAGCGATCTGACATCTTATCCCCTATCCTTTGGATAGGGGATAAGATGTCTAGGGGTACCCCTTTAATACAGAGGCAGCTGAAGGGTTAATAGCCAGCAGCGCCCCTTGCCATCTAATAGTTGCGGCCCTTGGGCTGCTCCATATATGGACTAAACTTGAGTCCAGAGCAATTTCCATATGACCTTCACAGCATTGGAGCATACATCTATGTCCTTATGTGGGAAGGGATTAAAAAGGGTCTAGTCAGGAATTTTCAGAAAATGTTTTGGAGCCTGGAAAGGTAAAATTAAAACAAACACACACAAACTACCAATGCTGAGATGACAGGGAAGCCTTTATTTAATTCTAATAGTGCAGTTCGTTCGGAGAATGGACAGAGCTTGCAGCTACAAACAGTAGTTTAGCCCTGCCCCCACATCATGTTCTCCATCTTGCTGTGTATGTTAATAGAGACATTTCCACCATAACAGCTTGCAGTGCGCATCGTGCACCGACGGAATGGCAAGATGGCAGTTGTAGTTTTGCAACAACTGGAGAGCCACAGGTTGAGAAACATGTCCCCGAGAATACTCACATGCCCCAGTCCCATGCTATTTTTGCCTATTCTAGTCAGGCCTGGCCAAAGCAGAATGATGCAAGCGAGTCCAACTGTGCCCTCCCTATTTTCTGGCATTGCTCGCTAGTCTGAACAATTGGCAGTTGCTTTAAACCCTCAAGATCAGTGTTTCCCAACCAGGGTGCCTGCAGCTATTGCAAAACTAATAGCCAATATTAAAAATGTTGAAGCAAAGAGGAATGGTAGAAAAAGTCGGCAGACTCACCAAAGACTTCTTTTCCAGGGTAATTTCTTTATTTCATACTCACATATAAAAAGTAGATACAAAAGGTGGGAGAGAGGGATCGCAGTGGGGGGTATTCACTGTCTGGCGACAGACTCTGTTTCGCTCGGTACTCGAGCTTCTTCTGGCCAGAAGAAGCTCGAGTACCGAGCGAAACAGAGTCTGTCGCCAGACAGTGAATACCCCCCACTGCGATCCCTCTCTCCCACCTTTTGTATCTACTTTTTATATGTGAGTATGAAATAAAGAAATTACCCTGGAAAAGAAGTCTTTGGTGAGTCTGCCGACTTTTTCTACCATTCCTCTTTGCTTCAAGATTTGTGATCCACCACTTACAGTCAGAGCACCACCAACACTTCGGGGAACACTCCTACACGTCCCATAGTCCAGTAACGTGAGAATATCAGCAGCAGTGCCGGACATTACACTCTTCTTTTGAATATTAAAAATGTACTTACGCAGCAACAGCATATTAGAACAATGAGGAGGGTTTGGAGTACTCCAGCTGTGCCCACTATCCATGTCAGTCGAAGAAACAGTATCACTCCTAAGATATTCTGCAGACACGGAAGGTAGACACCCATCAGTGTGCCCATACTGGGTGACTGAAAGACAAAAAAGTAAAACAGAATATATGGTAATTAAATATCAGGATATACAGCAAGAGTGAGAGTTATCTCCATAGAACAGTCTTACAGAATAGAAGCAGTGCCACAGATAAAAAACGTGGCCTTACACATAATTGTCATAATTAAAGTTCTGAAAAGCATTTAAGGCCGCCATTGACACTGCAGGAATGCTGTAAAGCGCTAAGTTTTGGGCTCTGTTTTCATAAATTTGCGTTTGCTTTTCAATATGAGGCAGTGTCCTTGGAAAATTTTAAACTATTGGCAAGTAGGGTTAATGCCAATAAAGCACGTATTAAGCAATATGGCACGCATTAAGGTGAACTTCACTGCATGAGCGTGAATCTCGCTTACTTTAAAAAAATCATAATACAAGGTAAGAGAGACACGAATTTCACTCAATCCTAAAGAGCAAGACGTTTTCAACTCAGAATGTGACCCACACACAATCTCAGGAAATTTTACATTTCTCTGTCACGCTTTGCAGGACTCCTGAGGTGAGGAAAGCTTTAATCAGAAGTCAATTTTTTTAATAACTACCAGTGAAAATAGGTCACTAACTTGTGACACTGAACAAGCATCAACCAGTACACAACCAGCTACTGAACCAGAGGAAAATGTCAATGTCTCTTTACATAAAACTATTACATTATCAATAAAATTAGAGATGAGCGAACTTTTGAGAATTTTGATTCGGACGTTTCACCGAATTTTTTGAAAAAATTTGGTTTGATCTGAATTTATTTGCGGCAAATCTATATTATAAATGGCTATTTATGGCCTACAGAGAGCCTCAACAGGGGTGTAGAACTGAAAAATAGAAATTCACAGCACTGGTAAAACGTCCATTTTATTCGTCCTTATTAAAATCCATAGAAAGCCAAACAAGGTGCAAGTCCATGTGGTGAGGTCATCACCTCCCCCGTACTCCTTTCTTCTCATGGTGCCGGAGACGCGCTGCTTCTGCTTTCACTACAGGTAGTGAGCTCGCTCCCGTTGTCTGCCGCCAGCTCAGTGCGCCTGCGAAGTGCTAGAGACGGGGAGCGAGCTCTCTACCTATAGTGAAAGCAGAAGCAGCGCGTCTCCGGCACCATGAGAAGAAAGGAGTACGGGCACTGTATATCATATAACATAAAGGTGCACATTATATGTATAGGCTCAGTGGAGTCACGCCAGCCCGCACATCCTGGACATCGGGGGGGGACCTGTGTGTCAATCACACAGTGGTCCAGCGCTCACTTACAGGGGATAGGCGTGGCGGAGGTGGGGCATTACGATCCCCAGCCACGCCTATCCGTCTGTTGCTGACCGCACGATAAATCTATTTTCCTTCTGATAGAGTGTGATAAACAGCAGCCAAAAGTGCAGCTGCATTACACGTATCATCTTCTATACTATCATGTTATTAGTCTGGGGGGTATAATTTCCATGAGAGTTGCGCTTTAAAACATTAATTTTTACATTTAAATTGAAGATTTATGGTAGCTAGTGCTACCAGAACAACATTTTTATTCCCAGACCCAGCAGAATCAGTAAACCATATATTGCCTGAATGACACAGCCTGGAATTAAAATTTAAATGGGTATTCCAGGAATTTTTTTTATTTGACTATGCTACAGGGGCTGTAAAGTTAGTGTAGTCCATAATATAATGTCTGTCTGTACCTGTGTGTGACTGTTTTCTCACAATTCTTCAGTGATTTTCACCCCAATATTTATTTTTACCAGCATACAAAATGACTGCTGTCTCTGAATTTTTCCCATCTTGCAATGCGGCAGAGACCTGACTCACTAGTCAGTTGATGACAGGGAGCCTGTCTGCTTCAATGGGTGGAGAGATCAATCTGCAACTAATAAACAGCTGTAGGCATCCTGATTGAAGACCACAGGTCTGCAGCTCATTTAGTTTCAATGGGTGGGGTAGCTGATGTGTGGGAAGGAGGAAAATGGAATTTGTAAAATCACTTTATGCTGGATAACCCCTTTAAGATTTTGAAATTGAAATTTCACTACTCTGCCCGACATACTTATTGAGTATATGAGGGGAGTACAAAACGCTTCACTTCACTCAAAACAGTATTTGTCTAGAACAGCAGCAGGTGTGTACTATTGTCTGTCCTTTCACAGTATATAGACCCTTGACAGATTAACAGGTACAAAATAGTACACTACTTAGATGTAGGTATGTGGAATGCACTTATGGAGGGCAGAAAAATGTGCTACAGTACGCTTAAAAATACTTATTTTTACCTTTGTCCAAGATTTCAAAATTCCTTTATAATCAGAAATTGTCAGAAAACCACCTGACATTCAAAATAATAAAATACATAAGTTCTCTGAAGAAAAGGATCCATCATTAGATGACAATAGGTACAGTGTGTGTTCCAGTGACATTAGCTCATCGGAGGAACAGTAAAACATGATACAACTTAATTTTGCAACTGAAGAACCCCAACAAACAATGAACGACTTAAAGCGTACCTGTCATAGTGCAAAAAAAGAAAAAAAAGTGATATGTTACTCAGGGCCCAATCCTGATCATGTGCATATAATTTTTATGTGTCTTGGGCCTATATATCCAGAGATATAAGCATTTATCTGCTGGTGAGTTACTTTTTCATTGTGCAGGCTGGAGGGGGCGTGTCAGTCTGTCTCCCTCACACGAGCAAGCCTGTGCAGTCAGCCAATCAGTACTCTCTACTCTGTAACCCTTTCCTCTCTGGTTTTATGCTGTGTCATGTGTCAGACTAAGATACTTGGAGCTTGCCTGCAGTAATCAGAAGACATTATGGTGAATTCATAACAGGATAAAATGTATAAATATAAGAATAGATCTTTATAAAATTAGTGCAAGGATTATTTAGATAAAAGTTCAGCATTTTTATGAATACATGTTCTATCTGTTTTATCTTCTCCTATTAAAGCTGGATGCTAATCAGCATAGCTGTCACTATGAGTGTCATTCATCTTTCACAGACTCCTGAATGTCTGATCAACTTCTTTGTCATTCAGGAGTCCGAGAAAGCTTTGACTATTTCAGCATGCTGGGAGTTGTAGTTTAGTAACAACTGAAGCTGCAAGGTTTGTGTTGCCTCCAGTTGTTTTAAAACGACAGCTCCCAGCATGTCCACACATCCTTTATCTGTAGTTTCGCATACACAATAGAAATCTCCTATTCTGGATACCGGTATGCTTTACGGCCGGTATCCAGTATGCTGTAAAATCTATACTAGTCTGTCTGGCTAAAAGACAGGCGACCCCCCTAGTGGTGGCTATTTTGAGCTTGAATTTCAGGTGAAATGTTTTTTTTTTTTTGTTTTTTTTTTTAACAGGTGTATATTGTGAAATGTCATATTATAATGAGTCCTGCAATATATGAAAAGTTTTTAACAATGACAGTGCCTCTTTAAAGCCTACTGGAACTGAGGAACTTCAAAATGGTAAATCTACCACCTTGGATAGTCAGTCAATTCCAACAGCAGGTGGTCAGTATCCACAGTTCCCTCTTTCTGCTAGTCCTTGGCAATATTCATTTTATTACTGATCTGGTATCAACATGGCAATAAAGCTGGCAGAGTAACTCAAGGATACCCACATGTTTCCTACAATACACAGTCAATATATGGAGACCATATAGTGGCTGAATGACACAGCCTGGAGGTGGCTGAAGCATGAGAAGTCCATAAAGTGTCTGAATGGCACAGCGTGGAGTTGGCAGAGGCATGAGGAGACCATTGAAATTTAAGAATTTTAAATAGTAATTTAAGATTTTGAAATTGAATTTTTTTTTAATTGAACTTTTAACTCCCAAGTTTTAGTTACCCAGGCCCCGGCGTGTGGGTACAAAGGACCAAATCTAACAAGGAGTCACATGGCAGCACAATGACAGAGCCTGGATGTGGCATCAGTATGAGGATTCCATATAGTGGCTAAATGCCACAGCCTGGAGGTGGCATCAGGAGTCCTGAAAGTGACCCTAATTCAAGGAATTTCTGAAACTGGGGACCAGTACCTTAATTATGTTTGCAGTATCCATGGCAGCACAATGAGAGAGCCTGGAGGTGATAGAATAAGCATGAGGAGACCATAGAGCAGCACAAAGAGCCTGGAGGTGGCAGCATCAGTATGAGGAGACCATAGAGAAGCACAATGACAGAGCCTAGAGGTGGAAGCAGCAGCATGAGGGCCATGCCAACTGAGGGTTTAGTCTGAGGAACCCACCAACTGTTGACTGGGGGTGTCGGATGTCACTTGGGATGAAGTGGATGACCGAGTGAACCGATCAATCACGGCTGCTGGGTTGCTGGTTGCAACACGACTGCTAGCTGACAGAGGGAGCGCAGACCTCTCACTGCGACTCCGGCTGCCACACACCCCTACTTTCCTGCGACCTCTGCCTGCGCCTGATGAATTTAGGCCTCTGCCACTCCTCTGTGCATGTCCTGTCACTATTCTGCCTGACATACTTATTGCGTATATGAGGGGAGTACAATAGGCTTCACTACGCTTAAAACAGTATACAGGTACAAAATAGTACACTACTTAGATGTAGAAATGTAGTATGCACTGATGAGGGCAGAAAAAATGCGCTACAGTACCCTTAAAAAAAACAAAAACATATTTTTGTAAAACACCAGCAGTACACAACAGTGCTGCAGCCAAAATAAGCTGTGTACTAAACACAAAATTGCACTTTGTCAAAGACTATTAGGAATGGACTGCTGGGTATTATACCGTCTACAGACTAGTATAACCAGTAGATGATTTTTTGTGGAACAAAGACACTGAATTGCGCTGAAAAATTATTCCTGCCTCCTCTGCTGAGTTTTATAAAGTTGAGGCAACATACAGCTATCTGCCCCTCTCTGTAATACTATGCCGAAGAAAGTGACTTGGAGGTTAATGCCTGCAGCTGCAGTAAAAATCCTTTTCAGTTAAAAAAATATATACACTGCTCTGTCCACCAGAACACTGATGTGACTAGGATGTGAAACGCTGCTGGAATGAGCTTTTCTGTGTAACACACACGCTGTCCGTCCTATCTGTATGCAGTGTAATGAATGATATGAGGAGACGAAAAATGGCTGCCGATTATATAGGGCTGTGACATCACAGGGGTGACTGGCTGCTGATAGGCTGTATCCTGCATGTGATTCAGGGTCATCCTGCCTACTTCCCTTCCCAGCATTCCTTGCCCCATGTACTGACATGTGGATCCGCCATTTTAGATGCCTTGGAGCCTGCACCGCAGTGAATAAAGAGTTAAATGAAGCGATTCATGCAACAGAATCTCGGTGATATTCGCATTCATTGCAAATTGAATATTTCCTGAAATTCGTAACAAATTTGTGTTAGTGAGCTTCGATTCGCTCACCTCTAAATAAAATATATTTTAAAAAAATCATCCCCCAATAACCTTACTACTAATCCACACTAAAACCCATAGAAACAATGACGTCCATTTCTTTAATATATGTCATTTTATTGCTCTAAAGTCACAGGGCAATGAATTTTACAAGTTTACAGCAACAATACGATCGTTTTACACCACCATCTGTTGGAGTAGACTTTGTTGTCTTTTTGCCCAAAAAAAAAAGATACAAGGAAACCTTTAAAAAACAGGTTTCAGCGCTTTAAGAGTGAGCCATTTAAAAAAAAAAAAAAAAAAAACAAACAGAGAGGACACATCCTAACAGATCAAGATGGTTGGGGGGGGGGGGGGGGATAAGCAGCGATCTGCACTACACAACTATAAATACTAAGTGAAGCAATACATCAGAAGGCAAGATAACCTTTAATGTTTACACAGGTCAGTAACCAACACAAAAAGGTAACTCTGGATTCCATTTCTCCCCAGAACAAATCCTCAGCCGCAACATAGCCAAGGATCAATGCCAAGATAACTACTACAACTATGAAGTCTCAAGGTTTATCCTAGATTATTATCCTGCATTTGCTCTTTCACAGACAACATTACCATTAAATTATATTCTAATCAAAAGTCCCATAGTTAGACTATACTAGACTATAGCCTTATAAATAAAGCATAAAAAAGGTATTTTTAAATACTGCCAACACAAACAAGGTTGTTTTTTTTGTTTTTTGTTTTTTTATCTAATGGGTAAAACAAGCCTTACATTGAACCTTTTGACCACATAATTATTCTGCCTCCTTCATAAACGTATACCTTAAGCTTGACACATTTATAGGAACAAAGAATTAGCCATGATGAACTGCAGCATTCCCGATCCCTCTTCATCACATCTGATTTATATGGAGGCTTCATGAATCACAATGCAGACTAATGGTCGATCATGCAGAGTTTCGCTGACTTATCCTAGGTGTATAGCCATTAAAGTAGTTTAGGACAACGAAATGTGCTATAAATGTATAGTTGGAGCCAAACAAAGTTACAAGGGCGTAAAGTTGCTTTTTTTCCTTATAAAGACTGATTTAAAGGGGGTACTCCAGTGGAAATGTTTTTTTTGGTTTTTTTTTAATCAACTGCTGCCAGAATGTTAAACAGATTTGTAAATTACTTCTATTAAAACATCTTAATCCTTACAGTACTTATTAGCTGCTGAATACTACAGGGGAAATTCTTTTCTTTTTGGAACAGTCCTCTCTACTGACATCTCTGTCCATAGCAGCACATGTTTGCTATGGGGATTTTCTCCTACTCTGGACAGTTCCTAAATTAATTTTTTTATTTATTTTTTCCCCCCCAAATGTTATATTTTTACAAGGGGTTAAAGGAGAAAATGTCCCCCAAACTTTGTAACCCAATCTCTTCTTAGTATGGAAATACCCCATGTGTGGATGTCAAGTGCACTGCGGACGCACTACAATGCTCAGAAGAGAAGAAGTCACATTTGGCTTTTGGAAAGCAAATTTAGCTGAAAAACGTTTTAGGGGGCATGTTGCATTTAGGAAGCCCCGATGGTGCCAGAACAGCAAGACAAACAAACAAAAAAAAAAAAAAAAAAAAACACATGGCATACTATTTTGGAAACTACACCCCTCAAGGAACATAAGGGGTACAGTGAGCCTTAACACCCCACAGGTGCTTGACAAATTTCCGCTAAAGTTGGACGTGTAAAATAAAAAATCTTCACAAAAATGCTGGTGTTACCCCAAATTTTTCTTTTTCACAAGGGGTAATTGGAGAAAAAGCCTCCCAAAATTTGTAACCCCATTTCTTCTGAGTATGGAAATACCCCATATGTGGATGTAAAGTGCTCTGCGGGCGAACTACAGTGCTCAGAAGAGAAGGAGCGCCATTGAGCTTTTGGTGAGGGAATTTGGTTGGAATAGAAGTGGGAGGCCATGTGAGTTTACAAAGCCCCCCCGTGGAGCCAGACCAATGGACCCCCCCCCCCCCCCCACATGTGACCCCATTTTGGAAACTTCACCCCTCACAGATTTTAATAAGGGGTGCAGTGAACATTTACACCCCACTGGCATTTGACAGATCTTTGGAACAGTGGGCTGTTGAATGAAAAATTAAATATTTCATTTTCACGGACCACTGTTCCAAAAATCTGTCAGACACCTGTGGGATGTAAATGCTCACTGCACCCCTTATTACATTACGTGAGGGGTGTAGTTTCCAAAATGGGGTCACATGTGGGGGGTCCATTGTAAACACACATGGCCTTCAATTTCGAACACATTCTCTTCTGAGTATTGTAGTTCACCCGCAGAGCACTTTACATCCACATATGGGGTATGTTCATACTCAGAAGAAATGGGGCTACAAATTTTGTGGGGCTTTTTCCCTATTCTCCCTTGTGAAAATGAAAAATGTAGGGCAAGACAAGCATTTTAGTGGGAAAACATTTTTCCCCCTCATTTTCACATCCAACTTTATCAAAAATTCGTCAAACAACTGTGGGGTGTTAAGGCTCACTATACCCCTTGTTACATTCCGTGAGGGGTGTAGTTTCCAAAATGGGGTCACACGTGGGTATTTACTTTTTTGCATTTATGTCAGAACCGCTGTAAAACCAGACACCCAAAACAGGGTGTCTCCAGCTGTTGCCCAACTCCAAGCATGCCTTGACAGTAAGTAGCTGTCTGGCAATACTGTGAGTTGTTTTTTTTTTCTCAACAGCTGAAGGCTCCGTTTTGGAAACTTTTTTTTTTCATTGGGGGGGGGGGGGGTAAATGGGTAGGGGTATGTGCACATGTAGCGTTTTCCTTTTTATTTTGTGTAGTGTAGTGTTTCTTAGGGTACATTCACATGGGCGTGTTTACAGTGAGTTTCTCGCTGGGAAGTTGAGCTGCAGCGGAAAACTTGCCACATCTCAAACTTGCAGCAGAAAACTCGCTGTAAACCCGCCCATGTGAATGTACCCTGAACATTCACATGGGTGGGGGGCAAACCTCCAGCTGTTGCAAAACTACAACTCCCAGAATGTACAGTCTGAGTTAGGTAACAAACACTGAGTTGGGTAACAAACTCTGTTTCACAACCAATATGTCTCCAGCTGTTGAAAAACTGCAACAATCAGCATGAAGGGCTGTCGAAGGGCATGCTGAGAGTTGTAGTTTTGCAACAGCTGGAAGCACACTGCTACAACTTCCAGCATGCCCTTTGGTAGTCTGTACATGTTGGGAGTTGTAATTATGCAACAGCTGGATGCACACTTTTTCATAGAAAAAATGTGCCTCCAGCTGTTGCATAATTACAACCCCCAGCATGCACAGGCTACCAAAAGGGCATGCTGGGAGTTGTAGTTGGAACTCCAGCTGTTGCAAAACTACAACTCTCAGAATGCCCTTTGGCGTTGCATGCCAAGAGTTGTTGTTAAGCAACAGCAGGAGGTGAACAGGCCTCACCTCCTGCTGTATCCTGCCGTCGGAACCGCCACCACCAATCCTGCTGCTCCTGTCGCCGCCACTGCACCAGAGTAGACCCCCGCCGGAACAGGGAAGGTAAGAGACCCCCGCCATGATCGCCGTCCCGATCACCGCCCAGCAGGGTCGTGATTAGTTGGTCGTTCCGACCGATCAATCACGTGATCGTGAGGTGGCCCGTGCCACCTCACTCCTGCTGGGTAAGGGTGAATGGGGCGGTCTCGGACAGCCCCATTCACCCTTTCTCCCCCCCCCGAGTCAGAGACCCGATTGACCCGGAAAAGCCATAAATCGCCGGTCTGAATTGACCCCCTCCCCTCCCCCAGAGGTTTGCACGGGTTGCCTGCTGATGGATATCAGCAGTCACCCCGGTCCCCGCCCGGCAAATGGCGGGGACCAAAATTACCACGGGCGTACCCATACGCCCTCAGTCCTTAAGGACTTTAAAACGGTGGCGTATGGATATGCCCAGCGTCCTTAAGAGGTTAACTTTCTGGCACCAGTCGATTTAATTAAAAAAAATAATAATAATAATTAAAAAAAAAAAGTTTTCCACCGGAGTACCCCTTTAAAGACAGTCACGGCTACAGCAAATGATCTTGTGCTGCTTTGAGATCACTAATTATGTCAAATATACAAGATTAGTGCCTTTGGAACTAATCCTCAGGAAATACCAGCTGTCCAGGATTTAAAAGATTCACATACTGTAAAACAGGGTTACACAGGGCTGTATGTAAACCGTGGAACATTGGTATATTCACACACACACACACACACACACACACACACACAACAGGGCTTTGAGTGGTGCATAGACAAAATATAATTAAAAAAAAACTTGTAAAATTTAGGGCAGTTTTATCAAAACCTGTGCAGAGTAAGAGTGGTGCCATTGCCCATAGCAACCAGATGGCTTCTCATTTTCCAGAGGCCTTTTTAAAAATTAAAGAAGTAATCTTATTGGTTGCTATGGGCAACTGCGCCACTCTTCCTCTACACAGGTTCTGACAAATCTAAGATTATGTTGCTTTTGTTTCTATTTTGAGCCCTTTTACATGGCCAGACAGAAAGCTCCTAGCCTGTGCCATAACAAGCAGGTTTTGGCTTCTATCTGCAGCTGACATCTGCCGGTAATGACTCAAGTCGGAGATCACTAGTGGTCACAGCATCTAAAGAGTTTTTTAAAGGAGTCATCGGTGGTCCAGCGGCCCTTCGGCATCTCAGCCGAATTTCTGCACCAATTCTGCACCCGCATTTATTTAGTTGGTTGGTTTCTGGCTTGTATAGATTCCGTGTGGAAGCCGCATATGGAAATTCTGAAGTGTGAATGGGAGTGCGGGATCTTATTGAAAGTCTATTGGGATTTTTAATTTGATGCTGAATACGCATGTGAAATCTGTGCAGAATTCCACATGCGGAAATTCTGTGTGTGAATATAGGCTTAATGGCCCCATGAGGGATATAGTTCATTGCTCAGTAAGGGGTTAAAGCTTAACAGGCTGACGAATGAATGCAGCAGCTTCATTCCTTTGCTTGGCCTTTGAAACAGGCTCCAAAGACAATAATGATTGGAGTCCGTCTGTGCACTGAGAACCTGACCAATCTTCATATTTAACATGTCTGTGTAACATGTCAAAAGTTAATTTAAATGACAGTTTTGCTTTAAGCTAGCCACACACATTAGATTTATGTTGTTGAGATCGGCTAAGCATGTATGATGGCCTCTTAATTCTTCCCTCTTAAGTGTATGGTGAGGATTGAGAGAGATACCTCTATGGCTGACCGCCATTTCATACAGTCAGCTTTACATAGTTGACAAAGTTAAAAAAAAAAAAAAAAAAAAAAAAAAAAAAAACACAAGGGTCCATTAAAAAGTGTACCTGTCATTAGCAAAAACTTTTTATATAAATGTAGAAAACAACATTTGTAATATACATTGGTTAAAAAAGGTGTATATTTTTGTCCCTGCAGCTATTGCCTGTGCGTCTCTGTAAAGAGACCAAATACAGGAAATGTGAGGTGACAGGCAGGGCACTCTGTGCACCGACGACAAGCAGGGCTCTCTGTGCACCGACGACAAGCAGGGCTCTCTGTGCACCGACGACAAGCAGGGCTCTGTACACTGAGGCTCTGACACGCTCCCATCTCACACAGAAGGATGATTGACAGGTCAGGAGCTCTGCTTGTCCTACTCACAAGGCTGATAAGTCAAGTGGGCAACCATACACTCTCTGAACCAACCGCCCCACTTCAGTCCAGAATTGACCCAGATGGGTGCAATCCCACATCACGTGCAATAGGTGAGCATCCGGTAATGAACAACGGGGACAGCAGGAGTCTGGACGCACCCCAATTCTATGTAGATATGCAGGGGTACAATATACCCGATGTAATAGAAAAATTTGGGACACCCAGTGTGCCTCTGATACAGCCAATCTCGGGGTCACGGTTAAAATTTGTTCCCATTGCTCACCTGATATGGGACCGATATCCCCTTCCCACTTCTCCTTAATAGTCAGAGGATAGGCAGCATGATAAGAGGATAACAATTCCCTATATAACATTGAGATGACACCCTTAGTGGATAATGTGGTAAAGAGATCATTCACTATAGTCGAGGAACCGACCGTCAAGTCACAAGCCCGGGCCTGCGCTTCAAGAGCATGCCTCAGCTGCAGGTAATGAAAAAAATGTGAGTGAGGTACTGCAAATTCTTCCTGCAGCTGGGCAAATGACTTCAAGGCCGGTCCATCATATAACTGAGAAAGATACAGGATCCCAAATGAGATCCAGAGCGTAACATCCGTCATTGAATTTAACTCAGAGGCGCCAGGATTTTACCATAGAGGAGAATAAGTAGTAAATATAGGAAACCGTAGCAATACTCTAAACTTTTGCCACACCTCAGAAGAAGAGTAGGATAGGGGATAAGATGTCTGATCATGGGGGTCGCGCTGCTGGGGACCCCCGTGATCTCCCTGCTGCACCCGACATTCATTTAGAGCATCTGGTACCGTGCAAGAGGCTTGTGACGTCATGGCCTCGTCCCAATCGTGACGTCACCACCACCTCCCCTCAATGAAAGTCTGTGGGAGGGGGCGTGACGGCCGTCCTCCCATAGACTTGCATTTAGGTGGAATGGCCGTGACATCACAAGCGTCCGCCCTGCATTGCCAGTCATCATGCACGGAACGAAGTTCGCTCCGTGCACTGGATGTCTGGGGTGCCGCAGCCGAGATTGCGAGGGTTTCGCCGCTGGGTCCTTTGGATAGTGGATAAAATGTCTAGATGCAGAGTACCCCTTTATGATGCTGAAATCCTGCTTATTATGTTGCAGAAATGGTTCTGATTTAACAGCAGATTTGTACAAGTCAATTTGAATCTGCTATTACGCTATAACGTCTTTATGAAAAATAAAACACTTTATGGTTGAGTTTTCTCCTGCCTGTCATATGGGTCCCTACGTCTACATAACTTTATTAACAGTTTATTGGTTCAACTTCAGATTATGAATCAATCCTGCATTCAATTTACCTTGAATACTTTTTTAGGAGCCCCATCTCCACTCTCCGCTTCTTCATGCTCTTTTGCTCCCTGTGTTAGATTTGTGTAGTTTACAAGGCGGCTCAGGAGAGAAGAAACTTTAGGTCGGATGTCCAGTTCTTCCTATAAAAAGGGAAAACATATATAATCTGAACATTTCAGTTTTATACAAATTCGAATTTTTTTTTCTTCTAGCTTTAATTTAATATATAAAAATGGGTTTCCTTCTAGTTTTGTTTATTGATTGACAGATTGCTCGCTGTTTAGGTATAGGCACAGATCTATCATTGAAAGCTGGTGGGATGTATAGAAGCCAATGCGGCTGCCCCGGTACAGTTTAACTCTATTTTCTTCTTGTAGTTTACCAGGGGGCTGGAAATCTAGTGACATACACATAAGTCAAGTAGTTGGAGGCTACATGACAGCAATATTACCTACAAAGGATCTAAAATATGGAGCCTTACATTTGTTAAAGTCTCTATACCCCTAAAGATGTTGTAAACCAGTGACAAATTTCAAGGGCATTCTGTAGTTGTAAGCTATTTGCATAATACCTTTACGATTATTATCCATATCGGTACGTATTGCAGCACTGTGACTAATATGCTATTTTCACACATTATTCAATTTTATTTTTTTTTTATTTTTTTTTGCCATAAAACAACCCAAAATGGTCGGTTTACAGGAAAACTAGACAAAAAAAACTGTGTGCATATAATTATGTATATAACGCCCAATAGGAAAATCTAAAAATGTATGTATTTAGACTCACCTCGAATAACGCCAAGTTCCTGTCATAGAACTCACTGCCTTTGTGTGCCTCAGAGTTTCTGAGAAATGGACTATTCTCCCTGACAGTCCCATGACCTGTAATTATAAATGTCATTAATTGAAAAATACAAGAACCTACTATATATGCATATAATTTAGTAACCAATTATAGTAAAAGGAGAAACTATAAAGCCTTAGGCCATATTTAAACAGCGGAATGTTCGCCTAGGCAGAACATGCCGGCACTACGACCGCTCGGAAATGAGCTGTCTCCATAGACAGCAATACATTTCTGAGCAGAATC
This sequence comes from Hyla sarda, assembly GCF_029499605.1. Taxonomy (NCBI): domain Eukaryota; kingdom Metazoa; phylum Chordata; class Amphibia; order Anura; family Hylidae; genus Hyla; species Hyla sarda. Next base: position 218,269,639 of record NC_079194.1, read on the forward strand.
CGCAGAAAGAATAGACATGTCTATTCTTTCAGCAGACGAAACATCAAGGAAATTCCGCTTTGTGCACAGCGAAGCAGAATCCCATTGAAATCAATGGAACTCTGCTGCAGTGGATTGTCCATGCTGAATTTTTTTTTGTTAACATTCTGCCATGGCCTTACACATACAAAATTAAAGGGGTATTCCAGGCAAAAAAAATGTTTATATATCAACTGGCTCCGGAAAGTTAAACAGATTTGTAAATTACTTCTATTAAAAAAATCTTAATCCTTCCAATAGTTATTAGCTTCTGAAGTTGAGTTGCTGTTTTCTGTCTAACTGTGGTATCATCATTGAGCAGTTAGAGAGAAAACTTCAGAAGCTAATAACTATTGGAAAGTTTTTGCCTGGAATACCCCTTTAAGTTGTAGGAGACACCTACATTTTCCAAGAGCATAGAATTCTGATGTTTCAGTCAGGCATATAATATATTAATTTTTTCGGAGAGTTTTGTGTTTTTCACAGTTTTCGCTCTTTACAAAATAGTTTGGATCCCAGGAAAGCGGTCGGAAAATGCTTTCGCTATAAGTAATTGGCCTACAGCAACTTCTTTCCGTTTTCCACTTTGCTAATAAAGTTTTTAATCCACTATATAAAGCTGAACCATGATGTAAACCAAGAAATACAAGTTACAATTTATAGTGGTCGCCTAGGGTGGATAATCTACTCATAAAAGGTTCACATCAGAAAGAAGCCTTTTTCTTTTGATATACGTTAGCAAACAGACTGACTGGTATGCTAACATATATAATCCCACAAAGAAACAATACTCATGCTAAATGTGCCAAATTAATTGCCGCCAGCCTGGATCGGAGTCTGGTATGGTCATTATCCGTACCCGGATCATAGTGGAGACAGGGTAGACCTTAAGCAAGCAAGGGAGTTTTACCTGTGTGGATTTGTGGCAGTCAGGGATATATTGAGCCTCTCTGCTGTGAAGTATAGGAAGTGTGGGAATTATTATTGGCTACATAGTCCCTCACATGGAGGAAACCTATCTTTAAAGTGTGGATTCTGTGGGAGCTACAACAGTACCCTGGTTATCATCAGTATATACACACGGAGCTAATAGGGGCCATTGCTGAGGAAGAAAATAATTGTATTTATTAGCCTATTTTATATCATATGGGCGTTCTTTGATGTACTCTGACATTCAGGAGGTGGCACTAAACCTGGAGGTCATATCAAGGACCTTGGGTCTATTGGTTATCAAAGACACTATTGGAGACTATCCATGAAGAGGAATCCCACAGAGACTATATCGTACATTTATTAACCCTGCTTGCTGTGTGTTCTGTGTGTTCTTCCTGCCTGTTATACATTGAATAGAATAAGTTATAAGATATACATCTCCACTGTGTATCCGGGGTTTAAGTATAACCCCTGATGAACCGTGGACATATCTAACCCACGGGGAAACGCGTCGGGTTTGATAAGGGTGTTAAATAGGGGATCGACCCTGGAGGGAATCTACCCTGTTTTGAGTCTTTATGTATTGTAGACCGATGACTCTGTATCCATTTTATAGTAACTATAGGTTTTAACTGGATTTAATAAAAGTTGTTAAATTTTAGCTATTTTGGTTGGTCTTGAGTGACAAATTAATTGTATTGTATTGATCAGTTAAATTGGCACTCTGCTAATATAGCCTGCCAAGCAGATCTACCATGGCAGGCAAAGGGGCCTTTAAAACCGGGCCTGTGACACACACACACACACAGCATTTAGGCTTTTCAATGCAGCAATCATTATCGATTTCAGCCTTTAAGGAGTCAAGTGACCAACATCAGTGTTATCATTGATATTGCACCTACCATCTATAAAGCGAGTGCAGCTCTTGATCTTACTTTACAGACCCAGAGTACACAGGTACAGCAGATGTTATGAAGGGGTTAAAAAAATTAAATGGGTACATGTTTCTATGCTTTCCAGAAAAAAAATTGGCAAGACAAGAAGCAGAAATAGAATTAAATAAGCATTTTATGCTTCCTAAGGAAAGAAGTAGTCCTGCCTAAACCAAACCACACACACAAATTTAAAGGTGTACTTTCTGGCAATGAAATTTCAAAATTTTAAATCTTGAAATTATAACACAATAACTGGTGACATTATAGAAATGGAGTACGGGAGTTTTTTTAATTTATTTTTTATTTTTTTTAAGTGTTGGAGATAGGTAGTCTAAACAACAATTATTGACATCTAACAATTTTAAAGGGGTATACCGGTCTTAGGGGATACGATATCTGATCGCTGGGGTCCCGCCGCTGGGACCCCCTGCGATCTCAATGCAGCTCCCAGCATTCTGTTCTTTTAGCAGTAGTGGATCGATCAGACATCGTATCCCCTATCTTTTAGATGAAATACCACTTTAAGTAGCAAGAGCAACCCTGCTTATATAGCTTTGTTCAGTACCGATATATGCCTAAATATTTCACAAATGCTGTTGACACCTATCAAAGAACAAAGACTATAACAAAATAAAGAAATATTACAAATGCTCCAAAAGTACATCTAACTATTTAAGCAGAACCATGTTAAACTAAAAATCAACAGAAAAGAAAGAACGTTACCAATTTTATGACAAGTTCTTATTCATAGTTACAGAGCTGTTACATTGGTATGAGACTGCAAATGGCCATTATGAAAATACAAAAACAACAAATACAAATTACATACAAAAGGAGCAATAGAGTAGAACTAGGCTAAAAATAATGAAACAAATTGTTCCCCTAATACAAACACCCCCTGATCTTACCCTTTTGTCCGCTAAGGCATGAGTCTCCCATGTTCAGCACTGCCAATAAAATATTTTCCAGAGGTAGAATATGAATGGATAACGTTTGACTTCTTCAATGCTATGCCTGTCCGGCTGCTCTTCATTGAGGCAACAGCAAAGTGAATTAATCTGGAATTAGCAAAAGGCTTTCTGTGCTAAAGCCAAGGTTGTCTTTAAGTAGGCCTGGGGGGGGGGGGGGGGGGTTAAAGGACTCTAAACAACATCAATTTAACTTAGGCATAGTTATTGCCAGTTTGAGGTAGTAAATAACCAATGAATTTATATAAAACCAAGAATTTAATTTAAAATATAAGGAGTAAGCTAACTTTTATGCATACTTCCAGCAAAATATTATAAACACTTCCCTCTGCTCCTGAAATTTAATGTACAGGAACTGTGTGTATAACATAACCATTAATGATTTGGCAAGTGTACAGCATTCACATTCCACAAGAAGCAACTTATTTCTGCCACCAAAGTGTCTGCTAAGTATAGTCAGGGTTTGCTGGAGGGGAGGCAAACTGAGCAACTGCCAGGACCCTCATCCCCATGTGAGGACCAACAAAGTTCCCATGAGGTGCCCCATTAATGTTTCATGTTCTCAGGAAGTAAATAGATAGGATATAGCCTCCCTACCATTCTAAAGGTCACATGCCAGTGGTGGTCTACAAAACTGCAGGATCGTGCACAGGACATTAGTGTCCCAATGCGGACAAGAGAAGGCCGAAGCCACAGCGCTGGGGACCTAAGACAATGTAACTTCCATTGTAATCATATAGCACCGAAAAGAGGCGTCAGCTATAATACTACTCCCCATCTGTGATAAACATGGAGACCAAAGCTGAGCACACTTCCTCCTCCATGGGACCACTGAGGCCCGCCATTGGCTGCAGCATCCTGTACAGTGTGTATTAAGACCTCAGGTAACATCAATGAGGTTTTATTTATTTATTCTACCATCCTCTACCACTTTGCAATGTTTCATGAAGCTAGAAAACCCCTTCCAACAAGGGGATGTATGGATAGGGCATAACTTAGCATTTTTGGATAACCCCTTTAATATTTCTATTACTATAGTTCCAGTAAGTCTGAAGTATCTGGATTCAGCAAAAGGGTCTCAGTACAGAGAACACAATATAAAAAGTCCCAGTGCAATGTACAGCGCACTTTACTTTCCTGTACTTCGCTTGGCCCAACTTAATTTTTTTGTTACTGGAGGTAAACTATATTTACCCCTCTGTTACTGCTGGAAGTGCTGCAAGGATTTCCCGTAAACCTTGTAAGCGGTTCAAGTTTCACCACATTACAGTCCACGTGAAAAAAACTAAATTTCTAGAAAGATTCTTTGGTGTACCCAAGAAGTGGTGCTATTTCTGGAAATCAGGTAAGTTGTATTAGGTATTTTTCACCAGTTTTTCCCCTGTGCAGACTCAGTCTCTAATTTTTAGTTGTCCCTTAGCTAGTGGGTTGAACCTTGTCTTGATGCTATCCTCCATACACACAATTATCCTGCTTCTCTGGGTCTTCAAAGCAGAGACATAGCTAGAGGTTCAGCTCGCTTCGAAGCTGCTTAAGGATACAGGGCGTACAGGTACGTCCTTGGTCCTTAAGTACCAGGACGCAATGGCATACCTGTAGGCCATAACAGGTTAAGCGGCATCCTGTTGCATCAGTTTTTAAATCGGTTTGTATCCTTTATTGTCAGGTTTTTATTTTTGTCTGGCTACTTCCTGGTTGCTCACACCTCTTCTGAGCATGCTCAGAAATAATAACGGATAAAAAATGGATTGGAAAAACGGATGCAAACAGATGACATTACAGGCTCCTCCGTTTGCCATAGACTTCAATGTTAAATTTCATATATCCGTTTCTAATCTGTTATTTTTGATGGAGAAAAAAAAAACAATACAGCATGCAACGTCTTTTCTCTGCTAAAAATGACAGAATAGGAACCAAACGAGTGACAAAGGACTGTAAAAAAATCCCATTGACATCAATGGGATCTATTTACAGCCGTTTGCAAAATTAACGGGGACCGACGTTAATGTGATCGAGCCCTAACAGTGCACCCTTACTGCCCTTCTACACTGTAATAGTGCCTTCTAACTGCCCTTGAACACGAAAAGTTCACCTCAGAGCTACCTCTTATTAATAGTGCCCCCTTACTGCCTCTACACAGCAATAATGCCCCTTTGTGCCTTTTTCAAAGAAGAGAAAAAGTGCCACAGAAAAAATAAACTCAACATAAAAAGTGGAGCAATTCAAGCCATAGGACTGCACCATCACTGCCATGTTGCCATAGCACATAGTGCAGCCTGCATTGTCTTGTAGACAGCAGGCCTAAAGTGGCCTGCAGCCTACACGGAGGTTGATGTCTCCTTGTTCTGTCACAGGATTCAACTTCACTTGCATAATTAGGGGCAGTTTTTACTGTGTAGCCTCTTAAACACTTGAGCATAGTAAGTGCCCCCCCCCCCACCCTACGTAAGTTGGCCCCGGGCTACCACACCCCCTGACCCCCGCTAAGTAAAGCTTCTGCTTTGAAGTACACCCCCAGAAACAGCAGCATGGAAAATAGTACAGAGTAGTCCGAGATGTGAATCAACCCCTAAAATGAAAGCTAATACTCAGTAAGCTGGTGTACGCTATTTGTTTGCTTCTGGTTCTCCCTAGCCACCCTCTCCATAGACTTGTATGAGCAGCTGATCTATCAAAACTACAGTTCCTATTTAGACGAGTTATCCTCACATCAAAGGTTCTCTCTTATTCACATGATAGAGGATAATAAGCTGACCGGTGGAAGGCCGACCGTTGGGATAATAAACAAATTCTTTTACAGAAGTGTCATAAAGATAAACTTCCGGAAAACTCCCTTCAACAGAACAAAAGAGAAACTTTAACCTGTTGGAGATACAGCATTAAGAATTGTACTTTTTAATTACACCTTTTATTTTACTATATTGTGTACTGTGTGGGTCAGTAGGATTACAGATATACCTGGTTTCTTTGGTAGATTTATCTTACTACCTGTAAATAACTTCTGCTGACCCCTATGATTTTTAAAATCTGTCTACAGAGCTGTATGGGGGCTCATTTTTGCCAGATATTTACATACTATTCTGTAGATCGTAAACCCCCAATCAGCTTTGTCTGTGTTGTATTTATTTTTATAGCTGGGAACCATTCAGGAGCTTGCAGGGGGGGGGGGGGGTCCCCATCAGTGCGATACCCTACGATCAGACACTTATGCCCTATCTTGTCGATAGGGAATAAGTCTTAAAATGGTGGAGTCCCCCTTTAAGCTTCTGCACTATGCCATCTATGCTTTCCAAATACCACCAAATATGGCACAGCTAAATGAGCTTTCCTCACATTAGGGATTTTGGAAACAAGTTGCGCACCTGATAGGTGAAGTGAGCAGATTAGGTAAAGAAAGGCTAGGCCCCATGGCAGCTCTTTCATGTGGGACACCCAGACGTTGGGGGTAGGGAGGTGGTCTCTTACCTGCCATTAGTAGCGCAGGTTATTCTCTTGGGAGCAAATAGATGCCTCCTCAAGTATTGGTTATCGAACACTATCCCGACATTACAGGAACCCCTCAACTTAAACACATCTTATTAGACTTGAGGTAAATAAACAGAAAGATAAAGGGTCAGAAATTTGGAAATTAAAATAATTTCTGCTGGGATATTTTTATATTATGAAGCTGTTTATGACTACCAAGTGGTATATGCTGGAGGACCGAAAGGAGACGTTGGCAGACCTAAAGGTTCCAGAGCAGTTGGTTATTTTAGGAGAGATGGTGCTTTGGTGCTTCACTTTCATTCCCACTTGGCTCTTTGATCTCTCTGAAGTGGTGGAAGACAAGACTGAAGGAGATGGCTACCGGCATGAGGAGGCAGGTAAAGTGTAAGCAGCTGGCAATAAAACTTGATGTTTGGATTGAACACATGTACACCTACATCAGGGGTATACTTAAAGGAGTAGTCCAGTCCTGGAAAACTTTCCAAAAAGTTTCAGATTGCGGGGGGTCCGACCACTGCCTTCGGCAATCTCCAGCTCTGCCATAACTCTGTATTGAGAGGGCGTGTCAACACACCCCTTCCCGCGGGCTGCCGGGGCCCCGTATAGGAGATCGCGGGGGGCCCAGCGGTCGGACCCCCTGCAATCTGAAACATTTTGGTTAATGGGATAACTTTTAAATTGTGGAATAATCCCTTTAAAGTAGTAGCCCAGTCCTGAAAAACTTATCCTCTATTCTAAGGATAGGGGATAAGTTTTTCAGGACTGGGCTACTACTTTAAAGGGATTATTCCACAATTAAAATGTATCCCTAACCAAAATGTAAGGTAAAATGTCCCCTGGAATGAAGAGAGAACATGACGCATGTGCATTCACTGCTCCATTCAATCTTCACGGGGATTCCAACTAAGGGGTATGCTTGGCAATTTTGTGAAGCCCTATAGAGAATGAATAGAATGCTGTTCATACATGCGGGGGGGCCAACTGTCACCTATTCTCAGGATCAGTGAAGATCTCAATGGTCGGACCCCCACCAATGAGCTACTTGTCCCTCATTCATAGAATAGGAGCAAGACATCTACCATCAATGATGCCTATGTTGGTCATTTTACCCTTAAAGGGGTACTCCGCCCCTGGCATCTAATCCCCTATCCAAAGGATAGGGGATAAGATGTCAGTACGCCGCGGTCCCGCTGCTGGGGACCCCTGGGATCCCCGCTGCGGCACCGCGCTATCATTACAGCACAGAGCGAGTTCGCTCTGCACGTAATGATGGGCAGTACAGGGGACGGAGCAGCGTGACGTCATGGTTCCGCCCCTCGTGACATCACGGCCCGTCCCCTTAATGCAAGTCTATGGGAGGGGGCGTTATGACCGCCACGCCCCCTCCCATAGACTTATTGAAAGGGGAGGGCCGTGACATCACGAGGGGCGGGGCCGTGACGTCACGCTGCTCCGTCCCCTGTACTGCCCATCATTACGTGCAGAGCGAACTCGCTCTGTGCTGTAATGAGAGCGCGGTGCCGCAGCGGGGATCCCAGGGGTCCCCAGCAGCGGGACCGCGGCGTACTGACATCTTATCCCCTATCCTTTGGTTAGGGGATAAGATGTCTAGGGGCGGAATACTCCTTTAGGGTACATTCACACGTACAGGATCCTGCACAGATTTGATGCGCAGAATTTGTAACTGCAGATTAGAAGCTGTGCTCAGTCATTTAGTTTACACTGAAATCTGCAACAGAAAATTCTGTGCATCAAACCTGCGTACGTGTAAACGTACCATAAATGCTACAATCAATAGTGTCAGAATTAGATGATTTGGAGCATATTAGTTTTGTAAATAAAAATATATAAAATTCTATAACAGCACTAAAAACAACAATTGGGTACCAATATAATGGTTCTTCCAAAAGAATAAAGAGAACATGTCAGTTTCACTGCAAAATACACTGTGGAAAAACGAACAACCCCCATTTACATGCTTTTTTTTTTCAGTTTCACAGTATATATATTATGGTAAACTGAACAAGCCCTTATTATCAGTGTTTCCTAAACAGAGAGCCTCCTTTCTTTTTATAAACAGGGAGCATCCAGCTGTTACAACTCCCAGCAAGTTAAGCAACAGCTGGAGGCTCCCTGTTTATAAAATATATATATATATATATATATATATATATATATATATATATATATATATATATATATATATATATATATATATATATAAACACTGCCTTATAGGACTCTGTAGATCAGTGTGACGCCAGCTGTTTCAGTTTTGTAACAGCTGGAAGCACCATGGTTGGGAAACACTACTGTAGATGGGGAAAATAAACAGTTATGGAAAGGAGGGAAAAAATAAAAATGCTAAAGTGAAAACTGGTCTATTTATTAATGATGAACTATTCCAGGGGGTGGAGACATTTTACTGCATACACTGGAATTGGTCATTTTCAGCGCAGTTTTAGTAACACATTTCAAATAGGTTTCACGTGTATGAAATGACATGAAGATATCCGCATCACAAAGCCAAGTCCCTGCTAGGTGGCATAATACCGCTATGTGTAAACACAGCCTTAGTACAAAGCGAGTCACTACGTAAGTGTGCGTTCACACGGCCGTCTGTCCCCATTTTTTTTATCCCGGTATCGGTTCCGTCCTTGCACGGTGCAAACAGATTAAAAACGGTTTTTAAAAAATTCCATTCATGTCAATGGGATTTTTGTACAATCAGTTTACATCCGTTTGTACCCGTCTGCACTCATTTCCATTTTTTTTGACGGCAGAAAAAAACGGCACATGCAGTATTTTTTCTTCCGTCCAAAAAACGGAAGAAAAACCAGATTCGGTAAATTTAACATTGAGGTCTGTGGAAAATGGATGTGCCTTTAATGTCATCCGTTTGCATCCGTTTTTTCTATCCGTTTCTACTTCTGAGCACGCTCAGAACAAAATTTTTTTAAATATATTTTTTGGTTTATTAAAGGGGTAATACCGTGCTGACAACTTATCCCCTATCTAAAGGATAGGGGATAAGTTGCCTGATCGCACTCAGCACCCCGCTCTCATCAGGCCCCGGAGCGAACATCCGCTCCGGGTCTGATGACGGGGCCGGTGATCATGACGTCACAGCTGAGCCCCCGTGTGATGTCACGCTCCGCCCACTCAATGCAAGTCTATGGCAGGGGCGAGACAGCTGTCTCGCCCCCTGCCATAGACTTACATTGAGGGAGCGGAACGTGAGGTCACATGGGGGCAGAGCCGTGACGTTACGATACTCCGGCCCCGTGATCGGCAGTCATCAGGCCTGATGAGAGCGGGGTGCCGCATGAGAGATTGCGGGGGTCCCCAGCGGCGGGACCCTGCGCGATCAGGCAACTTATCCCCTATCCTTTAGATAGTTGATAGGGGATAAGTTGTCAGCATGGTAGTACCCCTTTATGTCCATTTTTATTTTTGATGGGAGAAGAATGGGACGGGTCTGAACGCAGCCTTAGGGTACATTCACACGAGCGGATTTACAGTGTATTTTACGCTGCGGATCTGCTAGTGAAGGCCCTCTATGCTGTCTTTACATGTGCCTGCTCATAGCGGCAATACGCCGTGACGAGCAGACACACTGCAGCGATGTGCGCGGCGTACTCACACATCGCAGCCACTCTCCCTGCTCTGAGCTAGGCAGAGAGCTCCCGCGATGTGAGTGTATACTGCGACTCCCACATCACAGTGCGTCTGCTGGTATCGGGTATTGCCACTATGAGCAGGCACATGTAAAGACAGCATAGAGCGGGCCTTCACCAGCAGATCCGCAGCTAAATCCGCTGTGAAAATCCGCTCGTGTGAACGTACCCTTAGTGTCCAGATTCTGCAATAGCTGGGTGGCAACTGGGAATCATGTCATGGCACTCAAGTGTATGAAAATATATATATATATATATATATATATATATATATATATATATATATATATTCTGTGTCTCCCAACCAGGGTGCCTCCAGCTGTTGCAACACTACAACCCCCAGCATGCCCGGACAGCCTTTAGCTGACCGGTCATGCTGGGAGTTGTAGTTTTGCAACAGCTGGAGGCACCCTGGTTGGGAAACACAGTGTATATATATATATATATATATATATATATATATATATATATATACATATATATATATATATATATAGATAGATAGGGGTCAAGTCCTGTGAAAAAAAAAGTGTGGGAACTCACCCTAGATTTCCACTTAAAGGGGTACTAGACATCTTATCCCCTATGCAAAAGGATAAGAGATAAGATGTCTGATCCCGGGGGTCCTGCCGCTGGGGACCCCGACGCTCTACCTGCTGCTCCCAGCATTCCTTTAGAGCAGTGGTCTTCAACCGGCAGACCTCCAGACGTTGCAAAACTACAACACCCAGCATGCCCGGACAGCCAACGGCTGTCCGGGCATGCTGGGAGTTGTAGTTTTGCAACATCTGGAGGTCCACAGGTTGGAGACCACTGCTTTAGAGCATTGGGTGCAGCACCAGAGGCTCGTGACTTAAAGTCTATGGACTCCTGCTAATGGGAACTGTGTACCTGCTGTGGAAAAAGTGCAGGAACTCCGTTCCCATGAGTTCCTGGAGGACTTGAGCCTAAAATATATATATTAGCCCCAGGACTCGCATATTTCGCAGTATTAGGAGAACACTCTCCATACTAACTTTAGCCATGAATCACTTCAGGAAGAACAGGGAGGAGACACAGAGACAGGGCAGACAGCGGGTTGGGGAGTTCTCCGCTCCCGGAGACATGCAGCGTTCACCCCGCCATGCACTCACCATCTGAGCTCATAGTGTCATACACGTCGTGAGAGTTCTCCCGGGGGTCGTGGTAATCCACGTAGTTAATCCCTTCCACGGAACAGTAGTCATCCTTCTGCCTCTCGGACACAGGGACCACAGTAAAGTGCGGCATTCTCCTGCCAGCCAAACTTCACTCCTCCAGCCAAACAAATCCGTCCGCTCTCCACATGAATTCCAAACTCATCGCCTCACTTCCTCCCGGAGCCCTCACATATTCCTCCAGACCCCTCCCTCCAGATGGCGACACGTTACGAGGGAAGCGCCGAATTTAGCATAGCCTGTCAGTAGACAAAACTTACCGGGGGGCTTCCTCACAGGCCCCCCCCCTCGCCTGAGGGGCAGTAGTTCTAGTATTAGTGCTGGTGACTGGATTTGGGTTCGTTCAGTTTAAAGAGGGAAAAAAACAAAACAATGGATGTTGTTATGACAGAAAATGAACCCATAGATAGCTACTGTTTGGTAAATGTTTTATACCTTTAGGGTACGTTCACATGTACAACATCTGATGCATATTTTCTGCTGCTGATTTTGCTACCCATTGAAGTATGAGAAGCAAAATCAGCAGCAGAAAATATGCAAAAGCAAATATGCTGCAGATCCTGCACGTGAACGTACCCTATTTTCTTTAGCATATTTTCTGCTGCTGATTTTGCTACTCATACTTCAATGGGTAGCAAATTCAGCAGCAGAAAATATGCATCAGATCCTGCACATGTGAACGTACCCTATTTTCTTTTGCATATTTTCTGCTGCTGATTTTGCTACTCATACTTCAATGGGTAGCAAAATCAGCAGCAGAAAATATGCATCAGATCCTGCACATGTGAACGTACCCTATTTTCTTTTGCATATTTTCTGCTGCTGATTTTGCTACTCATACTTCAATGGGTAGCAAAATCATCAGCAGCAGAAAATATGCAGCAGATCCTGTACATGTGAACGTACCCTATTTTCTTTAGCATATTTTCTGCTGCTGATTTTGCTACTCATACTTCAATGGGTAGCAAAATCAGCAGCAGAAAATATTCATCAGATCCTGTACATGTAAACGTACCCTTAAATAGTAAAAACACCTCACATTAATTAATGCTAAAAGCATCAATCTGTTTCCCTTTGACTTATTTACCGTACACAATAGTGTAGTTGACTGCGTTCAAGGACGGTTCTGCCTATAAGCAAAATTTAGGCAGCTGCCTAAAGTGCCCTCTGGATGGGGGCGCCCCTCAGCCTGTTGCAAGAAAGTTAGTAACCAGCCAGCATCCGAAGCACCCGCCCAGCCAGCACCCCTGTCGCACCCCGTCACCCAAGTAGTAAGGAGATTACATGAGGAGAGGGTTTGTTACAGTGTGTCACCCCAGTAGTAAGGTGATTACATGAGGAAGAGGTTTGTTACAGTGTGTCACCCCAGTAGTAAGGAGATTACATGAGGAAGAGGTTTGTTACAGTGTGTCACCCCAGTAGTAAGGTGATTACATGAGGAAGAGGTTTGTTACAGTGTGTCACCCCAGTAGTAAGGTGATTACATGAGGAAGAGGTTTGTTACAGTGTGTCACCCCAGTAGTAAGGAGAGAAAAAAGGAGACCACACAAGGCGCCTAGTGTATTATCCCAGATAATCAGATAAAATGAGCAGGTAGCAGTGTGCTCACCTGGAGCGCAAGAGTTATGTTAACCCAAAGCAATGAGTACAGGTGTTTTCTGGATTCTTGGAGGTGTTGCAAGGCAGGTGGATATGGGCTGGTGTCCGTCCACACTTGATGAGGCTAAGAACGGTAGAAAATTCCCCCTCTAGGCGCAAAATTCTCCAAACGGAATCAGGCAGAGTGATGTATTTAAAATAAAGTATTTTATTTGAACCAATGACGCATTTCGGGTATACACCCTTCCTCAGATTGGCATTCTGGAAGGGTGTATACCCGAAACGCGTCATTGGTTCTAATAAAATACTTTATTTTAAATGCATCACTCTGCCTGATTCCGTTCAGAGAATTTTGCGCCTAGAGGTGGAATTTTCTACCGTTCTTAACCCCAGTAGTAAGGTGGGGCATGTCAAAGGGCGGGGTCAATGGGCCGCAAAATTAGCTTTCACCTAGGGTGGCAAAAGTCCTTGCACCAGCCCTGACTGCATTTTTTGCACACAGCAAAAATAAAATGACTGGAAAAATAAACACAGTGTAAACCTAGCCTTACGGTCCGATCACACTGCATTCCTGCCCCTGTTAATCATATCTGTCGCCATCCCACCGAAAACTGGATGCCGATGTATACTGTTGATGGGAGTAGCGCCGATGTATACTGTTGATGGGAGTAGCGCTGATGTATACTGTTGATGGGAGTAGCGCCGATGTATACTGTTGATGGGAGTAGCGGACCCCATCCACTTCTATGGCCGAACAGTGTCACCACTAGCGACTCCATTCGGGACATATCCACTTTTAAGCAGACTTATAACAGGGGCTGTTGTCAAAATAGTGCAGATGTCCCAAAAGGAATCACTAGGTGACTCTGTTTGGCCATAGTAGTCAATAGGGTCCACTACTCCTGTTAAAGGAGTAGTCCAGTGGTGACTCAGTGGTGAGCAACTTATCCCCTATCCTAAGGATAGGGGATAAGTTGCAGATCGCGGGGGGTCCGACCGCTGGGGCCCCCTGCAATCTCCTGTACGGAGCCCCGACAGCCCGCGGGAAGGGGGCGTGTTGACCTCCGCACGAGGCGGCGGGCGACACGCCCCCTCAATACAACTCTATGGCAGAGCCGAAGCGCTGCCTTCGGCAATCTCCGGCTCTGCCATTGAGATGTATTGAGGGGGCGTGTCGGCCGCCGCCTCGTGCGGGGGTCGACACCCGCTATCTCGGCGGAGAGCCGGGGCCCCGTACAGAGAGATTGCAGGGGGCCCCAGCGGTCGGACCCCCCGCGATCTCAAACTTATCCCCTATCCTTAGGATAGGGGATAAGTTTTTCACCACTGGACTACCCCTTTAACAGTATATGTTAGCATCCTATATTTGATGGTATGCCGACGAATACAATTAACAGGGGCAGGAACGCAGTGTGCTCATATCCTTAGCCATCACTTTGTGAAAGAGGATCCAACTTCTAGGACCGGCACTGACTGAGAGAACCAGCTCTGTCCCTTATGATGGGCAAAAAAAGAGCCTAAAACACCTGAAAAACATGCGGTTTCAAACCTCTACTGACTTCAATTCAGAATGGTCATGAAAGCATTAAAACAGTGTTGAAATTCAGCGTTAAAAAAAAAAAGGAATGTTACTCTAACAAATTGTCATATACACCAGGGAGCACAACTCCCTTTATGTGTTATACTGGCAGGGCGCCCGACCTTAGTGACTGGCCTCAGAACCGCATCAATATAGGTGAAGACAGCACATCAGGATGATGATTTTATTATACCATAATACTGTAGCTGTGCATATGATGTACGACATTTTCGGGTAAATATGCCCTTCCTCAGGTAGCGTGCAAGTAGAAGAATCCAATATGGAGAATAATATGAGACAAAGAGTCTGCCAGTTGAAGCTTTCATATATGTGGCGGCCAGTGAGAGAGATGCGCACTGCATGTGTCAGGCGCAACTTCTAATTCACGTGGAAATTAATGGGACCTTTAATGGGCTCTCTCATTAAAACTAATTTTTGCTATTGCACTCCTTATGGTAAATAGAAAATCTTTCTAATGTACTTTGTTTAAAAAAAAAAGTTTTCTATGTTTTATTTGTGTTTAAAAAAGCTGCCCCATCTTTTCACAGACATTGGACTCCTGCTGGCCTGGCAGAAGTCCAAACACGGGAAATGCAGTCTGGTGTGCTGAGGGGTGTGTGTGCAGTCTTAGCCAATCATAGCTCATCTCACACTGGACTGCTCTGGGCTGTGTGTAGCAGAGTGAGGGAGGAAGTTCTCCCCTGTATGGCTTCAAATGATCAAGGTAGAAAACTAAAAAAAATAATAAAAATAAAGGCAGGGGGTGGTTTATCATGATGGGGGCAGTGAACTGGGAGGATTATGAAATTTAACAAGATCATGAGAGGTATTCTTTAAATGAAATGCCTAAAAAGCCACATGAAAAACCACATCAAAAGAAGCATTAAAAACAGAGGCAGTTTTTGAAGCAATTTTTTTTTTCCTTATTTTTTTTTTTTTTTTATTGTATGAACCTCTCCTAAGGCTATGTTCATGTGTAAAAGTTATACTCTATGGTTTATATTGGCATACCACCAGAATAGTATGCTAATGTATACCATGGCATACACACAAGGGATTTGTTGAGTGTAAAGGGGTACTCTGGCCCTAAGACATCTTATCCCCTATCCAAAGGATAGGGGATAAGATGTCTGATCGCGGGGGTCCTGCCACTGGGGACCCCCTCAATCTTTCATTCAGCACCCACCTTTGTGAGCTCTCTGCAGCGCTGGAGGCTCTGAGTGTGAAGCGTTACGACCACAGGGCCTGAGTATTTTGATGTCACGACTCCACCCCATGTGACGTCATGCCTTGCCCCCTCAATGCAAGTCTATGGGTAGGTGCATAACAACCCAGGGGCCGAAGTATCGTGATGTCACGACTCACCAGGACTGGCACATAGCATATGTGGTCGCAATATTTAAAAAGGGGTCAAAAAGTGACCCCAGGATTATAGACCTGTTAGTTTAACCTCCGTTGTATGTAAATTGTTTGAGAGTTTTCTAAGAGATGCTATTTTGGAGTATCGTGATAAAAATAAATGTATGACTCCATATCAACATGGCTTTGAGCGATCGGTCCTGTCAAACTAACCTGATCAGCTTTTATGAGGAGGCGAGCTCCAGATTGGACCAGGGGGAATCGCTGGATGTCGTATATCTGGATTTTTCCAAAGCATTTGATACGGTGCCAAATAAAAGATTGGTGCATAAAATGAGAAGGATTGGGCTGGGGGAGAATGTGTGTAAGTGGGTAAGTAACTGGCTCAGTGATAGGAAACAGAGGGTGGTTATTAATGGTACTTATTATGATTTGGTGATTGTTACTAGTGGGGTACCACAGGGGTCAGTCATGGGTCCTATTCTATTTAATATATTCATTAACCCCCTTAATGATTTTGCCGTACTTCTGGAAAAAATCATAACTGCATGCAGGAAAATGTATACTGTACGTTTAAAAATGTCGTCTTCTGACCCCCTATAACTTTTTTTATTTTTCCGCGTATGGGGATGTATGAGGGTCATTTTTTGCGCCATGATCTTATGTTTTAGTCGGTATCATTTTTGTTTTGATTGGAATTTTTGATCGCTTTTTATTAACTTGTTTATGGTATAAAAAGGGACCAAAAATACGCTATTTTGAACTTTTGAATTTTTTTGCGCGTACGCCATTGACCATGCGGTTTAATTAACAATATATTTTTATAGTTCAGACATTTATGCACGTCGCACATATGTCTATTTTTATTTCCACCGTTTGTTTTTTTTTTATTGAGAAGGGGGGGGGGGGGGTGATTCTGACTTTTAGTATGGAAGGGGTTAAATGATCTTATTAACACTTTACCGAAATTTTTTTAGAAACGGAAGCCCCCAAAAGTTACAAAATGGCGTTTTTTTCTTCAATTTTGTCACACAATGATTTTGTTTTTTGTTTCGCCGTAGATTTTTGGGTAAAATAACTGATGTCATTACAAAGTAGAATTGGTGGCGCAAAAAATAAGCCATCATATGGATTTTTAGGTGCAAAATTGAAAGGTTTATGATTTTTAAAAGGTAAGGAGGAAAAAACGAAAGTGGAAAAACGCTCGGTTAAGGTAGTGTCTCGCTCTGCATCCTGGGAATACCTGAGACAGGAGTCATTTCGTATGCTGTTAAAAATGAACATTCAGAGCAATGATCACAGAAAAATGGGAGACCAGCCATCAGAGACTGGTACAGACACTATATTATGAACTATACTAACTTTACACCCCTATAATGGTTTGACTTAGGGACAAACTAGGGAGCGGGGTATCATCTAGGCTTTCACCCGAGCGAGGATATGGATGCTGGATTTCTGCTGGTAAAATATACCAGGTTGCTACCCCAAGAGTGGTCCTGGTATGGCTGGTAATGGCTGGCTAGGCAGGCCAGACAGCCCTGATGCCAAGCATCAGGGATACGGTAGTGGTGAGGCTGGTCCAACAGATCAGCAGCCTGGTGGTAATGGCAGTCCAGTGTGGATTAAAGGGGTACTCCGGTGGAAAACTTTTTTTATTTTAAATCAACTGTTGCCAGAAAGTTATACAGATTTGTAAATTACTTCTATTAAAAAATTGTAATCCTTCCAGTACTTATTATCTGGTAAATACTACAGAGGTTCTTTTTGGAACACAGCATGCTCTCTGCTGACATCTCTGTCCATTTTAGGAACTGTCCAGAGCAACATATGTTTGCTATGGGGATTTTCTATGGGGACAGTTCTTAAAATGGACAGAGATGTCAGCAGAGAGCATTGTGCTCATGATGTCAGCAGAGAGCTCTGTGTTCAATGGACAGAGATGACAGCAGAGAGCACTGTGCTCATGATGTCAGCAGAGAGCTCTGTGTTCCAAAAAGAAAATAATTTCCTCTGTAGTATTCAGCAGCTAATAAGTACTGAAAGGATTAAGATTTTTTAATAGAAGTAATTTACAAATCTGTTACTTTCTGGTACTAGTTGATGTAAAAAAAAAATAAGTTTTCCACTCTAACCCCTTGGGGGACGGAGCCCATTATAACCCTAAGGACGGGAGCATTTTTTGTCACTTTAAGCATTAATAACTCTGGGATGCTTTTACTTTTTGTTCTGATTCCGAGATTGTTTTTTCATTACATATTCTACTTTATGTCAGTGGTAAATTTTCGTCGATACTTGCATCATTTCTTGGTGAAAAATTCAAAAATTTGATGAAAAAATAGAAAATTTTGAATTTTTCGGACTTTGAAGCTCTCTGCCTGTAAGGAAAATAGACATTCCAAATAAATTATATATTGATTCAAAAATACAATATGTCTACTTTATGTTTTCATCATAAAGTTGGCATGTTTTTACTTTTGGAAGACATCAGAGGGCTTCAAAGTTCAGTAGCAATTTTCAAATTTTTCAAAATCTGAATTTTTCAGGGACCAGTTCAGTTTTGTCAGTAAGCCTTAACACCCCACATGTGTGTTGATGTGTAAATGAAAAAAAAATTTTTCACTGAAGTGCTGTTTTTTTTCCCCAAATTTCCATTTTACAAGGGGTAATGGGAGAAAATGCCCCCCAAAATTTGTAACCTCATCTCTTCTGAGTATGGAAATACTCCATGTTAGGACGTAAAATGCTCTGTAGGTGAACTACAATGCTCAGAAGAGAAGGAGTCACATTTGGCTTTTGGAAAGCAAATTTAGCTGAAATGTTTTTTGGGGGGCATGTCGCATTTAGGAAGCCCCTATGGTGCCAGAACAGCAAAAAAAAAAAAACACATGGCATACTATTTTGAAAACTACACCCCTCAAGGAACGTAACAAGGGGTACGGTGAGTTTTTTGAAAAAACTTTTTTCTTCATTTTCCCATCCAACTTTAACCTGTGGGGTTTTAAGGCGCACTATACCCCTTGTAACGTTCTGTGAGGGGTGTAGTTTCCAAAATGGGGTCACGCGTAGGTATTTATTTTTTGAGTTTGTCAGAACCGCTGTAAAATCAGCCAGCCCTGTGCAAATCATCAATTTAGGCCTCAACTGTACATAGTGCGCTCTCACTCCTGAGCCTTGTTGTGCGCCCACAGAGCATTTTACGCCCACATATGGGGTATTTCCGTACTCAGGAGAAATTGTGTTACAAATTTTGATGATCTTGTTTTCCTTTTACCTCTTTTACCTCTTGTGAAAATAAAAAGTATGGGGCAACACCAGCATGTTAATGTAAAATTATTATTATTTTTTTTTTACACTAACAGGCTGGTGTAGCCCCCAACTTTTCCTTTTCATAAGGGGTAAAAGGAGAAAAAGCCCCTCAAAATTTGTAGTGCAATTTCTCCCGAGTACGGAAATACCACATATGTGACCCTAAACTGTTTCCTTGAAATACGACAGGGCTCCGAAGTGAGAGAGCGCCATGCGTATTTGAGGACTAAATTAGGGATTGCATAGGGGTGAACATAGGGGTATTCTACACCAGTGATTCCCAAACAGGGTACCTCCAGCTGTTGCTAAACTCCCAGCATGCCTGGACAGTCAGTGGCTGTCCGGAAATGTTGTTGTTTTGTAACAGCTGGAGGCTCCATTTTGGAAACACTGCCGTACAATACGTTTTCATTTTTATTGGGGGGGGGGGGGGCAGTGTAAGGGGGGTGTATATGTAGTGTTTGTGTAAGGGGGGTGTATATGTAGTGTTTTACCCTTTATTATGTAATAGTGTAGTGTTTTTAGGGTGCATTCGCACTGGCGGCGGTTTACGGTGAGTTTCCCGCTAGGAGTTTGCACTGCGGTGGAAAATTTGTACTCTGTACATTCACATGGGGGGGGGGGGGCAAACCTCCAGCTGTATCAAAACTACAACTCCCAGCATGTACTGATGGACCATGCATGCTGGGAGTTGTACTTTTGCAACAGCTGGAGGCACTCTGGTTGGAAAACCTTCAGTTAGGTTCTGTTACCTAACTCAGTATTTTCCAACCAGTGTGCCTCCAGCTGTTACAAAACTACAACTCCCAGCATGTACTGATCACAGAAGGGCATGCTGGGAGATGTAGTTATGCAACAGCTGGAGGTACGCAACTACAACTCCCAGCATGCTGAGACAGCTGTTTGGGCATGCTGGGATTTGCAATTTTGCAACATCTGGAGGGCTACAGTTTAGAGACCACTGCACAGTGATCTCCAAACTGTGGCCCTCCAGATGTTGCAAAACTACAAATCCCAGCATGCCCAGACAGCAAACTGCTGTGTGGGCATGCAGGGAGTTGTAGTTTTGCAAGATCTAGAGGGCCACAGTTTATAGACCACTGCATAGTGATCTCCAAACTGTAGCCCTCCAGCTGTTACAAAACTGCAAATTCCAGCATGCTCACACAGCAAACAGCTGTCTGGGCATGCTGGGAGTTGTAGTTTTGCAACATCTGGAGGGCTACAGTGTAGAGACCACTATATAGTGGTCTCAAACTGTAGCCCTCCAGATGTTGCTAGGCAACTCACCGGCTTCCATAGGACCCAGGGAGCCGCATCGCCATCCTCTTCTGCAGCGATCCCCGCCACTGATTGTCGCCTCCGCCGAAGGGTAAGTGGATCTTCGGTGTCGGTCCTCCTCGGTTTCCCCATTCTGCCCCGCCTATTGTGGGTGGGCAGAACGGGGAAACAAAAAGTTAACCCTCCTGACCCCGATCTGCTATTGGTTGTCGCTTCTTGACGACCAATAGCAGGGATAGGAGGGGTGGCACACCTGCCACCTTACTCCTATCTCTTCAGGGGGATCGAGGGTGTCTTGGACACCCCCTTATTTTCCGGGTCACCGTAGACCCTTATGACCCAGAATAGCCGCAAATCGGCGGTGTGAATTCACCGGCGATATGCGGCGATCACCGACATGGGGGTTCTCAGGACCCCCCTGGGCATTGGCACGGGATGCCTGCTGAATAATTTCAGCAGTCATTCCGGTCCAATCACCGTCCGGCGAGCGGCGGTGATCGGAAATGCGGAGGGCGTACAGGTAAGCCCTCCGTCCTTACGTGACGGGACGCGAGGGCGTATCCATACGCCCTCCGTCCCCAACGGGTTAAACAGTCAGGGGAAGTAAGCAGCTCCTATAGCTGGTGCTGGTCAGCCTACAAGGGTTAAAGGACATCTGCAGCAAAATACAACTTATCCCCTATAGGGGATAAGTGTCTGATCGCAGCGGGTTTGACCGCTGGGACCCCCCGCGATCTCCCAAATGGGGCCCTGCATTGCCACTCTGTGTGAGGCTAATGCGCGTAGCCTCAACATTAACACCTGACAAAGCTGTCATAATGAAAAGTTCAAAATGTATAGATAAAACTGAACTGTGATGCAGCTAGAATAATGCTGGGGTTAGCAGTATAATTAAAAGAGAAAAAAGTGGGAAAGGAAGACTCCTGTGTAGAAGAGCTGTAATGCACTTTTTTTTCTTTTATAATCATGGGGACATTGGGGGAGATTTATCAAAACCTGTCCAGAGGAAATGTTGCTGAGTTGCCCATAGCAACCAATCAGATCACTTCTTTCATTTTTCAGAGGCCTTTTCAAAAATGAAAGAAGTGATCTGATTGGTTTCTATGGGCAACTCAGCAACTTTTCCTCTGGACAGGTTTTGATAAATCTCCCCCATAGTCCATGGGGGCAGCAATGTATGCGCGGTCCTAACACTGA
This sequence comes from Hyla sarda, assembly GCF_029499605.1. Classification (NCBI taxonomy): domain Eukaryota; kingdom Metazoa; phylum Chordata; class Amphibia; order Anura; family Hylidae; genus Hyla; species Hyla sarda. The sequence goes on from NC_079194.1 coordinate 218,291,173, forward strand.
CTAATTAGTCACTGGTCGCACTTGGAATTTCTGCTGGAGATTCTGCAGTGTGAACCTAGCCATCCTGTATGAAATATTCAGTGCATATGATAGCCTAGATGGCATCTATTCCAGGCCCGTGTTTGTTCCTTTGATGGGTAAGGTTGTTCCTTGAGGACAGAGTCATAATGGTGTGTGGAGACTTATAGACCATTAAAGAGTACCTTTCACCAAATAAAACTTTTAATATAGTGTTCCTTGTGTAATTAGCAGACACTTTGCCATTCACTTGTTTTTAAAATTATCAACATCGGCCACTAGGTGGCTCTGTTCTGGTCCCTGCTGCAATTAATTCAATGAGTTTTGTCTCCTCCTGGCCTGGCAGGAGACCAAACTCAGGAAGTGCTTCTTGCAGCTCTGAGCTTGATTGACAGCTGCACAGAGCCTCACTGAAAGCTGCACACACTGAAAGATGCTCAGAGCCTCACTGAAAGCTGCACAGAGCCTCACTGAAAGCTGCACAGAGCCGCCAGAGGTCTTCTCTTCATCTCAGCACTGCAAAGATTTGAGGGCAGAAATGGTCCTCCAGCAGGCTTCAGTGATTTCATACCTGCTGGGGAAAACGTACTTTCTCCTGCTGGGAGATTGAACTATGTGAGCAAAAATAAAGGTAAGATACAGAGCTTTTTAAAGCTCTGAATTTTTTTTTTTTTTTACGATGGGAGAGGTGGAGTTAGGGATCATAGACTGAGTTAATTGAAAAAAGTTTATTTGGTGACAGGTACTCTTTAATAGCACCTGTCATCAAACCATATTTTCTAAACTAACTCTGATTATATTCCCTAACCACCCCGAACACCCGACCTTACATTTTTTCCCCCGAGCTTTAAAAAGCTTTGTATCATACATTGTGTGAGCTCCTGGCAGGAGAAAATGGGCGTTTCCCAGCAGGCTCGACATCACTGAAGCCTGTGAGAGCTGTGCCTCACCATGCCCCGCACGTACTTCCTGAGTTTGGTCTCTTGCCAATCAGGGAGGAGACCAAACTAACAGGGAGAAGACCAAACAGAACAGAGACCAAACAGAACAGAGCCACCTAGTGGCCGTTTTTTCACAATAAAAGCTTATAGAGAATTTCAACAGCAAGTAAATAGCAGAGTCTTACATAAGGAACAATATATTAAAAGTTTAGTTTGGTCACAGGTACTCTTTAAAGGGGTACTCTGGTGCTTAGACATCTTATCCCCTATCCAAAGGATAGGGGATAAGATGCCTGACCGCGGGAGTACCGCCGCTGGGGACCCCCGTGATCTTGCACGCGACACCACGTTTGTAATCAGTCCCCGGAGCGTGTTCGCTCCGGGTCTGATTACGGGCGACCACAGGGCGGACGGCGTGTGACGTCACGCCTCCGCCCCCCTGTGACGTTACGCTCCGCCCCTCAATGCATGCCTACGGGAGGGGGCGTGACAGCTATCACGCCCCCTCCCATAGGCTTGCATTGAGGGGCGGAGTGACTCCCGCGGTCAGGCATCTTATCCCCTATCCTTTGGATAGGGGATAAGCTGTCTAAGCACCGGAGTACCCCTTTAACCACATGCCGCATATAGACATTTATAAACGTTTATAAAAAAGCTATAAGCAACCAGGACCCACGGCTAATGCCAGACATCTCCGATCGGGCTGATGTCCGGCATTAACACCTTAGACACAGCGATCAAACTTGATTGCCGCATCTAAAGTGAAAGTAAAGGCTTCCCGGCAGCTCAGTCGGTAAAATCGCGATGCCCCGATAAGCTAGAACACAACAGGAGGGCGCCTTTCCTGCCTCCTGTGCGCCCGATTGGCGGTTGATAGCTCCAAGCCTGAAATCTAGGCTTGAGCAATCAACCGCCGATAACACTGATCTTTGCCATTGCATTGCAATGCATTGAGCAATGTATTGAATCAATGTACTGCATGTTATAGTCCCCTATCGGGGCTATAACATTGCAAAAAAAAAAAAAAAAGAGTGAAAAAATAAAAATAAAGATGATTTAACCCCCTCCCTAATAAAAGTTTGAATCACCCCCCTTTTCCCATTAAAAAAATATAGAACATATGTGGTATCGCCGTGTGTAAATGTCTGAACTATAAAAATATATATAGTTAATTAAACTGCGTGGTCAATGGTGTATGCGCAAAAAAAATCCAAAGTCCAAAATAGCGTATTTTTGGTGACTTTTTATACCATAAAAAAATTTAAATACGATCAAAAAGTCTGATCAAAACAAAAATGGTACTGCTAAAAACTTCAGATCACGGCGCATAAAAATGAGCCCTCATACCGCCCCACACATGGAAAAATAAAGTTATAGGGGTCAGAAGATGACAATTTTAAACGTATACATTTTCCTGCACGTAGTTATGATTTTTTTCAGAAGTACAACAAAATCAAACCTATATAAGTAGGGGATCATTTTAATCGTATGGACCTACAGAATAAAGATAAGGTGTAATTTTTACTGAAAAATTTACTGCATAGAAATGGAAGCCCCCAAAAGTTACAAAATGGTGTTTTCTTCCATTTTTTTTTTGCACAATGATTTTTTTTGCCCCATTTCGCCTTAGATTTTCGGGTAAAATGACTGATGTCATTACAAAGTAGAATTGGTGGCACAAAAAATAAGCCGTCATATTGATTTTTAGGTGCAAAATTAAAAGGGTTATGATTTTTAAAATGTGACGAGGAAAAAACAAAAGTGCAAAAACTGAAAAATGCTTGGCCCTTAAGGGGTTAATGCGCCACTGGGAATTCTGGCAAGATAGAATATGCAAACCAGCTCTCTCATATGCCAGTTGAAAGGTAATCCCCACTACACCATGTTTCCCATACCACAAACAGAAAAATAGGGGATATTTATTAAAACCTGTTCAGAAGAAAAGTTGACCAGTTGCCCATATCAGATTTTTTTTCAGAGGCCTTTTCAAAATTAAAAAAGTGATCAGATTGGTTTTGATGGGCAACTGGTCAGCTTTTCTTCTGCATAGTTTATTTTTTTTTATACACTTATTCCCCAATAAGGCTGCATTCACATTACGTATAGGCACTACAGCTGCCATATCCGGCTGGGAAATTTCAAAACTGGGAGCTCCTGTATGCCAGCTGGACCGGCGCCGAAACCCATACCACGGTTTAAAGGAGAACTACGGGATTGAAAATGTATCCCCTATCCTAAGGCCCCAGCGGTCGGACCCCCCCGCGATCTCCCGTAGGGGGCCCCGGCTCTCTGGTTAGAGAGGGCGTGTTGACCACCGCAATAGCAGCGGCCGACACGCCCCCTCCATACACTGCTATGGGAGAGCCGGAAATTGCCGAAGGCAGCGCTTCGGCTCTCCCATAGCAGTAAATGGAGGGCGCGTGTCAGCCGCCGCCTCGTGCGGTGGTCGACACGCGCTCTCTATGCAGAGAGCCGTGGCCCCGTACGGGAGATCGTGGGGGGCCCAAGCGGTCGGACCCCCCGCGATCGGAAACTTATCCCCTATCCTTAGCATAGGTGATAAAATTTTCAATCCCGTAGTTCTCCTTTAAGTCTACTCACAAAACTGGATACAGGAAAAAAATTATATAGTGACTCCGGTTGGCTATCTCCGGTCGGCTCATTAAAGAGGTATGTCATGCTCCGCCCCTCAATGCAAGCTTATGGGAGGAGGGTGGTGGCAGTCATGCCCCCTCCCATAGGCTTGCATTAAGGGGATGGGGACATGACATCACAATACTCTGGCCCCTGTATCGCCCGTCATCAGCCAAGGAGCGTTCTTAGCTCCGTGCAGCTGTTGAACGGTGGTGCTGCAGGAGAGATTTCTGGGGTCCCCAGCAGCGGGATCCCCATGATCAGACATCTTATCCACTATATAGGGGAGAAGATTTCTGGAGTACCCCTTTAAAGTGAATGGGTTTCGGCGCCAGTTTTGAAATTTCCCAGCCGGACCCGGCAGCCATAGTGCCTAAACGTAATGTGAATGCAGCCTGACTTTTCTTTACACCAGAATCACCATCTGATGTACAAAAAAAAGAAAACCTCCCCATCAGTTACACCAGCAAACCCTCACACCCCTTTTCAGTGACCCCCAGCAGACCCTCACACTCCCTTCAGTCCATCTCATCCAGTAACCGTAGCAGACCCTTACACCCCCTTTAGTCCTCCTCACCCAGTAACCATAGAAGACCATCACACCCCCTTCAGTCCTCCTCACCCAGCCACCTAGAAGACCCTTACACCCCCTTTAGTCCTCCTCACCCAGCCACCTAGAAGACCATCACACCCCCTTCAGTCCTCCTCACCCAGCCACCTAGAAGACCCTTACACCCCCTTCAGTCCTCCTCACCCAGCCACCTAGAAGACCCTTACACCCCCTTTAGTCGTCCTCACCCAGTGACCTAGAAGACCATCACACCCCCTTTAGTCCTCCTCACCCAGCCACCTAGAAGACCCTTACACCCCCTTTAGTCCTCCTCACCAAGTGACCTAAAAGATCATCACACCCCCTTCAGTCCTCCTCACCCAGTGACCTAGAAGACCATCACACCCCCTTCAGTCCTCCTCACCCAGTGACCTAGATCATCACACCCCCTTCAGTCGTCCTCACCCAGCCACCTAGAAGACCCTTACACCCCCTTTAGTCCTCCTCACCCAGCCACCTAGAAGACCCTTACACCCCCTTTAGTCCTCCTCACCCAGTGACCTAGATCATCACACCCCCTTTAGTCCTCCTCACCCAGCCACCTAGAAGACCATCACACCCCCTTCAGTCCTCCTCACCCAGTGACCTAGAAGACCATCACACCCCCTTTAGTCCTCCTCACCCAGCCACCTAGAAGACCCTTACACCCCCTTTAGTCCTCCTCACCAAGTGACCTAGAAGATCATCACACCCCCTTCAGTCCTCCTCACCCAGTGACCTAGATCATCACACCCCCTTCAGTCCTCCTCACCCAGTGACCTAGAAGACCCTTACACCCCCTTTAGTCCTCCTCACCCAGCCACCTAGAAGACCATCACACCCCCTTCAGTCCTCCTCACCCAGTGACCTAGAAGACCATCACACCCCCTTCAGTCCTCCTCACCCAGTGACCTAGATCATCACACCCCCTTCAGTCCTCCTCACCCAGCCACCTAGAAGACCCTTACACCCCCTTTAGTCCTCCTCACCCAGCCACCTAGAAGACCCTTACACCCCCTTTAGTCCTCCTCACCCAGTGACCTAGATCATCACACCCCCTTTAGTCCTCCTCACCCAGCCACCTAGAAGACCATCACACCCCCTTCAGTCCTCCTCACCCAGTGACCTAGAAGACCATCACACCCCCTTTAGTCCTCCTCACCCAGCCACCTAGAAGACCCTTACACCCCCTTTAGTCCTCCTCACCAAGTGACCTAGAAGATCATCACACCCCCTTCAGTCCTCCTCACCCAGTGACCTAGATCATCACACCCCCTTCAGTCCTCCTCACCCAGTGACCTAGAAGACCCTTACACCCCCTTTAGTCCTCCTCACCCAGCCACCTAGAAGACCATCACACCCCCTTCAGTCCTCCTCACCCAGTGACCTAGATCATCACACCCCCTTCAGTCCTCCTCACCCAGTGACCTAGATCATCACACCCCCTTCAGTCCTCCTCACCCAGTGACCTAGAAGACCCTTACTCCCCCTTTAGTCCTCCTCACCCAGCCACCTAGAAGACCATCACACCCCCTTCAGTCGTCCTCACCCAGTGACCTAGATCATCACACCCCCTTCAGTCCTCCTCACCCAGTGACCTAGATCATCACACCCCCTTCAGTCCTCCTCACCCAGTGACCTAGAAGACCCTTACACCCCCTTTAGTCCTCCTCACCCAGCCACCTAGAAGACCATCACACCCCCTTCAGTCCTCCTCACCCAGTGACCTAGATCATCACACCCCCTTCAGTCCTCCTCACCGTGACCTAGATCATCACACCCCCTTCAGTCCTCCTCACCCAGTGACCTAGAAGACCCTTACTCCCCCTTTAGTCCTCCTCACCCAGCCACCTAGAAGACCATCACACCCCCTTCAGTCGTCCTCACCCAGTGACCTAGATCATCACACCCCCTTCAGTCCTCCTCACCCAGTGACCTAGAAGACCCTTACTCCCCCTTTAGTCCTCCTCACCCAGCCACCTAGAAGACCATCACACCCCCTTCAGTCCTCCTCACCCAGCCACCTAGAAGACCCTTACACCCCCTTTAGTCCTCCTCACCAAGTGACCTAGAAGATCATCACACCCCCTTCAGTCCTCCTCACCCAGTGACCTAGATCATCACACCCCCTTCAGTCCTCCTCACCCAGTGACCTAGAAGACCCTTACACCCCCTTTAGTCCTCCTCACCCAGCCACCTAGAAGACCATCACACCCCCTTCAGTCCTCCTCACCCAGTGACCTAGATCATCACACCCCCTTCAGTCCTCCTCACCCAGTGACCTAGATCATCACACCCCCTTCAGTCCTCCTCACCCAGTGACCTAGATCATCACACCCCCTTCAGTCCTCCTCACCCAGTGACCTAGAAGACCCTTACTCCCCCTTTAGTCCTCCTCACCCAGCCACCTAGAAGACCATCACACCCCCTTCAGTCCTCCTCACCCAGTGACCTAGAAGACCCTTACTCCCCCTTTAGTCCTCCTCACCCAGCCACCTAGAAGACCATCACACCCCCTTCAGTCCTCCTCACCCAGTGGCCTAGAAGACCCTTACTCCCCCTTTAGTCCTCCTCACCCAGCCACCTAGAAGACCATCACACCCCCTTCAGTCCTCCTCACCCAGCCACCTAGAAGACCCTTACTCCCCCTTTAGTCCTCCTCACCCAGTGACCTAGAAGATCATCACACCCCCTTCAGTCCTCCTCACCCAGTGACCTAGATCATCACACCCCCTTCAGTCCTCCTCACCCAGTGACCTAGAAGACCCTTACACCCCCTTTAGTCCTCCTCACCCAGCCACCTAGAAGACCATCACACCCCCTTCAGTCCTCCTCACCCAGCCACCTAGAAGACCCTTACACCCCCTTTAGTCCTCCTCACCAAGTGACCTAGAAGATCATCACACCCCCTTCAGTCCTCCTCACCCAGTGACCTAGATCATCACACCCCCTTCAGTCCTCCTCACCCAGTGACCTAGAAGACCCTTACTCCCCCTTTAGTCCTCCTCACCCAGCCACCTAGAAGACCATCACACCCCCTTCAGTCGTCCTCACCCAGTGACCTAGATCATCACACCCCCTTCAGTCCTCCTCACCCAGTGACCTAGAAGACCCTTACTCCCCCTTTAGTCCTCCTCACCCAGCCACCTAGAAGACCATCACACCCCCTTCAGTCCTCCTCACCCAGTGACCTAGATCATCACACCCCCTTCAGTCGTCCTCACCCAGTGACCTAGATCATCACACCCCCTTCAGTCGTCCTCACCCAGTGACCTAGATCATCACACCCCCTTCAGTCCTCCTCACCCAGTGACCTAGATCATCACACCCCCTTCAGTCCTCCTCACCCAGTGACCTAGATCATCACACCCCCTTCAGTCCTCCTCACCCAGTGACCTAGAAGACCCTTACTCCCCCTTCAGTCCTCCTCACCCAGTGACCTAGAAGACCATCACACCCCCTTTAGTCCTCCTCACCCAGTGACCTAGAAGATCCTTACTCCCCCTTTAGTCCTCCTCACCCAGTGACCTAGAAGACCCTTACTCCCCCTTCAGTCCTCCTCACCCAGTGACCTAGAAGACCATCACACCCCCTTTAGTCCTCCTCACCCAGTGACCTAGAAGATCCTTACACCCCCTTCAGTCCTCCTCACCCAGTGACCTAGAAGATCCTTACACCCCCTTTAGTCCTCCTCAGCCAGTGACCCCAGCAGACCCTCACACTATACACAGCCGATCACCCCATCTCCACCACGGCCCAGCTAGGTAACGTAGTGAGAAATCATGTGACGCTCTAGACACCACGTGACCCATACATCGTCAATCCTGGCAGGAGCAGCTCCAGTACTGTAACTGGAAGAACCATTGAGCTGCGCTCTCGTTTTCTAGGGGGAAGAAGAAAAACAAGCACAGAACGGAGCGGAAGTGCATAGAGTTGGGGAACGGCTTTACGTGCTTGTTTTGCTCGAGGCGGGAGAGCGCTAGATAAATGATGGCTTCGGCTCCTAACATTGATGTGGACGCCACTCAGCACCTGAGGGATATTCTGAAGCTGGATCGTCCCGGAGGTGAGGAGCGGGGGAGGCGTGTGTAGGAGGCGGAAGTGAGTTTGGGAAGTTTAGAGTAGGGATCGGGTTGTGGGGATCGCAGAGAGGAGGGGGTTAGGGTAGTAACGGGGCTGGATTGTTGTGGTGCAGCTGATTTATTCCTAAATACTGTAAAAGTTTACTTCATAAGCCATGAAGGAAATCACGTCCTCCTCCAGAGCAGTGTTTCCAAACCAGGGTGCCTCCAGCTGTTGTAAAACTATCCAGCATGTATGTAGTAACAGCTGGAGGCATCCTGCTTGGGAAACATTGCTCTGGAGGCAGGACTGGGAAAACTTTTAGTTGCATGTTGAGTATTTTACTTTAAACCAATCAGAGTGCTTCTTTCATTTTTTCAGAGGCATCTGCTTCTTTTATTGTGCTTAAAGGGGTATTCCGGGGGTATAACATTTTATAGGGAACTTGGGGTGCTTTTATGTGAACCTGTCTTCAGATTTTACTGTATATAACTCATGGCAACGTGTTGTATATGGTAAAATGTTCTTCTTCACCATCCCTGGGAGACATTCCCGCTGGCAGGGATGATGAGGGTATATAGTTTAATAATTTCCCCTGGGCAGGGAGCTATACTCCCCTAGTCCTGTCTTCTCTGGCTGTAATCATGCCCCTCAGTGTGGGTGAGAGTTCGGGCACGGCTCACTTTATCACTCTGCTACACCTGCTTAGGGGGCGTGATTACAACCGGAGAAGATTGGGCTAGGTGAGTATAGCTCAGGGGACTTCTTACAATACCTGAGGGATATTCAGTACAGTAAATGTCCAAAGAAAACACCCCACATCTAGACCACTTTTTGTTTACCTATATAAGCAGACCACCTGACCAGAAACACTTTTTTCAAGAACTTAACCCCTTAAGGACCCGGGCTTTTTAAGTTTTTTCATTTTCAATTTTTTCCTCCTTAACTTAAAAAAATCATAACTTTTAAAAAATTTTCACCTAAAATTCTATATGATGGCTTATTTTTTGCGTCACTAATTCTACTTTGTAATGACCTTAGTAATTTTACCCAAAAATCTACGGTGAAACGGGGAAAAAATTTTCGGCAAAAATTATATTTATTCTGTAGGTCCATACGGTTAAAATGATACCCTACTTGTAAAGGTTTGATTATGTATCACTTCAGAAAAAAAATCATGAATACATGCAGGAAAATGTATACGTTTTAAAATGGTCATCTCCTGACCCCTATAACTTTTTTTATTTTTCTGTGTTCAGGGCGCTATGAGGGCTAATTTTTTGCGCCGTCGTCTGAAGTTTTTAGCGGTACCATTTTTGTTCTGATCAGACTTTTTGATCACTTTTTATTCACCTTTTTGTGGTATAAAAAGTGATCAATAATGTGCTATTTTGGACTTTAGAATTTTTTTGCGCGTACGACATTGAACAAGCGGTTTCAAAAGCAGTATATTTTTATAATTCGGACATTTGTTTATTTATGTTTATGTTTATTTTTATTTACACAGTTTTTTTTTTTATTCTTGGAAATGCCGGGTGATTCAAACTTATTAGGGGAAGGGATAATTGAAAGGGTTAATGATTTTTTTACACTTATGCAATATTATAGCTCCTATAGGGGGCTATAACATTGCATGTACTGATCTTTTACACTGATTGATTCATCTCCATAGGAATGGATCAATCAGTGTTTTCGGCGATTGAATGCTCAAGCCTGGATCTCAGGCTTGAAGCATTCATTCGGCGATCGAACTGCAGGAAGGAAGGTAAGAAGACCTCCTCCTGTGCTACAGCTGTTCGGGATGCCGCGATTATACTGCGGCGATCCCAAACAGCTCCCTGAGCTAGCCGGGCACTTTTACTTTCGTTTTTAGCCGCGCGGCTCAGCTTTGAGCACGCGGCTAAAGGGTTAATAGCGCGCAGCACCGCGATCAGTGCCGCGCGCTATTAGAGGCGGGTCCCGGCTTCACTATGATGCCGGGCCCGCCGTGATATGATGTGGAGTACAGTGTAACCCCGCGTTATATCACGGGAGCGGGACTAGGGGCGTAAGTTTCCTTAACAGGAAAACCATTCACCCACACTAAACCAAATACACCAGGTTATAGTGCGGGTGAACAGGAGACCGATGCAGGTCTCTGACTAATACACGTACCTTCAGTCCGGCACCCCGTCCCTCTGAAGATCGGCTTATATCTGCGCTGAATTGCGCACTGGAGGCGGGCCCGCCGGCTAGATTTAAATATTCATGTTCATGTGACCGCCCAGTAGGCACAAGTGCTCACGTGACCAGGGAACAAAATGGGAAGCTGTACTGGGGAACCATGGACAAAAAGGGGAGCCATGAATAAAAATATTGCAGATCCTTTTTCTTTTCCTCCGCTCAACTCCTGTGAAACCACAGCAGACAGAAACCCAACAGGCACCATTAAATGTCAGTATGTAGCTCTGACGCAGATGTTAATGAGCCCTAGGCTGTATGCACAGCTGATTTGGGTTTTTTGTAGGAATGCACCGAAATTTCGGCGGCCGAAGATTACCAGCCGAAAATGCCCCCTTTGGCTTGGTGAATTTTCAGCCGATAATTTCGGCGGCACATGTAAGGCATGGGTTTGGGTGAGGACATGACGTGGGCCCACGGGTCATAAACGGGAGATGCCTGCTGCTATCAGCAGCTGACATCTGCCTGTAATGATGGACATCGGAGATTGCTCTGATGTCTGTCATTTAATTGGTTAATTACCATACCCGACGGGCCACTCATTATTCTTGTAGCTGGGGGCCGCTGATAAAAGCCATCATGCAGAGATTGCCATGGGCAGCTGTTAACCTTTTAGATTGCCGCTGTCAAAGCTGACAGCGGTGCCTAAAGGGACATGTAAATGCTCCCTGGTGGTCTAGTGATTGCTTTGGGGGGTGGGGTTGGGGGTTTGTAGTCAATTCATTGTGGAGGTAGGTCCGTTAACCCCGTTTTAATCACCCTCCTTTTCCTATTTTCCATATAAAAAATATGAAAAAATTATGAAAATAAACATTTGGTATTGGCAGGTGCGTAATTGTCCCAACTATTTTATTATGTTTCTGATCTTGCACTGTGAACAGCATAAATGCAAAAACAAAACCAACACACAAATTGCTGATTTTGGTCACATCACAGCCCAAAAAAAGTTATAAAATGTTAAAATAACTATATTTATAAAAGGGGCGGGCAATGCATTTTCGGTTTTGGTTTTCGGGCAAGCACAGCCTAAAGTTTCGGCCTAAAATTTCCCATTCGGTGCATCCCTAGTTTTTTAGTAGGGATCGACCGGTATCGTTTTTTTAGGGCCGATACCGATAATCTGTGGCCATTGGCTATTTCAGCAACCCCCCCCCCCCCCCCCCGGCCCCGAAGAAGCCGCTGCAGATCATTGTTTTAAAACAGGCGCTTTAAATCAATGAACTGCAGCGGCTTTGGCTGAATCAGAGACCACCGCCGCCACCAGCTTCTCTCCCACTGCCTGTCCGGGGGTCCTCCTAACCACCGCCGCCGCCCCACCGCCGCTGCCCCATTGCCTCCCCTATGCCCGGTTTAATAATGAACTGTTCCTGGGGTCCACGTTACTTCTGGCTCCCGTCCTGAGCTGTCACTGTGCGCACTGACGGTGACGTCACGTTGAGGACGTCACTGCGCTGCGCAGCATAACGCAGGACGCAGCAGGAGCCAGGAGTAGTGCGGGCCCCAGACCCAGTGAACAGGTAATTATTAAATCGGGGATAGGCGAGGCAATGTGGGCGGCGTGATGTGCAGTGGGGGCGGTGCGGGGGACGGGACATTATCGGCAAGGTAATTACCGATAACGGTCCATCCCTAGTTTTTTTTATTTTTATTTTTTTTTAAAACAAGTTTTATTTTCATAACAAAACCGTGTACAAAAAGTGAACTCAAATACATGGTAGCAAGAGTGTCAGTTACAAAAGAAGGCTGAGTGTGACACAGATACCATGCCGCACAGAGATCAAAGAGCATTCCCACCCGAATGCAGCCCGTCGTCCAAGCAACAATACTACTTGTCATGTATTAATTAGCAATGCCAGAGCAGCAGGTTGACAAAATATTGATGAATGTGTACGAAAAACAAGTCCTGTAAACTGGTCATGCCCCGGTGAGTATCAGTCTGGAAGTCGTAAAGCCCCTAGAGAGTCTCCCAATACCCTAAAGCAGTACCATTCCGTGTGGCTGAATGGCCTCACTATGTTCTCTATTTCTGTCGCTCAGTAAGCAGTCGTAATAAACCTTTCCCACAGTTCATAGAAGAGAAGAAAATGAGGAGGCACTCACATTCAGGTTCGTGGGAATCGGTTTTCTTTATTTCCGGTGCAGCATTAGACAGCAAACGTGGGACGCCAGAGCGAAGGACAGCGGACCGTGACAATTGTTTCACGCCCCTCTGGGCGTTTATTCAGACAAGTCCACCTCCGGATCTTCGTGCAGGTAAGTACTCTCACCTTGCCTGTCACGGAGGGGAGGTAGCTATTACATAACATAGACAAATTAAAAACAAGATACTGCAAGTACGAACAAACTTAAATACATGGAATAAAACATGTTATAGAAATACACTAAGGTCTAGCCGGTCATTTAGCCCCAGATTACCTTGGGCGTTCATTTCTAAAATGATCTTGGGTTCTCGTTGCAGAAGGGCTTTTTGACGATCTATCCCCTCTCTGTGGTTAACCCTTTCTAAGCCTAAAAATATTAAGCAGGTCGCATCACCCTGATGTTCTTCTAAAATATGGCTTATCAATCTGGGGCTTCCATGACCGATTCTGATAGAGTTAAAATGCTCCCTGAATCTGATGTTTAAAGCTCGTTTAGTACAGCCCACATAAAATCTTTTGCACAGACATAAAATAGCATAGATCACGAAGCTGGTCCTACAACACATAGTATCTTTAAATTGTATACATTTCCCTCCAATATTGATGCCCTTATCTATACATAGGTAACGGCACCAAATACAAGTGTTGCATTTATAATTTCCTGGTAAAAGGGTCTTACTTAACCAGTTGCTGTTAGTTTTTGTTTCAAACTTACTTTGGACCAGCTCATCTTTGAGGCTTTTTGACTTCCTAAATGCTATAAGAGGTTTATTTTTAGTAAATTCCCTCAAACCAACATCATTCTGTACTAAAAACCAACCAACCTAACAACCAACAAATAAAGAAAACCGATTCCCACGAACCTGTACGTGAGTGCCTCCTCATTTTCTTCTCTTCTATGAACTGTGTTTATGCAATGCTGGAAGGATTGAGCACCGCTTAAGGAGGTGGATGTTTTCGGGTGTCTGAATGGCGCACAGCCTTATAGCAGAGGTACACGTCTGACTCACGGACATAGCCACACACACAGCAGCAGTGCTGTTACTGTGTCTATTTGCCAGATTATAAACCTTTCCCACTTCTCAAAGAACTTGTGTGTGCGTGTCGTCTTATGTCACTCTGTATCTAGCCTGTCAACATTGCAGAACAATTTTAGCTGGGATAATATCATACCGTGGGTAGGTGTCGAGGAGGTCAGCCAGGATGCGAATAGGCACCTTGAGTGCCACTAACAATGTGACATGAACTAGTTGGGGTATCTTTGGGAGAGAGGGCGATACCTCTTCCGGTGGTCTGAATTGATGGAACAACAAGGATCGAGGTGTGAAGGGAAGAGTGATGTCCCATATAGCATGTATATATCCAAGAACCATACGCCAATAAGCTTGTGTGAAAGAGCAAGTCCATACTCCATGCCAGGTGTCAGAGAGTGGTGTTGAGCATTTCGGGCAGGCCATGATCCTGTTGGGGAAAGTCGGAGTGGGAAGTATATTAAAGCCGTATAATGCCCTATGGGCCAATTTAAAATGCGTTTCTCACCACCTCTCATTAATGACACATTTGCGCACCTTGTGCCATTCCTGTAATATACACTCCGAAAAGTCCTCATCAGTTATCCATTTGTGCCAGGAGGAAAAGAGGGTGTCAGGGGTGAATTTTAAAAGGACTTTCTATCGTCAGGTAAATGGAATAAATGGACATCTTCCTGGGTGATGTGCCAATAAGCATATCTATTTCATGTGTAGGGGCTTCCTTATCCAGAATGCGCAGTCTAGATTTACAGAAGGAATGAGTGTGTCGGTGGGAGTTGAAATTTGACTAGGAGTGTCGATGGGGGAATCCAACTTTTAGCGGTTCTGTCCATCAGGTCACCTGCTGTACACCAGCCCTTGTCTTTTTTATTTAGACCCCCCCCCCCCCCCCTCCAATTTACCTAACATGAGTTTTTGAAGCGCAATTGCCCGCCCATATAAATTTGATAAAGGCTGAGTTCAACATACGGACATCATTATGACCGTAGCAGGCGGGGCAAAGTTTGGAGGGGATATAGGAGACGAGCAAAGCTAATCATTTTGAGCAAATGACAGCGTTCCATAAAAGTAAGAGGTAAATTCATCCATTTTCTCAGTTCCGCTAATATTTTATTAAATGGCGGTGGATAATTCAATCTGTAAAGAGTATCAGGGGTTTTGCCTACATGAATGCCCAAATAAGTGATCCAGGATGAAGCTATCTTGATTCCCAGATCTACAACTAGCGGCAGCCATCTTGGAGGAGAAATGCCCAGTGGAAGCACTTCGGATGAATGTTAGTCTTGTAACCAGAAAAACTCCCAAAGAAGTCAAGGAAACATAAAATTCTTTCTAGCGATCGGCCCGGGGCATTCATAAATAACAAGATGTCTTCCGCAAACATAGTTAACTTAATCGTGCTAGATCCTATGTGGATGCCATTGTACAAAGTGGAAAGTATTAGATGTTTGGCCAATGGTTCTCTAGCTAGATCAAATAGGAGTGGCAAGAGTGGACATCCCTGCCTGGTGCCCTTATGAAGCGCAAAAGGCGCAGAAAGGATACCCGGCGTGTGCACTCTTGCCATGGGCGCCCTATAAATGCCAGAGATATAATCCCAGAATGCCCCTCTGATACCATACCGATCCAACACCAACTCCATCTGACATTGTCAAAGGCCTTCTCGGCATCTAAAGCTAAAAGAGCAGGTTGGTCGTCTGGTCGGGGCTGGTGCTGCAATCTATCTAGTACCGACATCACTGTTCTAATATTCATTGTGGCAGCGCAGTTTCTAATAAAACCCACCTGGTGACTTCTCACTAGGCTTGGCATTAAACTAGCCTGTCGGCTAGGATTTTGGATAATAGCTTGATATTTTGATTAATCAGAGATATAGTTCTATAAGAGCTGGGGTCACTAGCATCCTTGCCAGGTTTAGGCAATATCTTGATATATGCCATGGAGGATTCAGTGGATATCCTACCCGACCTCATGTAAACAGAGTATACATCACGCAAGACGGGAGATACCTGGGGCAATAGAGCCTTGTAAAACTCACCCGAGTATCCATCTGGACCTGGGGCTTTGCCATTGTGAATGGTACGAATTGTTGCCTGAATTTCTACTTCAGTCACTGGGGTGTTTAGGGTTTCTAACTGTTCCGCCGTTAAGCGTGGTAGTTGTATCCCCCCCAAGGAATTGCTCTACAGCCGTAGTGTCCGGGGAGGAATCCTGATATAAATTTGTAAGATAGGCAGCCAATGTGCTATTAATGGATTGTGGGTCAGTATGAACAAGACCATCAGGGCCCTTCAATTTGGTTATATGAGTCAGTTGACGGCGACCTTTAGCCAGGTTCGCCAGCAAGCGACCTGCCTTATTGCCATGGCGAAAAAGGTCAACTTCAAGATGCGATCGGGACAATCTTTCTCGCCTGTCTAACCATAACTCAAAAGTAGCCCTGGCCGACTTCCACGCTTCCTTATTGATGTCAGAGGGGGAATCAAGAAAGAGCGTGTAAGCCTGGTGTAGACTTCTGCTGGCTGTGAGAAAATTCGAATGAGTGTTAGATTTTAGGGATTTTAGGTGGGACATTAGTTTACCCCTAATGACAGCCTTGCTCGTCTCCCAATATAACAGGGGATCAGTCCGAGGGGACGAATTGTCGTTATCAAATTCTAACCACCAGCCCCTTAACAGTGCAACGAAAGATTCATCTTTAGCGAGAGAGGAAGGAAAACGCCAAATGATATCTGTACCCCTAGGACACGTGGGGGAAAGGGACAGGTGAACCGGGGAGTGATCTGAAATAATCAATTCTCCAATGCTCACAGTTCTCGCCCGCACATTTAGGTCCGCGGAGACAAAAAAAAAAAAAAAAAAAAAATCGATACGGGACCAGGACTGATGAGCATGAGAGAAATTAGTGAATTTCCTGTCATCTGGGTGGGACACCCTCCATGCATCTAACAAATTAAGGCAATCTAACATAGGTGGGATTACCTTGTCAGTATGTCTAATGAATCGAGGTACCTGAGTCGAACCTCTACGATCTACATGAGGGTAAGGCACTGAATTAAAATTGCCCCCAACTACCTTCCTGGAGTAACCATCAGTATGAAGTAGATCAGTAAGATTAGTAAAGAACGAGCTGTTATCTCCATTCGGTGCGTAAACATTGTATATGCTAAAAATTTCCCCGGTATGTTCAATCTGTAGGTGAGACAGTCTGCCCTCTGAGTCTGTGTCATGGAATAGAAGTGTGAACGGGAACATCTTATGTACCAAGGTGAGGACACTTGCTTTGCCCTCCACCGCTGATGACCAATACACCTGTCTGACCCATTGCTGCTGCATTCTGAAGAAATCACCAGAGGACAAGTGGGTCTCTTGTAGCAGGACTATATCAGGGCGGGATTATTATTATTTTTTTTGTTAGATAATGGAGCAGGAGCCTGCGTTTGTGGGGTGATTGCAGGCCCTTGACGTTCCATGTGATAAAATTCACCATATTGAAAAATGAGGTATGGGCTTAACTGCTAGTGTAAACTGGTGAGAACACCGGGGCAGCAGCAATGTGTCGACACAGGTGCAGGAAGTGGCAATGCGTACATGGGAGAAAAAAAAATAACACAGTAGTTGTGATGAGGAACCATGTCCCTGAAGGAAAACATTCAGGTGGCCTGAAAAATATTGAAAAACCAAACAACAACACAAATAAACAGTAGTAGTCCCTATGAGACCCTGTGTGAACCCCAGTAAATCTCAGGGTTCGGCCGTTTAGGGTAAGTGACTTCCTTTTTTCAGGTGATAGAAAGGGCATAGAGTCTCGCTTGTGCAAAAGAAAACAAAACATCAGGCTAATCGACCCACCCCTTACCCCCCCCCCCCCAAGGGCATAAGGAAAATTGTCCCCAATCCTGTAATACAGCATTGAAGAGAACAACCCTGATGGGGGCAACGCTTTTCTAATAAGTGCAGGAGCCACCCAGTCCTGGTCAAAAACAATCAAATAATAGCAGAAAATCAGTGGAAGCAAAAACACAAAACCAGAGATGGTCTACCGGAAGGCTGGATTTAGTCCTGGACACCCAATTTAATTGGCAGCAGAGAGGTGACTATTCAGTTAGGCATACGTCGTCCATTGTTGTTCCTTTTGGCTCCTTGGGGAGCGGTGTAGTCTGCGCTTATCCAGTGGAGATGGAGACTTGGGACCGTCACGAATGGATGATCTGGAACGCCTGTCGGCACGGGAAGAGCGAGATCTACTGGCAGTACTTCTTGTCCTGCGGGGTGGGGGTGGGGTAGTGGGCGCCATTATACGATCCAGGGCCGCAGCAGCCACTTCCGGGGTTTTGTAAGTCGAGATGGATCCATCAGCGTGAAACGCTCTGGGAAGCGCCGGGTATTGTAACTAGAAGCGACAGTTGGCTTTATAGAGGGAGGTGCAGATGGAACTAAAGGCTCTGCGACGTTTCGCTACCTCCGCGGAAAAGTCCTCAAAGATTAGCAAGCGCATTCCATGCACCACCAGCGGTTGGGATTTACGCCGGTATGCTCTCAAAATGTCCACTTTATCATTAAAATCCAATAGTCGTAATATAAATTTGTCTAGGGCGGTGTCCCAGCGGCGCTGGCCCTGGGGAGGATTCGGCCGCTGAGCCAATCCGGTGGGCCCTCTCCACTCTGCATGGATGCGAAAGTCCCAAGGCCTTAGGTACATCGCGTTCGCAAAAGCTCTGTAAGTCCACTGAGGTCACCGATTCCTTAACGCCCACAATGCGTAGGTTATTTTTCCGTGACCTATGTTCAAGATCCTCCAATTTTTTGCTCACCTGAGCCAGTTCACATTCAGTATTCTGTACACGCCTCCTCAAGGTGACATTGTTATCTTCCAGTGATGAAATGCGGTGTTCAGCTTCCCCTAAGCGGTTGGAGTGATCAGCTACTTAGATTTGTAAATTCTGGAGCGCAGACCGTAAAGCGTCTTTCACAATGCGCTGTACTCTTGGGGATATTCTTTATGCTCCCTCTGCTGCTAATAATGCATAGTCTGTGGAGTGACTTTGGCCATAGGTATATGAAGTAGCAGTGAGGTGATGGTCACTGTAGCCGGACCCAGGGAGTCTCCACCTGGCAGCAATGTAAGGGACAGGTCAGTAGGAGTACTGGATGCCACCTCCATCTGTTCAGGGTCTGTAACAGCCTTTCCCCCTTCCCCTGTGCCAGTGGTAGAGCGGTGAGAAGCCTCTTGTATGACAGGTACTGTAGCTGTTGTAACCAGCTGTGGCAAAGGGCGCGTGGCTGTGCTCCCTGGAGCTGGGGCCGCAGCCATATTAGGAGCGCTGTGCAGGGAGACCGGAGGCTGCTGAGAGGGTCCCGAGGCATGCTGGCTGCTCCGTTGTGGCCCGGGATCCACGCCGGTACCTGCAGTAAGTGGCAGGGAAGCATCCCTGTTTCCTTCCTTTGTGGCCGTTTGGTCAGTCGGTTTCATCGCCGCAATCCCTGTCACAGGGGCCGCGGCAATAATGGAGACGCCAGACTGTGAGGCCGGCTGGTTGTAGCGGGGCCAACGATGCGTGCGGACTGCTCCGCTCAACATAGCGATCCATGCCGGGCACTTCGGGGAAGCACAGGGGAGAAGCGGGCGTAGTAAAGTCCGGTGGTGGCAGGTATAATTAGCAGGGGAAGGTGCGGGGGAGCGGGAGCCTCTTCACTTGGCTGCCGCCATCACCTGTGCCGGAACCGGAAGTCGATCCCTAGTTTTTAGTTATAAAAATGTTTATGGTGTTTCTGGCCATTGACTTCTCTGTAGGACACTTTTTATATAGTATGAAATGGCACAAAAAAAAAAAACAGGTAAAAAAGCCTTCAACATCAAGTATTTTTTTAAGTGTTTAAAAAAATGCTGGAAAAAAAAAATTGTTTAGCACTTTGCACAAATGTCTGAATAACTTCAATCTGTATCTCTAGCTTTCTTATATCCAGTCCTGTGGTGTAGAACCGTCAGGGTTAGAACATGGAATTAGCTGCTCAGCCAGTCAGTGGCCACGGCAGTGCCCCACCCCAGCCACTGGTTGACTAAGCAGGAGTTTTCACATGCTGACCACCGAAAGTGATGCGCTGCAGGATCACATAGTGGCGGGGGAGCAAAGAGAGTGAGTATAGGAAGAAATGCTATTTTATTAAAGGGGTTATCCAGGAAAACTTTTTTTTTTATATATCAACTGGCTCCGGAAAGTTAAACAGATTTGTAAATTACTTTTATTTAAAAAAAATCTTCATTCTTTCAGTACTTATGAGCTTCTGAAGTTTAGTTGTTCTTTTCTGTCTAAGGCTGGGTTCACATCACGTTTTCTCCTATACGGGAGCGCATATGGCAGGGGGGGGAGGTAAAACCTTGCACTCCCGTATGCCTTCGTATGCGCTCCCGTATGTAATTCATTTCAATGAGCCGGCTGGAGTGAAACGTTCGGTCGGCTCATTTTTGCACCATATGCGCTTTTACAACCGGACCTAAAACCGTGGTTGACCACAGTTTTAGGTCCGGAGAAAAAGCGCATACAGCGCAAAAATGAGCCGACCGAACGTTTCACTTCGGCCGGCTCATTGAAATGAATTACATACGGGAGCACATACGAAGTCATACGGGAGAGTGAGGTTTTAGCTCCCCCCTGCCGTATGCGCTCCCGTATGGGAGAAAACGTGATGTGAACCAGCCGTAAGTTCTCTCTGATGACTTGTGTCTCGGGAACCGCCCAGTTTAGAAGCAAATCCCCTATAGCAAACCTCTTCTACTCTGTGCAGTTCCCGAGACAAGCAGAGATGTCAGCAGAGAGCACTGTTGCCAGACAGAAAACAACAACTCAACTTCAGCAGCTGATAATTACTATATATATATATATATATATATATATATATATATATATATATATATATATATATATATATATATATATATATATATATATATATATATATATTTTTTTTTTTTTTTTTTTTCTGGAATACCCCTTTAATTAGCGCACCATGCATTTTTACATGGCCAGTGCTCTTCATGGTGCTTCCGAACATTTCCAAGTGCATAGTTCGGCAGTGCTCAAAAGCACTGTAGAAAATGAATAAAGGCTAGCAACGCCGACACGGTGAGCTGCATTAATAATTGGGACAGTTTTATCCTGGTTTTGGAGAATGGGTGGGGGGGGGGTCAGTTTTTTTTTTTTTTTTTTTAAATATATTCCCGTACTAGAAAATCCAATGAGCTGCAACTTCCAGTTCTCCCACTACAGCCCTGAGTAATATAGAAACAAAACCGAGTGGCCCAGCGCTTGTATCGGTGAAATTGCGAGGATTTATTAAACAGATCAAAAAGACAGGTGCAGACAAGGTGATGCGTTTCGGCTGCTAGTTCACAGCCTTAGTCATGGTATAATTTAAACTAAAATAGTAAAAAAATGTAAGCAAGTCTCAGTAGTTAGCATATCTGGCTCATTCTTATTAAATTCAATATATCTGTCATGCTCTCTCTCTATTTGTAAGTGTCCCTATGTACGTAATGAAATCCAATGAAACAGAGACTCTGGTTAAAGCTGATTGTTTATTAGTAGTCAAACATGTTGGGGGAACCAATAAACAATTAGGTTTAACCAGATCCAAAGTCTGTTTTGGTGCTTTGACCTTAGACTTTATTATGTACATGGCTCTTTAGATGGTTGCCTGCACAGCAGATAAATCTAGTTCCGCCTTCTGTTCCTATTTGCTTCTAAGTGTCCCTACTTTTTGTGTTTTTTTTTTTTTTTTGTTAGAGCCTGTAAATGAAAATTGTCGAAAGTCAAGCTCTTTTAATGGAGAACTGAATGGCTTCATTTCTGATCCTGTAGCACACCCAGATGCCACCAGTGTTGATGCTACCTTGCTGGACAATTCTCTTCGGAATGTTCAGATGCCATTTTCTGAGAAGCAAGTGATGTAAGTACTTTTAATGCTCATTTTGTGGTTTGGGTATATCCTCTTTTAAAGGGCCACGGTTATATGTAAAAACTTTTGACTTGCCCTAGCGAAATGTCAAAAGTTTGGATTGGTGAGAGTCTAAGTTTTCACGAGAATGAATCGGGAGATGTTCGCGCTCAGCGTTTTCTATCCCGAGTCCATGTCACGTAATCAAGACACACTTGCAATATAAGTTCATGAGCTCGTCTCACTAACGTGACACAGAGGCAGAAGAGGAGTGCATGGCAGTGCAGACTCCCGACTCATTCTCCTGATCGGTGGAGGTTTGAGGACTCACTCTGTGCTTCATAAAATGTTAATGAGCGTCTTATTTTCAAACTTGGCACACATTGTCCTATTCTCGCTTTACTTCTGGAAATGTTTAAAAAAAACACACACACACAAAAAATGTAAAAAAAATGCTACAGCACAGCTTGTCAAATTTGTTTTAAATCTAGGAGCCAGTGACCAGTGATCTATCACTTTCTGTGCCATGAGCTTTAGTTTATATCCGTACTACTATTCTGTAGTATTTTTGAAAACTTTTTTGTGTGTGATCAAAAATCAGCAATTTGCAATCAGGAATTTGTTTACACCATTGACTGACTGTGTAGGACCAGAAAGGAGAGAATTTAATAGTTTGGGCATAAATTATTTAATATTTAAATAGTTTTTTTTTTTTTCTTTGAAAAGGGGTGGGGGGATGCCATTTTATTAATTTTTTTTGGGTGCAGTAGGAGGGAAAGTGACAGGAGGTACAGCAGGACGGAGAGCGACAGCAGTTAAGGGGGAAAGTATAGGAAATTTAGTTTTAGACAATTTTCTCGGTCGGCTCAATTGGGGAACACAGAGACCGTGGGTATATGATGCTGACACTAGGCATACAAAAAGAAGTCGTCCCCTCCTGGCAGGATATACCCTGCCTACTGACTCTGAGCTAATCAGTTTTAGGTAAGTGTCAGAAGGAGGCAGACACAGGTCTGGAGTTCTCCAGACCTAGTCTTTTTTTATTTTCTAGCTAGGGCCTGTAACTAGGTTTTTATCTCTTTTATTTTATTTTTTATTTTTTTTCTCCAGTTTTTTTTTTTAGGTGGGGTTCAGTAGCATGGCGCTACCTGTCCCCCCCCCCCCCCCCCCCCATATGCGGCTAAGGGGCACGTGGCATAGAGTATGCACCATTAACCTGTTCCCGCCAATGGCCAGCACCTGGGGTCCGGGTCTCCCTATCTTCCCTGCTCATCCCGCTGTCTCAGCCCGATACGATGCAGGTGACCATAGCTGGCTAAAGACATCTTAGTTGAGTATGGCTGTATGCAGGGTGAGTATATTTCTCAACTCCCCAATCTCCCCCGCCCTCCTCCTGCTCCAGCCTGTAGTCTTCTTGCACGCGCACCAGGGGTTACTGATGCACCTATCAGCTACGTGTGCACGCTTTGGGGGGGGGGGTCATCTGCGCTACTCCTCCCCTTTCTCCTCCAATGGGGTCCATCCTGGTGTGGAGGTCACTCCCTGGGTCTGTGCAGCTCGCTCCTCCTGTTCCATTCTCTGCAGACAATCTTCAGCTGCATGACTCTTCAGCTCCGGTCTCGAGAGCTTAGACTGCTTCTCAGCTCCAGCTGCGGCATACAGGACCTAGGTGAGTTTATTAGCTCCTATGTCTGACCCAAACCTACTCCCAGACAGGCGGCTGCAGCCATAGTCACCTACTACCCTGCAAGACCATAATACCTGGAAGTTCCACTGAATCTGCCTGCTCCACCACGCGCTCCATCCCTCCTGTACTTACTTCTCAGGATGCCCCCTGGAACATGCGTTATCCATCCCCCCCCCCCCCCCTCCAGAGTGGGTTTCCTCCCTTTCCCGGTCGATTTCCGATCTGGCTAGGGTCTCCAGGTCAGTGGTTTCGGCCTTAGAGCAGTTTTCCCTTCGCTCTTCCCCCAGGGACTCCCGCTCAGTTTCTCCTGACCCCCCCCCCCCCCCCCCCACTTCCAGCGCTCTCACAAACTCCCAAAAGTGCTTTCTTCAGGCTCTTCTCCTGAGCCACTCAATTGGGATAGCCATTCTTCCTGTAGATCTCGATCCTCTTCCCCATGCCCACCGGCAGTGCTCCCCTGGTGTTCGTCCCAGGTCAAATACGCCTTAGTCTAAGGCGACCTCCACACATTCCCACTTTCCAGGGGAATTAGCGGATGACGTGTTGGTTGCTACCTTGGATCAAGAGGAGCACTCTGCCATGTCTGATTTTGTGTCAGCCATCAGGGACACGTTTAAAGGTTTTTTTTTTTTTTGTTTTTTTTTTACATCAACTGGCTCCAGAAAGTGAAACAGATTTGTAAATTCCTTCTATTTAAAAAATCTTAATCCTTTCAATAATTATCAGCTGCTGAAGTTGAGTTGTTGTTTTATGTCTGGCAACAGTGCTCTCTGCTGACATTTCTTCTTGTCTCGGGAACTGCACAGAGTAGAATAGGTTTGCTATGGGGATTTGCTTCTAAACTGGGCAGTTCCTGAGATACGTGTCATCAGAGAGCACTTAGACAGAAAACTCAACTTCAGCAGCTCCGAAGTACTGAAAGGATTAAGATTTTTTAATAGAAGTAATTTACAAATCTGTTTCACTTTCTGGAGCCAGTTGAGATATAAATTATTTTTCATTTTTTTTCCCCCTGGATAACCCCTTTAACCTAGAGGACCCAAGAACTTTGTAGCCTGATCCAGAAGTTTCTTTTACACCGCTCTCATCATTTCCCCCCCCCCCCCCCAAGGCTTTTAGCTCTCATGCTAAATTCAACACCTTGCTAGATGCGGCTTGGAAGCATGTGGATAGACTGTTCCAGGGGACCAAGAAGATACGAGCTCCGTTTCCCTTCCCTCAGGATCTGATTTCCAAGTGGTCGACGCTGCCAGCAGTTGATCCTCCGGTTTTGCATCTGTCCAAGGCAACTACTCTGCCTCTGGCATATGCAGCGTCCTTTAAGGATCTGGCAGACAAGAAGATCGAGAACTTTGCAAAGTCTGCCTTTGAAGTGGCAGGTATGTCCTTGTTACCTACCTTCGCTTCCGCCTGGGTATCCAATGCTGCCTCGGATTGGGCTTCTCAGCTGCGCTAAGGCATCCTGTCTGGCACTCCTCAGGAGGACTTGGCGGATCTTGCTTGTCAACTCTCTCAGGCCGGGAATTTCCTCTGGCTGCTTTGGAGTCCGCACATTGTACAGCTTTTGCCTCAGGTAACTTGGTTGCGATTTGTCGCTTCAGGTGGCTGAAGGCGTGGGATGCAGTTGCTGCTTCGAAGAAATCTCCAACGGAGTTGCCCTTTTCAGGTTCTCGGCTTTTTGGGAAATGGACGGATGAGATCATATCCGAAGCTACTGGTGGTGAAAACTCTCTGCTGCCGCAGAACAAACCTCACCGTTCCGACCCCCGTCGGAAGACTGCTTCCTTTCGGTACTTTGCATCGGGTCGTCCTCTCAAGCACCAAAGCCCTTCTTTCAAAGCACATCCTTCCTGGAGACAACATAACCATGCTGGTGGTTTCTCAGCCAAGTCTGGTAACCGTAAGTCTTCCTCTTCCTGAAAGGACACCATCACCTGTATCCTCTTCTCGGGTGGGAGGACATCTGTTTCTTTTCCAGAACATTTGGCTGGCGCAGGTTCACGACTCCTGAGTTTGGGACATAATATCCGATTGTTACCGGATAGAGTTTGCTTCTTTTCCCCGGGACCGGTTTTGATCCCGTCCTCCTCGTTTCTCTTCTTTGGTGGCTGCCTTTCAGGTCGCTTTGAGTACCCTCCTTGCTTAGGGAGTTATTGTTCCAGTTCCTCCAGGGGAGTGTTTTTCGGGGTTCTACTCAAATCTGTTTGTAGTGCCCAAGAAAGAGGCCTCTGCTCGCCCCATTCTGGACCTCTAGTTTCTCAACCACCACTTGCAGCTATGCCACTTTCGGATGGAGTCCCCACGCTCTGTGGTCGCGTCCATGGATCAAGGAGAGTTTCTTTCTTCAGTAGATCCTGGACGCCTATCTGCACATTCACCTTTTTCCCGCCCATCAGCGTTACCTCAGCTTTGCTGTTCCAGCGGGTCACTTCCAGTTCGTGGCTCTTTCCTTTTGGCCTTGCGACGGCTCCCAGGGTTTTCACCAAAGTCATGGCGGCGGTGATTGCCATTCTTTGGGCTCGGGGGATCTCTATCCTCCCTTACCTGGACGATCTTTTGATCAAAGCTCCGTCCCGGTTCCAAAACTTGGAGAGCCTTCATTTTGCTTTGCAGACTCTGTCCGCCTTCGGTTGGGTGATCAACTGTGAAAAGTCCCACCTTTTGCCCACTCATTCCTTTGTCTTTCTGGGTCTCCTCTTCGACATGGCAGCTGCCTGTGTTCATCTTCCGCAGGACAAGAGGCACTCCCTGTCGGAGGTTGTCCGTCAACTATGGCGCCCCTCTCCTGTTCCCATTTCGTTACTACATGGAGGTGCTAGGCCGGATGGTGGCGGTCATGCAGGCGCTTTCTTTCTCTCCAGCTGGCCATTTTGGCCCAGTAGTACAAGTTGCATTCCACTGTGGATCGTTGGATTCTTCTGCCCCCCTCCGTCCGTCCGGTCTCTTCTGTGGTGGCTCCACTCTCCTCTTCTCCAGGGGCGGTCATTTCTTCCCCTCCACTGGCAGGTCATCACGACCGATGTGAGTCTCCTGGGTTGGGGAGGTGTGTTTTGGATCTGACGTTCCAGGGTCGCTAGTCTCTTCAAGAGGTTCGCCTCCCCATCAATCTTCTGGAGATTTTCTTTGCTCCTTCAGGGTCATCCCGTTCGAGTATAATCGGACAACGCCATGGCGGTGGCTTACATCAAGTGCCAGGGCGGCACGCGTATGCTCGGCGATGAAGATCTCCAAAATTCCGCTCCGGGCCGAGACTTGAGTGCCTGTTCTCTCCGCGATTCACATTCCGAGTGTGGCGAATTGGGAAGCGGACTTTCTCAGGCGCTCCTGCGCGGATCCGGGGGAGTGGTGTCTCTCCATTCGGAGGCATTTGCACAGATCTGTGCTCTTTGGGGGACCTCTTTTGATATCTTCGCGTCTCGCCACAACAGACAGGTTCCCTGCTTTGTAGCAATGTCACGTGGCCCTCTGGCGGTGGTCGCGCTCGTAATTCCATGGTCATCCTTCAGTCTTCCCTACCTGAGGGCTGGTGGCCCTCTCTTGTCACTCTCCCTTCTTGGTCCTTCACCAGGACAAGGTTGCTTTTCGGTCACCTCCCTTCATGTCCAAGGGGGTCTCCTCCTTTCACGTGAACGAGAAGATCTTTGCGCTGTCCAGATCTATCTTTCCGGCAGGACACTTTCTTTGTGGTTGTCGCAAGGGTCTTCCGGCTTCTAAGGCGACCATTTCGCGATGGATCCGTTCTGACATCTCTGAATCATACCATCGTAAGGGGAATGTCCCATCCTTTTGGGTGACTGCCTATTCCGGTGACTGCCTATGCGTTACGTTGGGGGTTCTTGGCCGCTACGCAATAGGGCTTCGGCCTTGCAAGTTTGCAAGGAGGCCACTTGGTAGTCTTTGCATACCTTTACCAGATTCTACCAGGTGCGCACGTTTGTGTCAGCTGACGCTGGTTTGGGTCGCAAGGTGTTGCAGGCGGCAGTGGCTCAGTCTTCTGCCTGATTCTGTTTTGGGTATTTTTCCCACCCTAAGGACTGCTCTGGTATGTCCCACGGTCTGTGTCCCCCAATGGAGCCGACCGAGAGAAGTAGATATTTTTTTTAATGTTTTAACGTAAAATCCCTTTCTAGGAGGATCCATTGGGCGACACAGCACTCACCCTTTTGTTTTGGTTACTATGGTTTGGTTTTCTGTCCGAGGGGTAGTGTTTTTTTTTTTTATTTATTTATTTTTTTTGTATGGTTTCCGCGGATGCCTGCTGGTTTATTTCTCTGTCGGTCCTCTCCTACTGCTTTGGGACTAAACTTATTAGCTCAGGGTCAGTAGGGTATATCCCGCCAGGAGGGGCCGACTTCATTTTGTATGCTTAGTGGCAGCAAGATATATCCTGAGAGAGAGTTTACGGTAAGCATAAAAAAAAAAAAAAAATTTTTTTTTTTTTTTTTTTAGTAGACAATGACATAAAGGATTATAGCTAAAATGCACTCACTTTCACATGCACAGCCCCCTATGTACATTTGGAGCACTGATGTTATGGTGATCTAAGCATTTGGACCCCATGGATCAGCAAGTTAACAACGTCTATGTTATGTATAGGAGATAACTTGATGAAATGAGAGAACCTCCTTATCATCTACATTGCCTTTAAATAATTAACTTACATTTTTTTTGTCCTACTTTAGCTGCCTTTCTGGGGGTGACTCTCCTCCTTGCATTGAGATCGTAGGCAACGATGTTGAAATTGTGGCTAGTAGTGATTCAAATATTTGTAGCAAAGCAAGAGGAAGCAACAAGGTAAGTTCAACTTTCCTTTTTGGTCATAATCATACAGGAAAGTGTTATTTGCCAGGCTTCTAATCACTTTGAAGATTGGCGCATATGCACTTGGACTTCTGGTGTGCCTTGGACCAGTGGTTCTCAACCTTTTTTGGCGACTGTACCCCCAAAGGCTGAGTCTTTAATTTCATCTGTTTGCATCCATTTTTTCCAATCCATTACTTCTGGGCAACCAGAAAGTAGCCAGACAAAAATAAAAACGGACAATAAAGAATACAAACTGATTAAAAACTAATGCAAAAGGATGCCACTCAAATGGCATTCCTTTGCATCTGTTTGTTAGTCTGGTCTGTTTAGCAGCATTGACAGGAGAATAGCGGGATGGGAGAAAAGGCCATGGTTAACCTAGCCTTAAAGGAAAGCTGTCACTAAACTCCCTCCGACCTAAC
Organism: Hyla sarda; assembly: GCF_029499605.1. Classification (NCBI taxonomy): domain Eukaryota; kingdom Metazoa; phylum Chordata; class Amphibia; order Anura; family Hylidae; genus Hyla; species Hyla sarda. The sequence continues at coordinate 218,319,656 of NC_079194.1, forward strand.
CACAGGTACTGGCTGGTAGAGCAGGGGACACTGATCAATATGCTACCTACCTTGCCTGGATCTGTCCAGCCGTTTGCGTGGAGGAGAGGGGGCGGAGGGAGGGGATGAATATTTATAAGCCGGGCAGTGCTGCAGACGAGCGGTTCTGATGTCACAGTGCCAGATGGAGCCATGAAACCCTGCCCGTGCCAGTTAGATCACTTGCATATCAAGAATAATGAAGATAATGGGCGAACGGCAAGATGGATCCTGGCATGGTAGGCAGCATATTGATCTGCGTACCCCGAACTACAAGCCAGTACCTCTGGTTAGTGCAGGGGGAGTTTAGTGACAGTTTTCATTTTTAAATGTACCTCAACTGCTATGTGTATATTTTACCAAATATATCCCACTTTCATAGATCGGAGCTATTGGAATATATTGTTACAGCAAATGTTCAGTTTTATAGATGCAGTTTTTGCCAAGCATGTATTTTAAAACAGAAGCTTCTCTTTCCGTTTTAATCATGTTCACTATATACGATCCATTCCTGGCTTTATAAAAAAAAAAAAAATTCTACATTGTGGTTTCACTAGAAGTGGATCAAACAGGAACTGCACCCTATTTAATTAACTTTTTGCTTTGGCGCAAAAAAAAAATTTAAAAAGTGACACCCTTCCATACCACAACGGAGTGTTTACTGTCATTAAAAACAAAACAAAAACTGTGATTGCCTGAGCAGCAGTGTGATTGACTTTTTTGGCCTTGACCCTATAAAGTAGAGGTATAACGTGGCCTGTGCAAAAACTGGAAAAACCAAACACTTTTGTATTTGGCACAATCTGTGGGAATGATAAATTCCCCCTAGTGTTTCTCTCACACACACACATAATTTATATAAATATATAATTTTTTTTTTTTTTATTACTGATTAAAGACAGATACCATTACAGTTGTTGGGTTGTCATTTTATTTTTCACTTCTTTTTTGTACATTATAGCGCAGCCCACTTTGCCTTAGCTGCTTTTATCAGCATTTAGTAAAGTGCTTTACAGCAGGGCCCATGGACGTAGGCACATATGCCAGAGGGGACTCTCTTGACATTTGTGGGAGAGTTTTCTAGGCATGCTCTTGGACCGCGCTTGACGCTATTATGCAGGCAAGGGAGGAGGTGAGCTCTATCAATGGCCTATTGGGAGTGGCCTGATCCTGTCTTTATATCTGGTGTCACCTTTCATTGTTATCCTATCTGAGATGAGGAGGAATAAAATGAAATGTTTTTTACTACAGAACCGGAAGTGTCAGTTTATTAGATTTAGTTACCAGACAGGAAACTGTAATTTTGAAAATTTGAAGAAAATACCTTAAAGGTGGAAACAAGTAGAAAACAAATGTTTTCAAATCAACTGGTGCCAGAAAGTTAAACAGATTTGTAAATTACTTCTATAAAAAAAATATTAATCCACAGAGGTGTCAGTAGAGAGCACTGTGGTCAGACTGGAAAGAACTTCACAAATTTCTCTGTAGTATATATGTAGTATACAGCAGCTGATGATGATTTTAAATAGAAGTTATTTACAAATCTGTTTAACTTTCTGGCACCAGTTGATTTGAAATCCCTTTTTTTTTCCCCACCAGAGTACCCCTTTAAAGTTCTTAGAACTATTTTTAACAGGAAATTTTATGTTAACATAGGTAATTATTTATTGACTTTTATTTTTATTATAAGCTCATACTAATGTGTTTTGAATTCCTTTTTAAGTGTCTTTAACAGTGTCCGTTTTTTTTTTTTTTTGCGTTTGTCAAGAAATTATGTGTTAGTATTTGTTGCGTTCTGCATGTGCACACACATTTTTTTGATTTCTATTGCATTGTTTGAGCTTCGACTCATTGACATGATTTGAGTATGCTTTTATAATAGTTGGAGTGGTACCTGCCGTCTGTTACTTTCACACAGCTGTCAATGGATTAATAAAACAACATTCTTTCTTTATACACAGGTGAAAATACAGCCTGTGGCAAAATATGACTGGGAACAGAAATATTACAATGGAAACCTGATCGCTGTGTCTAATGCTTACCTTGCATATGCTACACGAGGTATTATGGTTTTTGAAGTAACTTTATATGAGCCACATAATGCATAGTTGAATATACAATGAAATTCCTAATCCCCATCATCAGTGGGACCTGAGTTTAAATAAATGAAGATTTTGAAATATGGTATAGAATATCGCTTTCAGTTAGAAAGATAAATCTTGATGAAAAATGCCCAAAATGAAAAGTTAAAACCTGTTTTTTTTATTTCAACCCAGGTCTTTGGTTTAATGGTAGCTAGTGCTACTATAAGGGTCTATTCACACGGCAGAATTTCCGCATATCTGCACCAATTCCGCATTCATACTGGTGGTTTCCGGCTTGTGCAGAATCCGCATGTGAATGGGAGTGCGGAATCCCATAGAAGTCTATTGGGTTTTAATTTGAGGCAGAATCTGTGTGGAGTACTGCATATGGAAATTCTGCTGTGTGAATAGACCCTTAGTCTGTGGCATGTGTTATGTCAGCTTAAAGGGAAACTTTCACATCTGGTAAAAAATAACTAAAAAAATAAAAAATAGAAATGCTGCAGTAGCGTATAGCACTGCTTACCTGTGTTTCCCAGTTCAGAAATAGTCAAAAATCTATTCGTTTTGAGAGTCCTAGTTCTGTCCTTCCTGGTAAAGTTGTTACTCAGTACTATAATTCCCAGATTGCATTGGTTTCCCTCAGCTCTTAATCATAATCGTCCCACCCTGATCTCACCTCCTACAGCACTCCTGACAGGCCCCACGCCCAGAGCTATTCCACAACACTTTACCTCAGTCATTGAGGTTGTGGCACCTGTTGCATTCATTGCCTGTCTGCTCCTCTGCCTGTGGAATTTTTTGATACAAGGCAGCATGCTGTATACTCTCCTTATTCTCCCTAAATTTCCATACATATATATATATATATATATATATATATATATATATATATATATATATTTACATACTTACATACAGGGAGATGGTGATGTACGCTGTAAAGACTGGTCAGAGTTGAGATCCAATCAAGCCTTCTAAGACAACAGAGAATGATGACAGAGGGAGGAGTTGGGATGCTGGAGAAAATACCACATTGACAATAAAAGAACTACACATCTTCCTGTCAGGGGTAGTTCAAGCAAAATCATGCTGAAGCCAATGCAATTTGTGACAACAGTCTCATTTAAATACAGTTTTCTGAAACCTAAATACCCCTTTTAAAACACTTAGAACCTGTGTAGACCCCATTGGCACCATTAAAGAGGTATTCTGGTGCTGAGACATCTTATCCCCTATCCAAAGGATAGTGGATAAGATGCCTGATCATGGGGATCCTGTCGCTGGGGACCCCCGTAATTTTTCATGCAGCACCCCGCTATCATCATCCTCCGGAGGGGGCGGAGCCGTGACGTCACGATATTCTGGCCCCTTGATCGTGAGTCATCAGACCCGGAGCGATGTTCGCAGGGTGCTGCATGAAAGATTGCGGGGGTCCCCAGTGGCCCCAAAAGGTTTGACACCAGGCATGCAGCTATGAGTACTCTGCTATTTAGATAATGCCACAAACTTTCTTTGTCTCAAGCGAAAATCGCAATAGACAGGAAAAGAGTCTCACCATTACCTTCTAGAATTTATTATTGCAAACTTCTGACCTACAAGAATTTTGTTATAGTCTATTATAAATGAAGTGAAGAGTTTTTTGTGAACTTCTGTTGAAAAAATTGCTTGTCTCATATACAAAGTAGATAATCTATGCAGCTTGCTGGAAAGAGGTAAAATCGGGCTTTTTATTTATTTTTTATTTATTATTTATTATTATTATTATTATTATTATTATTATTATTATTTTTTATCAACTGGTGCCAGAAAGTTAAACAGAATTGTAAATTACTTTTTTTTTTAAATCTTAATCCTTTCAGTACTTAGCAGCTGCTTTTTGCTCCAGTGCTCACACTGCTCTCTGCTGACACCTCTGTCCATGTCAGGAACTGTCCAGAGCAGAATAGGTTTGCTATGGGGATTTGCTCCTACAGAGGTCAATTCCTAAAATGGACAGCGGTGGCAGCAGAGAGGACTGTGTTCAGACAGATAGGAAATCCAAAAAGAAAAGAACTTCCTGTGGAGCAAAAAGCAGCTAATTACTGGAAGGATTTAGATTTTTAAATAGAAGTAATTTACACATCTGTTTAACTTTCTGGCACCAGTTGATTTTAAAAATAATTGTTTTCCAGCAGAAGGCCCATTAAACCCAAGTGTATATCAACTTATAGCTTCAACTTATATGCAGATGAGCAGCAAGTGCCCACAGGGCAGGGCCGATAGCCTCAAGTAACCAGCATTTTCATTCCCTATAGCTGATTTCTGCCTTTTTCTGCATTTGGTTGATGGCCTGTGTGTTTTAGTAGATATAGATTTTTTTATTTTAAGCGTAAAAAATTACACAATTATTTTTACAAAAAATGCTGTTGCTGTCTAAATAAGCCGCTCCCCCAGCAGTCACACAGTTTCCCAATCTGTCCTCTTGCAAAATGCCAAAGCTTGGGGTAACCAGAAGGGTTAGTGCAGACAGCATTGTAAACGGACAGTATTTTAAAATCAAATTCCCAATTGTCCTCTCTAGCCCTGTGGTTAAATCAGATGGGGAAAAAAATATTTGAATATAGGCCTGTAAGGGCTACTCTGGTGGTAAACCTTAAAGGGGTACTCCGGTGCCTAGACATCTTATCCCCTATCCAAAGGATAGGGGATAAGATGCCTGATCGTTTGGATCCTTTGGATAGGGGATAAGATGTCTAAGCACCGGAGTACCCCTTTAACTTTTATATATAATCGTTACATTTTTAAATGAATAAATATAATGGCCGGGCTGTTTGGCCAAAAACCCCTTCCTTATGTCCCGCCAATGGCTGGATAACCCTTTGATGGAATTGCTCTGCCTGCCTGCGCCTGCTTCTCTCCACAGGGCACTGCAGGTACAACCTGGGCCCCTGGCAGCCAAGACAGTCTGGCTGTGGGGCATGCTCCAGTGGAGAACACAGGGGGTTGTTCACCTTAGACTCTTCCCAAGAACAGGCTGAAGTGCTGGTTGTTTGTTGTGGTCTGGCAGTGGTGAGGCAAGCCTCTATATTACAGTGAAAATAGAACTTATATTTTTCCAATATTAATGGGAGCTCAAGCTAAAAATGTTTTCACTATGAACTGATACTACATTGGTGGAATGAATATAAACTCTCTGTTTTTGCCCACAGCACCCAATCAGAGCTCAGGTTTCATTTTAAAAAGTTTTTGTTTTCAGTTTTTATTTATTCCTCCCCAATGTATTTGCACAAAAATATATTTTAGAGCAAGTATGAAAATGTATGGGCAATAATCTAGTGCTCATAAATAATCTAGTGCTCATAAAATTTTTTTTTGTTTGTGATTTATAGGTTCCAACGCAACAGCTATGATAAGAGTTCTAAGCATCACCACAGCAGAACGAATATTGCTAAAAGGAATTACTGGTAGCGTTACAGACTTGGCGTTCGCTCACCTCAACTCAGACCTGCTGGCCTGTTTGGATGAAGCAGGAAGTCTCTTTGTATGGCGGCTCACCATGGAGAATGGAAAAATAATGTAAGTTTCTATAGTTAGCAATGAAATGTTTGGATTATCTAGTTAAAGGGGTAGTCCAGTGGTGAAAAACTTATCCCCTATCCTAAGGATAGGGGATAAGTTTGAGATCGCGGGGAGTCCGACCGCTGGGGCCCCCTGCGATCTCTCTGTACAGGGCCCCGGCTCTCCGGCCAGATAGCGGGTGTCGACCCCCGCACAAAGCGGCGGCCGACACGCCCCCTCAATACATCTCAATGGCAGAGCCGCGGGCTCTCGGGGCTCCGTACAGAAGATCGCAGGGGGCCCCAGTGGTCGGACCCCCCACGATCTGCAACTTATCCCCTATACTTAAGATAGGGGATAAGTTGTTCACCACTGAGTCACCACTGGACTACTCCTTTTAAAGCAGTTGTTCATTGATTTTAACTTTTTTTTTTTTTTTTTTTTTTTTTTTTTTTTTCCCCCTCAAATTGTTCGGAATGTTGTAACATGAAATGTGCCAGTCCCAATCACCTATCCACACAAGTTTTGATACATCCCATATAGGGATCGACCGATATCGTTTTTTTAGGACCGATAATCGGTGGAGGTTAGGGCCGATAGCCGATAACTTATACCGATATTCCGGTATAAGTTATCGGCTATTTATCCCCCTGCGACACCGCTGCAGATCATTGATTTAAAGCGGGTGCTTTAAATCAATGCACTGCAGTGGCTTTTGCGGTGCCATAGGCTGCCGCCACCACCCGCTTCTCTCCCCCTGCCTGTCCGGGGGTCCTGAGACCTATCACCTGAGACCTCCCCCATCCCCGGTTTTATAATTACCTGTTCCCGGGGTCCACTCCACATCTGGCTCTGGTGGCGTCCTCCTGAACTGTCACTGTGCGCACTGATGGTGACGTCACGCACGTCACTCGTCATTGCGCACAGTGTAACGCAGGACGCAGCAGGAGCAAGAAGTAGGGTGGGCTCCGGGAACAGGTAATTATAAAACCTGGGATGGGGGAGGCAATGGGGCCGGTGCGGTGAGGTAGTGCTGGGCGGTATGACCAAAAATGAGTATCACGGTATTCATCTAAAGTATCACGGTAACACGGTATTTCACAGTTATATATATATAAATATAAATCTAATTTTTTTTTTTTTTTTTTTACATTGAGACTTGCATTGAGGTGGCGTAGCGGAACTAAATGGGCTTTTGGAACTAAATGATCTGAACAGTGGGGCAGTGGAGTACCCTTTTAAATAGATGTAACAAACAACCCTACAGCCTCCAGCTGTTGCAAAACTACAACTCCCAGCTTGTTGGCCTATATAGTAGTGTATAGTATAGGTCAGTGTTTCCCAACTAGGGGTGCCTCCAGCTGTTGCAAAACTACTACTCCCAGCATGCCCGGACAGCCATTGGCTGTCTGGGCATGCTGGGAGTTGTAGTTTTGCAACAGCTGGAGGGCCTACTGTAGGTATAGTATATTATACAGACCCCTGTCCATCCCAGAACCCTGACTCACCTTCCCAGTTGCTGCAGGGACCGTACGGGGAGGGTGGTCCGGGCCATCCATCCTTCCTGTAGTGTCCGGCGGCATTCCAGGTGGAGGGTGAACCGGTCCGGGCTGTCCTTCTTCTCCGGGGGTCCTCTTCTCCACTCCGGGCAGGCTCCGGCCTAGTAACGCTGCATAGACGCCGCTGCGCAGTGACGACCGTGCACAGCGACGCACCTGACGTCACGGACGTAGCGGCGTCTATGCAGCGTACTAGGCCGGAGCCTGCCCGAAGTGGAGAAGAGGCCCCCGGAGAAGGACAGCCCGGACCGGTTCACCCTCCACCCGGAATGCCGCCGGACACTCCAGGAAGTTTAAATTTTTTTTTTTTTTTTTTTTTTTTTTATTGACTCGGAGGGTGGAGGAGGGGCCCGACCAGTATAGCGGTATGGGCAAAAAATCCACACCGTGGGAGGAAAAAGAAACGGTATACCGCCCAGCACTACGGTGGGGGGGGGGGGGATGCGGCATTATCGGCAAGGTAATCGCCGATACCGATAATGCCCAAAATCGCGATTATCGGCCGATAATATCGGCCAGACCGATAATCGGTCGATCCCTAATCCCATATCATCCCTACCAGTCTCTTCTTTCAGGTCCCTCTTAATGTGGCACATGTGATTGCTGTAGCCTGTGTGTATGTGTTTTTTAAAAGTACAATACATTTATTTATATTCTTTTCAATACATTAAATCTGAGAATTACTTTTAAGACATCATATATGTATACGTTTTATTTAAATTTTTTTATTACAGAGACGAGATTGTTGTACACATAAGAAGACCAGACCACACTCCCTTAAATAATAACCGCAGGATAATTTGGTGCCCTTACATACCTGAAGAAAATGAGGAAAATTTGTCAGAGGATTCTAGCCAGACTCTTGCATTATTGCATGAAGATATGGTAATGCACCTTACTTTTCTGTGTCCTTTTTAAAGCTGTTTATAGCAGCAGTGATAATTGTGAAACACATTCAGTTTTTAAAAATGGGGACCACAGTTTATCACCTTAAGGAGCCAGTCTATTCCAACTGCCCCATCTCCCCCTAAAGTCCTCAGTAAATAGGTTATATTTTTTTTTAATCATTCTACCCACTTAGTCCTCAGTCCTCTCCATTATATTTCTATATCTCTGTATGCATAGTATTGAAATAAGTAGAATCCTAATGATAACATATTAAGAATCAGCATCAAGAACATTATTTAAACAAGGTATATGGGGGAAGAAATGACGAGAGGTAGGGGACATAAAAGATTACCCATGTCCAGTATACACACAATAATCAGAATCAAGGCATACAAAATAGCTAGGTGGACTAGAGCTCCAGACATGGTCAGTAGAGATAAGCGAACTTGCAGTAAATTCGATTCGTCACGAACTTCTCGGCTCTGCAGTTGATGACTTATCTTGCATAAATTAGTTCAGCATTCAGGTGCTCCGGTGGGCTGGAAAAGGTGGATACAGTCCTAGGAAAGAGTCTCCTATGACTGTATCCACCTTTTCCAGCCCACGGGAGCACCTGAAAGTTGAACTCATTTATGCAGGATAAATCAACTGCCGAGCCGAGAAGTTCATGACGAATCAAATTTACTGTAAGTTCTAATGGTCAGCTTGGCAATAATTATAGGATGAATTAAACTCTGAGGCTGGGTTCACACTGCAGAATCTCCAGACAGATTTTCACCGGAGATCCCTCTGGCGGTGCTGGGACCGCTAGACTGCATTGCCATCCTCATAGACGGCAATTCATTCCTAAGCAGATCTTCTTGCCGCCCACAGGATCTCTGGCGGAAATTCTGTCTGGAGATTTCGATGTGTTAGGAAGCCCAACCATCAGGCCGTGGTGTGCAGGTGGGAGGTTCACGGCAGGAAGAGAGTTACTCAGTGAGTACACCAACAAACACGTTAGGTGCAGTTGATAAATAAAAAAAATAAAAACGGGGTGTTATTTCATTTTGTTGTTCAGGTGTGACATTTGTCTCGGCTGTCAGAGTTGCAATATGTCCAAAGACCACTGTCAGAGACAGGGTTAATAGGTTAGTTAGCCCCTGTTCTTTTATACTTGGTGCAATCCCATTCTGTGCACATTATTAGGTGCAAAGCTAAGCAGATAAAGTTTAGTATTACTGTTTCATTTTCTTTGTGATAAATCTTAAACAAATGCATTCATTCTTTCATTTTTCTGGTTTATAAACTAGTCATTGTGACAAAAGGGATTATGGGCGACATTCAGAAAATAGTGAATATTTTTTAGAGCACTGTGTCCTCCCATGTTTTTTTTTTCCACTCTTTTTTTTTTTTGTATTATTCTAGGCTGAAGTCTGGGACCTGGACATCGTAAGAGCAAACCACAGTTCATGGCCTACTCTTATAAGTGACATCAAGGAAGGATTCATATCTGTGACTGGACATTCTGGTGTAGGTTACATACTTGTTCTAGAAGTTCTGTTTTCATGGTTTTTCCCCATGGGAAGACTGTCAGCTATGCTTCTGTGTAGTTAAAGGGATTTACCGCCCCCTTTCAAAACTTAAATAATCATGCTTAAAATGCTTTTTGTGATGGCAGATTGTAAACTATTAAAAAAAAATGTTTTTGTTTGTTTGCAATAGAAGTGTATATGTTGGGGAGTTCTTTAGGAATTTGTCAACTAGAGGTCAACAGTCCCACTGTATACAGCCATATACAGTGGTCGCTCAACACACGATGGTAATCCGTTCAAAATGGACCATCGTATGTTGAGGGATCCGTGCAATGTAAAGTATAGGACAGTGGTCTTCAACCTGCGGACCTCCAGATGTTGCAAAACTACAACACCCAGCATGCCCGGACAGCCGTTGGCTGTCCGGTCATACTGGGTGTTGTAGTTTTGCAACATCTGGAGGTCCGCAGGTTGAAGACCACTGGTATAGGAAGTTGTACTCGCCTGTCCCCGCCGCTCCGGACCGTCACCGCTTCCCTGGATGTCTCCCTCCATCGCTGTGGCCGCGTCCCCGGGGTGTCCCCAACGCTCCGGCAAGGCCTCTGCTTCCCCGGCATCCTCACTCTCCGTCGCTTCTCTCTCTTTTTTCATGCCTGTGTGGAGGTGTGATGAGCCCAGATGCCTATGAAGCTGCCCAGTCTTCTCTGCTTATTAGAATAAATGCTAAACATGTGCACATCCGGTGTCTTCTCCACCAGTATAGCGCCACTCACTTTTTTTCTCTTCAGTAGTTTTACTAACTTTTATTCCTTGGTTATATCTGGTGATTTGTGCATTATTTTTAATAAGTCTAAATACAAAAAAGATGTTTAGAATTTGGGTCTGGATTCAACTATAACAATATTCTTTTATGGAACAACTTTTAATAAATGAAAATATTTGAAGTGAATGAAAAATAGTTTTATAATAGTAATAAATATCAATTTTGTTTTTCTTTCTGTCCAGTGTTTAAGTGAAGGAGCTCTATCTCCTGATGGAACAGTTTTGGCAACTGCCAGCCATGATGGTTACGTGAAATTTTGGCAGATTTATATTGAAGGGCAGGATCAACCTAGGTATAAACTCATAACATAAAATCATAATTTATTTATTCAATTTGTGAAGTTAACGTAATATCTGCATTTTAATGTTGACCGGAGTATTTACACCACATGATATTCTATAAATGTCTGATGGATGTGGGGTCCCCAACAGCTATACTGGCTGGTGAGGGGTCTACCCGCTGCTGCATCCAGGTAGAAAATGAGTGGTTGCCACTAGAGATGAGCGAACTTACAGTAAATTCGATTCGTCACGAACTTCTCGGCTCAGCAGTTGATGACTTTTCCTGCATAAATTAGTTCAGCTTTCAGGTGCTCCGGTGGGCTGGAAAAGGTGGATACAGTCCTAGGAGACTCTTTCCCAGGAATGTATTCACCTTTTCCAGCCCACCGGAGCACATGAATGCTGAACTAATTTACGCAGGATAAGCCATCAACTGCCGAGCCGAGAAGTTCGTGACGAATCGAATTTACTGTAAGTTCGCTCATCTCTAGTTGCCACACATGTCTGTGGCTCTCCCCTCCTTCCCTTTGTGGTTGTCCAGAGAGCAGAAAGTGTATTGAAATAAAAATGTGAACTGCACAACATTCATCACTGGACATATGTTTACATCGGCTTTTCAACTTATAGCAAAAAGTTGGAAGCTCTCAATGAGATTTATCGAAACCTGTGTAGAGGAAAAGTTGACCAGTTGCCCATAGCAACAAATAAGATTGTTGCTTTCATTTTTAAAAAGGCCTCTGGGAAATGAAAGAAGTGATCTGATTGGTTGCTATGGATAACTGCACCACTCTTCCTCTACGCAGGTAAATCTCCCCAAACATGTGCAGCAATCCACAAATGAGTTACAGGGGGTAGTTCTAATACAGACATTTGACATATATCCAAATCTAAGTAAACATGCTGTTTGTTTAGAGGGCTTACCCGACTCCTTTTTTTAATTTTTTTTAAATACTCTGCTCAAAAAAATAAAGGGTACACTTAAACAACACACTGTAACTCCAAGTCAATTACACTTCTCTGAAATCACACTGTCCACTCAGGAAGATACACTGATTGACAATCAATTTCACATGCTGTAGTGCAAATGGAACAGACAACAGGTGGAAAGTATGAGCAATTAATTAGCAAGAGTGGTTCTCTAGGTGGTGACCACAGACCACTTCTCAGTTCCTATGCTTCCTGGCTGATGTTTTGGTCGCTTTTGAATGCTGGCGGAGCTTTCACTCTAGTGGTAGCATGAGACTGAGTCTACAACCCACACAAGTGGCTCAAGTAGTGCTGCTCATCCAGGATGGCACATCAATGCAAGCTGTGGCAAGAAGGTTTGCTGTGTCTGTCAGCGTAGTGTCCAGAGCATGAAGGCACTACCTGGAGACAGTCCAGTACATCAGGAGACGTGGAGGAGTCCGTAGGAGGGCAACAGCCCAGTAGCAGGAGCGCTACCTCTGCCTTTGTGCAAGGAGGAGCACTGCCAGAGCCCTGTAAAATGACCTCCAGCAGGCCACAGATGTGCATGTGTCCACTCAAATGGTCAGAAACAGACTCCTTGAGGGTGTTATGAGGGCCCGACATCCACAGGTGGGGGTTGTGCTTACAGCCCAACACCGTGAAGGACGGTAGCCTGACTGCTAATTAGGTACCAAGATGAGATTCTCAGACCCCTTGTGAGACCATATGCTGGTGCGGTTTGCCCTGGGTTCCTCCTAATGCAAGACAGTGCTAGACCTCATGTGGCTGGAGTGTCAGCAGTTCCTGCAAGAGGAAAGCATTGATGCTATGGACTGGCCCGCCCGTTCCCCATACCTTAATCAGATTGAGCACATCTGGGACAACATGTCTCGCTCCATCCACCACAGACTGTCCAGGAGTTGGTGGATGCTTTAGTCCAGGTCTGGGAGGACATCCCACAGGAGACCATCTGCCATCTCATCAGAAGCATGCCCAGGCATTGTAGGGAGGTCATACGGGAACGTGGAGGCCACACACACACTACTGAACTAGTTTTAAGGACATCAAAGTTGGATCAGCCTGTAGTCTGGTTTTCCACTTTGATTTTGATTGTGACTCCATATGCAGACCTCCATGGGTTGATAAATTTGATTTCCATTGATAATTTCTTGAGCGCTTCATTGGGGGACACAGGACCATAGTATATGCTGCTTGCTGCTAGGAGGCTGACACTAGGCAAAAAAAAACAAAAGAAAGCCGGCTCCTCCCAACAGGATATACCCGCCTACTGCCTCTGAACAACTGAGTTTTAGCTTAGTGTCAGCAAGGGGCAGACACGGGTCTTATTTCTTTAGTTTTTTTCCTAGTATCCGCGTCTAGTGTTATACTTTCCCTTTTAATTTCAATGTTGTGATATTTATGCAGTGGCTGTCATTCATCCTGAAATAGTTTGAAAATATCAAATTAATAATTTGCAATCCGTTCAGGTGTCTCCACGAGTGGAAGCCTCATAATGGAAGACCGGTGTCTTGTCTATTATTCTGTGATAACCATAAGAAACAAGATCCTGAGTAAGTACTTAATTATGTTTGTTATATTGATCAATGGTAAAGTGGGATAAAACCCCTAATATATGGGGGCATTTTTAAGTGTTGAAATCGAATGAAGCAACAAACAGGAGGGCAGTGCTTGCCGGTGATATTTGAGTATTTACCCCAAAGGGGACAGCGCAGCGCTGGACGATAATTAATTGGGGGGGGGGGGCAGGGGCAGAACAGCGCTTGCAGGTCACATATGATTAGTTCCCCAATGTGGCGACAGCGCAGCACTGGGCTGATAATTCATTCGCTCCTGAGAGGGAGGGGCCAAACCGGTATTGCGGTATGGGGAAAAATTCATATCGTGCAGGACAAAAATTTCGGTATTTGGTGTGAAACGGTATACCACCCAGCCCTAATGTAAGCGATTACAATATTCGAGAAAAAGTACTGTATACGTTTATTTGAAAAACTGTTAAGGAGGTTCTAGTACCAATTTGGGAAACCAAGAAATGTGTGTGTGTTTTTTTTATTTTTATTTTATTTTTTTTTGTTATGCAAAACTGAGTTTTTCATTTATAGTGCTGTGCCTTTGGACTTTTGCATTTGGTTCTAGTACGCAGTTTGAGACTCTTCAAGTCTGGATACAAGATGACATATGGTTGGGCATGGAGGCATACAGGTTCCATATGGCCCCCTGTTGCACATTTGCCCACGGTTGTTGCAGCCAAGCATCCTTCCTTTACATTTTAAGATTGCTGCTAATGGCATTTTAGCTGGACGAATAACTGATCGATTGGTAATAAATCTGACGACCAGACAGGCCAAGGAAGTGTTGCAATCTGGCAGATACATTCCTGGGAAACCCTTGCTGTTTGTTCATTATCCTGCTTTAAAAATGCAAGGTAAAATCCCGACCATGCAATGTACAGTATTGGGCACCGAAAAGAATTGCTGCCGAGATCATAGCTGGGCCAAATATGTTACATGCCATCATCCTGGCTCTGGTGGGACTCTTGCCCAAACACCTACTAATGAAAGTATAAAACGAATTAAATTCTACACCTTTTTTTACTTATTACAATTACTTTTCTGCATAGTTGTAGGTGACCCTGGAATAACCTCCTGTTCAAATGTATCAATAATATAATGAATGTTGAGCGATTTAGTAATTATTTATTTTGTTCTGTGTCTTCACAGTGTTCCATTTTGGAGATTTCTCATTACAGGAGCTGACCAGAATAGACAAATTAAGATGTGGTGCACCGTTTCTTGGACATGCCTACAGACAATTAGGTAAGGTAACTTTTGCGAGATGCATTCATAACATACTGACCAAAACCCCCGTTCTCCCACCAAGGTGCCTGCCACATATGACCTATTAGAATGGAGTGCACATGGCAATACATTTTATTAACATGCAATACCTCACACCCCGTGAATATACCCAAACAGTAAACTTGGCTCTATCTAGAAGATCTTTACTGGCTACTAAATTTTACCTGGACACAATAAGAAACGCTGGTTTTATTCATTTCTTGTGTAGAATGTTTTTCTTTACTTATTATGTATATAACTGAATGCTTCCGAAAAATGGTTTTTATCAAAACATATTACACCAACTTCCGGTTCCGGCGCGGCCTGATGTAGACGGCGAGCGCTTGTGCTCCTCCACCCCCGACTCCTATCAGCTAAGTACCGCTGCACTAACGGGCTTCAGAAGTCCCCGAACACCGCCCGACACCTCAGCCAGACCGAGGGGATGGACAGGTACCTCCAACGTGGCGGCTCCTCCGGTACATCACAGCCCGCGCCTCCCCAGCACACGCCACAAAGCGCACCTGTCATGGCGGCGGCAGCGGGACAGAAGCTGCGACCCGCTTCGGGAGTCCCCACACTGCCACCAATGAATGATACCCGCGTGGGGACGCCGGGGACTGACGGGGCGACACCGCATGGCGGCTCCCAACAACCGGCACCACCTGCAGTCCCAGAAATGGCGCAGCCCGACTCTGCAGTAATGGCGGAGGCCGCATCGGGGGAGACATCACGGCCACCACGAACGGAGGGGCAGTTAAACTCTGAGGTAACCGCAATGGAAGTCAGCCTGCCAGCTGACCCACACTTGGGACCACACACTGCCACCGTGGGCCCCTCACTCCCCGGGATTACTATTGCAACCCCTCAACTTTCCTCAGGGCCGGCCTTTTCCATAGACTACCAGCACCTGGCGAATGAAATGGCGTTGCGTATTACCCCAACTGTACGAAATATAGTGGAGGAGGTCCTAAAAGCAACTCTCCAAAACCTAAAACTGGAAGTACAGGAACATACTGGCCGCCTGTCAGAATTGGAGCACAGAACCTCCCAATTGGAGGATACCGACACGGCTGCAGCTAAACGCCTACATGACATGGAATTAGAGATGACCCGCATTGGCGAGAAAATGGAAGACCTAGAAAATCGCTCTAGGCGCAATAATTTACGTATAGTGGGGGTTAAGGAGACAGTAGCACCTCTTGACCTGCAACGCTTTTGTGAGCGAGATCTTCCTAAGTCGCTTGGCCTGTCTCATCCCTGCAGGGTGGAACGAGCCCACAGAATTGGCCCATCTTCACACCCCCAGCCTAACCGACCATCTTCCACTCCGGAGGCCCGCCCCCGTCAAGTCATTCTGCGACTACTGGACTACAACGACAAAGTTGATATTCTGAGGGCGTACCGCCGTCTGACACAACCCCTGGAAATTCATGGAATGCGCCTGTTGATTTTTGAGGACTTCTCGGTAGAAGTGGCGAAACGAAGGAGGGCCTTCAGCACTGTTTGCACTAAGCTATTTCAGGCGAAATATAGATTCCAACTGCAGTATCCAGCCACCCTGAGGGTGTTCCATCCTGACGGCTCTACTACCACTTTCAAGACTCCAGAGGAAGCATCTTCATCAATAGACCAGCTGCTGTCCTCTTCCTCCACGTCATCTTCCCGTCCACCGGCTCGGACACCCACTCGTCGTTCAAGGTCACCAAGGAGGAATCATCGTTCCCGCTCAGCACCTAGAGAATCGCAATTCTCTGCAAGCCAAAGACACCGACGTAGACGTCATCGCTCTCCAGGTCGTGGCTATGACAGCGACAGGCGATCTTCACCTGACTGACCACAGCTGTTCCTTGTTCCTGATGACTTCACCTTCTTGCCTTTGAGCCTTCTGCTGGGACTACGGGAATGATGAACCGGACGTCCAGGTTTTCTCTTTATTTTTATCTTCCTCGCCTATATGGCGCTGTTATACAGAAGGTTTCCAGTGTTGCCATATTCCAACCCGGCTTTGGTGCTGTAATGTTGCACGGCCGCACGGCAGGGTTGGCCTTTCACCTGCCTGACTGAAGGACTCGACCATCTTAGAAGGGGTCGGGGGGAGGGGGGGAGCATGGGCGTCCAGAAATGTGTGATATTACTTTGATGCCTATGTCGGCCGAAAAAAGGAAGTCCATCATCCAAAAGGAAGGTGTTGCTAAATTAGCAACACTTTCTAGGATATTCTACAGGATGGTTAACTGTTATTTGCTTGTATACTGTTTTTGTTTTGTTTGTTCTTTCCCACAGCTCGGAACCTCTAGTGAAAACTACTGCCCAGTTTATTATCGGGCACCTATCCTGCCTTACAGATACTTTACACGGTATTACTTATTCAGGGTCATGTTTGGTATGCCCCCATTGCTGCTGTGCCCTTTCATATCTACTTACACATATAATATCTGCACAGCCCTCCATGAGGGATTGTCTGGATTGTCTTGATTTACCATGCCTAACATAATATCGTGGAATGTCAAGGGTCTTCGCTCCCCCCAAAAACGAAGACTTTTTATACGATACTTGAAACGATTCCACCCGGACATTGTCCTCCTCCAAGAAACCCACCTAGCTGGCTCAGATTTTTTTAGGTTACAGCAGCAATGGGTGGGGCAGGTGTTTGGTTCTCAGGCCCATGATGGGAAAGCAGGAGTGGTCACCTTGATCCACAAATCTTTTGCATTTGGTCTTATATCACACGACACTGATGATGAAGGCAGGGTCTCACATTTACGACTTGACCACAATGGAGAGATCTTTAGCATTTATAACATATACGGTCCCAATGGGGAAAATAAGTCCTTTTTTCACGCTCTAGCAGACAGAATTCATGACGATAACACGACGAACAAAATAGTGGGGGGCGACTTTAACACAGTCCTCGACCCCCTAGTGGACAGAAAGGGCCCGACATCTCAAGCAATCCCCATACGTAGCAGGGACTGTGTATTGCCCCCTTTCTTGGACCAATTGGGACTGCTAGATGTGTGGAGAATGTCCCACCCGGACGATAGGGAATTCACCCATTTCTCCAATGCTCACTCTTCCTGGTCTCGTATAGACTATCTACTGACATCTCCGGAACTTTACCATAAAGTTAGCTCAGTAGACATTGGAGAACTGGCGTTGTCAGACCATGCCCCTCTCTGTCTACGGCTCCTGCCCTCCTACCCCAAAGGGACAGATATTCTTTGGTGTTACCCCTCACTGTTGGCCAAGGATGATACCTTCCTCGAATTACTTAGGGGTTGGTGGTTAGAATATACCGTATATAATGGGGAACACCGCTCAGACCCAACTCTGTTCTGGGAATCGGGGAAGGCAGTATTAAGGGGAAAATTGATGGCACACGTGGCCCACCTAAAACGCACCTCTCTGAAAAATCTGAATGAAGCCAGTGCTCGACTAAGGGAGGTCTATGCCACCTTCGTAGCCCACCCTACTATTCAGAACCGGGAGGAATGGAAATCGGCTAGAGCCAATTTTGAATTATGGTGGGATAGAAGGGAACGCCTAGGGAGGTCCCACTTTGAGGTAGATCTCTTTAGACACGGTAACAAATCGGGACGTCTACTGGCCCGTATAGCTAGGGGAAAGATACCCACCCCTCACATAACAGCACTTAAAGACTCCTCGGGAGTCACGCACAAAAACCCTCACTCCATTAACAAATTGCTGTCCTCCTATTATAGCTCGCTTTATGAAAACTCTCCCTCTGACCTTTCGGCGGGTGAGGCCTTCTTGAAACGGGTCCAACTTCCCACACTGACGGAAGAACAGAGGGAGATTCTTAATGCACCGGTGTCGGTGGAGGAAATGCAGGGAGTTATCGGTCATCTCCATAACGGGAAGGCCCCGGGCCCAGACGGGTATTCAGGCGAATTTTATAAAGCCCTATCAGAGCAGATTGCCCCAGTCTTAAGGGATATGTTTCAGGTATTCATGTCTACGGGATCGTTACCCACAGAAGCCTCTCTTGCACACATAAAAGTTTTGCCTAAACCGGGTAAGGACCTAACTGACCCAGGTTCCTATCGTCCGATATCTCTAATTAACCAAGACATCAAGATTCTATCAAAAATTTTAGCTGACCGTCTTTCTCGATTCATGCCAGCTTTAATCGGTTCCCATCAAGTGGGCTTTATTAGGAACAGATCAGCTACCATGAATTTGAGAACGGTTATGGCGGTTCTAGATCGCCTACAGCATCAGCCCCAGAGGGGTGAAGCTCCTGCCTTGCTCACTTTGGATGCTGAAAAAGCATTCGATAATGTAAAATGGGATTGGCTGGGACTGGTGCTGGATGCGATTGGTATTCAAGGGTCATTTAGGAATTACATTTCTGGGATTTATGCAACCCCCAAGGCTAGAATACACACGCCTGGTATCCTATCCACACCCTTCCCTCTCTTTAAGGGCACCAGACAGGGTTGCCCACTCTCTCCCCTACTCTTTAATTTAGCGTTAGAACCCCTGGCGCTCTCCCTACTGTCTGAAAATATTTATCCTGGCATTAAGGTGGGGAAGAATGAAGTAAAATTGACAATGTTCGCAGATGATATTTTATTGTTCCTTGATGGCCCGACTGCTTCCCTAGGACGCATTCTTGAACATCTGAGAACATTTGGGGCGTTCTCGGGTTACAAAATAAATGTGTCTAAATCGGAACTTTTACCCCTAGGTCCTTTCCGTCACCAGTGGCTTCCAGAAATATCAGGTATGGGAGTCCGCATTGCTGACTCCTCCATCACCTACCTAGGTATCAAAATAGGGAGAACGCCCGACACCATATATAGTTTAAACTATACTCCCCTCTTCTCCAAGATTAAAGCTGAATTACGTAAATGGGAAAAACTCCCCCTGAACTTTATGGGGAGATGTGCACTCATTAAAATGGTTAGCTTTGCGCGTCTCCTATACCCCCTGCAAACCCTACCACTTCTGTTAAAACATACTGACGTGAAAGGCTTAAACTCAGCATTCACCAAATTTATCTGGGCGGGGAAGAGGCCCAGAATCGCACTAAACAAACTGATGCTCAATAGGTCTGATGGGGGACTGAATTTTCCCAATGTAAGAGGATACAATCTATCATGTCTTTTTCGATTTGTTAATGACTGGATACATGGATCCTCTTACCATGCTCTTTACGGTCTAGAGAGTGAATTGGCGGCCCCATGGAACCTAGCAGTCCTCTTACATACTACATACTCTAAACTCCCCTCCATAGTGAAACGCTCTGTACTGCTGAGGGATACGGTGGCATCTTGGAAAGAGGTCAGGAAGTTATATGGACTGCCTTACCTCTTATCCAAACATCTACCACTGGCGAAACATCCAGAGTTTCCCCCAAGATTTCCTCATGAGGTGCTTGGCCTTTGGTCGGACAAAGGCCTCACGAAGGCCAAGCACTTTATGGACGTTACTCAGAAACGATGGCTCCGACCAACCACACTGCTCTCCCTACACAACCTTCCCCCGTCTCATGCATTCCCTATACAACAGATATGCTCCTTCTTCTTTAGTCGATTGCGTAACCTGTCCAAAGAGGCCACAAAGAACGAACTAGACTATCTTATTGGTCCGTAAATTGTCCATCTCTATGATATACACATCCCTTAGGAAAGTACTACTGAAATTTACACCCTCTTCTATTTTTTCAGCGTGGACCTCATGGGTACCAGGAGACGATATTTCGGAATGTATCTTGAATGGGTGGAATATCATCCGTAAATGTATTATCAATGAGAGATGGCGTGAAACCTACTACAAAATGGCTCACAAAGCCTTATATGGGTTTAACATACTGCCTTCCCCGGATTTCCCCGATCGTATCACGGCCTGCCCTAAATGTGCTACCCCTTTGACGAATATGTGGCATGGAGTTTGGACGTGCCCCCATACAGAAAGATATTGGCAAATGATTATATCATATATCAGAGAGAAATGGGAAATGTCACTACCACATACACCAAGAGCCCTATTGTTTCATCAGTTTAGACCACCTGACTTGACTGACCAAGGCCCCACCAAAACACCCCAACTAGTTCACATTGTCCTCTTAGTGGCACTTAGGTGTATCTTCGCAGCCTGGCTCTCCCCTTCTGTTCCCACCATCCCCATGGTCATATCGCAACTTAAACTGTTATGTGGGATAGATAGGCTTGATACTGAACGACACATGAGCACAAACACAGCAAAATATTTCGCCAAATGGCAAGATTTTATTGTTGCACACTACACATCAGCTGAAATCGAGGACATAGTTAAGCCCTTTAGCTCGACAGACTGGTACTGTCTTGGGGTTTTGAGTGATTCACTGGGTCCATTACGACTTACCTCTTGACCTTGACTTCTAACATACTACGAGCATGGCACGCCTAATTTGAGCGAGGCGAATGAATATTGTGATACTGCCGCGCATTTCCACTTGGGTTATCCATTAGCTGTGTGGAGTTTACAGTTTCTGGTTTGTAATTTATTGAATGTTCTTATGGCTCTTATTCGACGATATTCCGCACTTAACTATCAATGTGTGATGTTTGTTTATAACAATGAAAATTCAACAAAATTTGTTTAAAAAAAAAAAAACATATTACACCTAATTTCCACTGGTACTCATGCCAGGATGTTTTTTCTGGATCAGAGTAGGTCCAGTGAGCTTAAAGGGTTACTCTGAAATACAAATGTTTTCAAATCAACTTGTCCCAGAAAGTTAAACAGAGATAGATATAGATAGAGATCTATTTTTTTTTTTTTTTTTTTTTTTTTTTTTGCCTTCCTGTACTTATCAGCTGCTGTATGATCCAGAGAAAGTTGTGCAGTTATTTTCAGTCTGACCACAGCGCTCTCTGCTGACACATCTGTGTCAGGAACTGTTCAGAGTGAAAAAAAAATATTCTACTGGAGCACCCCTTTAAAGATCCTATCCAACCTAGTGGAGCTTAACCTGGATTCTATCGAACCCCAGGGGTTCGGTGAGTCAGTCCCGGGGGTTCGGCGGGGGAGGTCACAACAGGACAGGCAAACCAAGCAATTGCTTGGGGCCCCGAGCTGGCCCGGGGGCCCCGAGCAGAGACTGTGTTTACCCGTCCTGTAGCGACGGGGTAATTTCCCCCCCCCCCCCCCATCACTATTAACTCCCTGCGGCCCCGCGTTAAGGTTAAAAACGCATGGCCGCAGGGACGTCAGTACGTGCGCCTATGGAAATGAAGGTGCCGAGGATCGGAGGATAGAGAAGGAGGAAGACGCGTGCTGGCCAGCTTGGTAAGTGACCAGCGGCACGTCATCTTTGGTGTTCCAGCCCCGAGTCCTACTGCTATAGCCGGTGTGGTGGTCGGAGCACTGAAGTGGGCAGTAAACAGCCATACAGCCTCCAGCCATACACTGTATATGTCTGGAGGCTGTATGTCTGTGGCGGAACACTGCCTACATCAGTAGTCTTCAACCTGTGAACCTCCAGATGTTGCAAAACTAAAACTCCCAGCATGCCCGGACAGCCGTTGGCTGGCCGGGCATGCTGGGAGTTGTAGTTTTGCAACACCTGGAGGTCCGCAGGTTGAAGACCACTGGCCTGCCTAATGTGGGGGGAACACTGCCATTGTTGCGAAAATGACATGAAAGTTCCTGTCTTTTATTTTATTTTTTATTTTTCTCATAATGTCCGTACCCAGAGCTGTCCCCCCCCCCCCCCCCCCCTCTAAACAGAAACCTGGAACCTCAGTGACTTATTTTGTCTGTAAGCACTGTAGTACCAAAATGCCTGGCTCTACCGAGAACACTTGCCCTGCCTGCTCCACTGCTCCCCCAGACCCCCTGATGCCCCTTCGGTTCCGGTGGGTTCAGCCGCTCCACCAGCCTGGGTGTCTTCCCTGACCCAGTATATGGCTTACTTGACCCAAGTCTCCCGTTCGGTGGCTGAGGCCTCCCGGGAAGTGGTGTCCGCCTTGAAGGGGTCTTCCCTGCGCAGGACCTCTGAGAGGGCTCTCACAAGCGTACTAGGGGTGCCTCGTCTGACTCTTCCATTGAGTCTTCAGATAGACGTGAGCGTTCCCCTCGTGGGTCCCCCCCCCCCCCCCCGTCATCTGGGCACAAACGTCGCTCCTCCAGAGGACGTTCTCGGAGTCGCCGCTCTGCCACGCCAGAGCCGCGTACCCGGTCAGGGTCCCCCCCCCCAGAGGATCTATCTGCTCTGGCTCTTCACTGCTCTAAAGCTGGGGACTTCCTGTGCGCAGCTTCCATGCAGTCAGCCCGTTATTCTGCCTTTGCTGTGGGTCACCTAGCGGCTCTCCGCCGCTCTATGTGGCTTAAGGCTTGGAATGCGGATGCCGCTTCCAAAAGGTCTCTCACGGAGCTTCCTTTTACGGGTGGCCGTCTTTTTGGCAAACACCTTGATGAGATTATCTGAGGCAACAGGAGGTAAGAGTTCTTTGTTACCTCAAAATAAGGCTCACCCTACTTCCCAAAGGAAGTCCTTTCGGACCTCTGGCTCCAGCAAAGGGTCCGGGCAGGCGCCCTCGCGGGACAAGAAGGCTCCCTCATTCCGGGCGCGCCCGTCTTGGAAGTCGGACACCAACCGGTCCAACGGTTTTGCGCCCAAATCAGGCAACCGCAAACCCACTTTGCATGAAGTGAGGCCCCCACCCGCGGTTTCTTCTCTCCCTTCCCAGAGAACCCTTTTTTTGGTCCCGGGCCCCCAAGTCTCCTTCTCTGGCGAAGCACTTTCGAGCGGCTCTCCAGTCTCTGCTTCTCCAGGGGGTTATCGTTCCCGTTCCTCCAGGGGAACGGTTTTGTGGTTTCTCTTCCAATCTTTTTGTGGTTCCCAAGAAGGACCGTTCGGTGTGACCAATCCTAAAGTGTCTCACCCTTCATCTTATCCGCCACTTCCGAATGGAATCTCTTGTTTCGGTGGTGGCGTCCCTGGAACAAGGGGAGTTCCTTTCCTCGGTGGACATGAAGGATGCCTACCTCCATATGCCAATATTTCCAGGCCATCATCTGTACCTCCGCATTGCGGTTCCGGAGGGGCATTTTCAATTCGTAGCCCTCCCCTTTGGTCTGGCCACGGCTCCTCGGGTCTTTACAAAGATCCTTGCGCCAGTGATGGGCCTGTTAAGGTCGAGGGGAGTCTCGGTGATACCCTACCTGGACAACCTTCTCATCAAAGCTCCAACCAGAGCCCAGACTCTGGAGAATCTGGACGTCACTCTCCACACTCTGGATCGCCTCAGGTGGATGGTCAACCGGGATAAGTCAGTCCTCCGTCCTAACCAGTCTCTAACCTTCCTGGGATTTCGATTCGACACAGCCTCTGCCCAAATTTGTCTCATGCCGGACAAACGTCTGGCGCTTCTGTTGGGGGTCCGCTTCCTTCGGACCCAGGTCTCAGTCCCCATCCGCACTTGTATGGAAGTCCTGGGTCGGATGGTTGGCAACTATGGAGGCCGTACCCTTTGCCCATTTTCATTACCGCCCCCTTCAGCTGGCGATTCTCTCTCGATGGAACAGGTCTCCTCTGTCCCTCGATCGTCAGATTGTTCTCCCTCGCAGTGTCCGTCAGTCTCTGCTCTGGTGGCTCCGCTCCCCCCTTCTCCAAGGGCGGTCATTTCTTCCCCTTCACTGGCAAGTAGTTACAACGGATGCCAGCCTGTCAAGCTGGGGCAGTGTATTCAGGGTTTGGACGGTTCAGGGACTCTGGTCTCCCCGAGAGACCCTTCTTCCGATAAACATATTGGAATTACGGGCGATTGTTCTTTGTCTTCTTCATTGGGAGTCTCGTCTTCAGTCCCGTCCTGTCCGCGTCGTGTCGGACAACGCCACGGCCGTGGCGTACATAAATCGACAGGGCGGCACTCGCAGCTCGGCAGCCGTGGCCGAGGTGACCAAGATTCTTGCGGAAAGCAAGGTGCCGGCCATTTCGGCGATTAACATTCCGGGAGTGCTCAACTGGGATGCGGACTTCCTCAGTCGGTCCTTGCCCGACCCCGGCGAGTGGTCCCTACATCCAGAGGTCTTTGCAACTCTGCGACCTCTGGGGCATTCCGGACGTGGACCTCTTCGCGTCCCGGCACAATCGGAAGATCCTTCCTTTTGTGTCAAAGTCCCGGGACCCTCAGGCTCTGGCCGTGGACGCCCTAGTGATTCCTTGGGCGGGGTTTGCCCTACCCTATCTGTTTGCTCCCCTTCTGCTCCTTCCCAGGGTGCTGAGGAAGCTCAAAGCAGAGGACGTCCCCGCCATTCTGGTAGCTCCAGATTGGCCCCGAAGGTCGTGGTATGCCGACGTAGTCAGGCTCCTGGACGACGCTCCACTGCGCCTTCCGCTCTGTCCGGACCTGCTATCTCAGGGTCCTCTTTGCCACCCCAATTTACAGTAGCTGCATTTGACGGCGTGGCTGTTGAGACCACCGTTTTGAAGGCCCGCAGGTTCTCTTTCCAAGTCATTCACACCATGCTCAGGGCTCTTAAGCCCTCCTCCGCAAGAATTTACCACCGCACTTGGCGGTCTTATTTTCGTTGGTGGGAAGCTCAGGACTTCTCCCCGGTAACCTTCTCGGTTCCCCGTCTTCTCTCCTTTTTGCAGTCGGGGTTGGAACTGGGGTTGTGTCTCAGTTCACTTTAAGGTCAGGTTTCGGCCCTTGCTGTTCTTTTCCAGCAGCCCCTGGCTTCTAATTCTCATGTCCGGACCTTCCGTCAAGGAGTGGCGCACGCTGTTCCTCCTTATCGGTCACCCTCTCCCCCTTGGGACTTGAATTTGGTTCTGAGTGCCGTTCAGGGTGCTCCCTTTGAGCCCCTTAGAGAGGTGTCTCTCCGCCTTCTTTCTTGGAAGGTGGCGTTTCTTGTTGCTATCACCTCCATCCGGAGGGTGTCTGAATTGGCAGCTCTTTCCTGCCGTTCTCCGTTTCTGGTGATCCACCAGGACAAGGTTGTTTTCCGGCCAGATCCTTCCTTTTTGCCTAAGGTGGTTTCGGCCTTTTATCTCAATGAGGACATTGTCCTCCTGTCTTTTCGTCCTGCTCCCTCTCATCCTAAGGAGCGCTTACTACACAAGCTGGATGTAGTTCGGTCTTATCTCTCCATCACTTCTTCGTTTCGTCAGTGTGATTCCTTTTTCGTCCTTACGGAAGGGACAACCTGCTTCCAAGGCCACCATTTCTAGGTGGATTCGGTCCGCCATTTCGGAAGCCTATCGCTGCAAGGGGAAGATTCCTCCTTTTAGGGTTGTGGCTCATTCTACCCGTTCTGTTGCGGCATCCTGGGCTCTCCAGAATAGAGCATCGGCATCGCAGATTTGCAAGGCGGCTACCTGGTCATGTTTGCACACTTTCTCAAGGTTTTACCGAGTCCATACTTTTGCATCGGCTGATGCTAGTCTGGGTCGCAAGGTGTTGCAGGCGGCAGTGAATCGGCCGTTTTCCTGACTGCTTATCTGCCCACCCAAGGGACGGCTTTGGTACGTCCCATGGTCTGTGTCCCCCAATGGAGCCGATAGAGAAAAGGAGATTTTTCTTACCGTAAAATCTCTTTCTCGAAGGATCCATTGGGGGACACAGCTCCCGCCCTTTTTGGGAGTTCTCTGTCCGAGGGTGTGTTCAGTTATGTTTTTTCTTCTGGTTCTCGGACAGTTTTGGGTTTTTCTTTGACATGTTGGTCTCCTCCTATTGCTCTGGAACTTAAACGGATTAGCTCAGGGCCTGAAGGCGGGTATATCCTGCTTGGAGCAGCTGACTATTTTTATTACCATAGCGTCACACCTCCTAGAGACAGCAGCATACACCCACGGTCTGTGTCCCCCAATAGATCCTTCGAGAAAAAGAGATTTCCCCCCCCCCATTTCGGCGATCACACTGAATTCACACTTGCGATTTGCTCGATTCCGGGTCATTATGGGTCTATGGTGACCTGGTGACCCGGAATAGAAGGGGAATCGTGGGTGTCCATGACACCCACAATCCCCCTGAAGGGATAGGAGTGAGGTGGCAGGGGTGCCACCCCTCCTATCCATGCTATTGGTGGTCTAGATGCGACCACCAATATCAGATCGGGGGCGGGGGGGTTAACTTTCGTTTTCCCCGTCCTGCCCTCCCACAACAGGCGGGGCAGGACGGGGAAACCCGACAGGGACCGGCGCCGAAAATCCACTTGCCGATCCGGAGGCTGCGGGCGACGGAGATCGGCGGGCGGCGATGTCGTGCGGCTGGATCCTACGGAAGCCGGTGAGTTGCCTAGCGACATCTGGAGGGTACAGTCTGAGACCACTAGATAGTGGTCTCTAACTGTAGCCCTCCAGATGTTGCAAAACTACAACTCCCAGCATGCCAAGACAGCTGTTTGGGCATTCTGGAATATGTTGTTTTGCAACAGCTGGAGGCCTACAGTTTGAGACCACTCTCTATTGGTCTCTTAACTGTATCCCTCCAGATCTTGCAAAACTAGAACTCCTAGCATGCCCAAACATTTTTTTGCAACAGCTGGAGGACCACAGTTTGAAGATCACTTTGCAGTGGTCTCTAAAACTGTAGCTGCATACCTCCAGCTGTTGCATAACTACATCTCCCAGCATGCCCTTTGGTGATCAGTACGTGCTGGGAGTTGTAGTTTTGCAACAGCTGGAGGCACACTGGTTGGAAAATACTGAGTTAGATAACAGAACCTAAATGAAGGTTTTCCAACCAGTGTGCCTCCAGCTGTTGCAAAACTACAACACCCAGCATGCACGGTCTGTCAGTACATGCTGGGAGTTGTAGTTGTGAAACAGCTGGAGGTTCCCCCCCCCCCCCCTCAGGTGAACGTACAGGGTACATTCACACGGGCAGGTTTACAGTAAGTTTCTTGCTTCAAGTTTGGGTTGCGGCAAATTTTTTTACCACAGCGCAAACTCTTAGCGAGAAACTCACCGTAACACGCCAGTGCGAACGTACCCTAATAACACTACACTAACACATAATAAAGCGTAAAACACTACATATACACCCCCTTACACTGACCCCCCCCACCCCAATAAAAATTAAAAACGTATTGTACGGCAGTGTTTTCAAAACAGAGCCTCCAGCTGTTGCAAAACAACAACTCCCAGCATTTCTGGACAGCCACTGACTGTCCAGGCATGCTGGGAGTTTAGCAACAGCTGGAGGCATCCTGTTAGGGGTATTCTACGCCAGTGATTCCCAATGTCCACCCATATGCAATCCCTAATTTAGTCCTCAAATGCGCATGTAGCTCTCTCACTTCGGAGCCCTGTCGTATTTCAAGGAAAGAGTTTAGTGCCACATATGGGGTATCTCCGTACTCGGGAGAAATTGCACTACACATTTTGGGGGGCTTTTTCTCTTTTTACCCCTTATGAAATGGAAATGTTGGGGGCTACACCAGCTTGTTAGAGATAAAAAATGTTACATTAACATGCTGGTGTTGCCCCATACTTTTTATTTTCACAAGCATTAAAAGGAAAAAAGACCCCCAAAATTTGTAACGCAATTTCTCCTCAGTATGGAAATACCCCATATGTGGTTGTAAACTGCTTGTAAAATGCTCTGCGGGCGCACAAGGCTCAGGAGTGAGAGTGCACCATGTACGTTTGAGGCCTAAATTGGTGATTTGCACAGGGGTGGCCGATTTCACAGCGGTTCTGAAATAAACGCAAAAAAATAAATACCCACATGTGACCCCATTTTAGAAACTACACCCCTCACGTAATGTAATAAGGGGTACAGTGAGCATTTACGCCCCAAAGGTGTCTGACAGATTTTTGGAACAGTGGTCCTTTTACAATGAAAAATGTAATTTTTCATTTGCACAGGCCACTGTTCCAAAGATCTGTCAAACGCCAATGGGGTGTAAATACTCACCTCACCCCTTATTAAATTCTGTGAGGGGTGTAGTTTCCAAAATAGGGTCACATGTGGGGGGGGGGGTCCACTGTTCTGGCACCACGGGGGGCTTTGTAATCGCACATGGCCCCTGACTTCCATTCCATTTGGGGGGCATTTTGTCCTATTACCCCTTGTAAAAAAAAAAAATTATTTGAGGGAAAACTAGCATTTTAGTGGGGGAAAAAAAAAATCATTTACACATCCAACTTTCACGAAAAGTCATCAAACACCTGTGGGGTGTTGAGGCTCACTGGACCCCTTGTTATGTGCCTTGAGGGGTGTAGTTTCCAAAATAGGATGCCATGTGTTTTTTATTTTATTTATTTTTTTGCTGTCCTGGCACCATAGGGGCTTCCTAAATGCGACATGCCCCCCCAAAAACCATTTCAGCAAATTTTGCTTTTCAAAAGCTAAACGTGACTCTTCTCTTCTGAGCATTGTAGTTTGCCCTCAAAGCATTTTACCTCCTAACATGGGGTATTTCCATAGTCAGAAGTGATGGGGTTACACATTTTGGGGGTCATTTTGTCTTATTATCCCTTGTAAAAAATTTAAATTTATGGGAAAACTAGCATTTTAGTGAAAAAAAAAAATAATAATAATTTTCACATCCAACTTTAACGAAAAGTCGTCAAACACCTGTGGGGTGTTAAGGCTCACTGGACCCCTTGTTACGTGCCTTAAGAGGTGTAGTTTCCAAAATAGTATGCCATGTGAACATGCGAGTGTAAAAAAATGAAGATTTTTGAATTTTCTCCTTCAATTTGCTGCTATTCCTGTGAAACACCTAAAGGGTTAACAAACCTCTTGAATGTCATTTTGAATACTTTGGGGGTGCAGTTTTTATAATGGGGTCATTTGTGGGGTATTTCTAATATGAAGGCCCTTCAAATCCACTTCAAAACAGAACTGGTCCCTGAAAAATTTCGATTTTGAGAAAAATCGGAAAATTGCTGCTATACTTTGAAGCCCTCTGGTGTCTTCCAAAAGTAAAAACATGTCAACTTTATGATGGAAACACAAAGTAGACATATTGTATATGTGAATCAATATATAATTTATTTGAAATATTCATTTTCCTTATAAGCAGAGAGCTTCAAAGTTAAAATAAAAAAGCAACATTTTCAAATTTTTTCATCAAATTTTGGAATTTTTCACCAAGAAATGATGCAAGTATTGACAAAATTTTACCACTAACATAAAGTAGAATATGTCACGAAAAAACTATCTCGGAATCAGAATGAAAGGTAAAAGCATCCCAGAGTTATTAATGTTTAAAGTGACAGTGGTCAGATGTGCAAAAAAAATGGCCGGGTCCTACAGTGAAAATTGGCTGGGTCCTTAAGGGGTTAAGAGGGGTTCGGTGAATGCGCATATGAAACTGGTGGGGTTCAGTACCTCCAACAAGGTTAAGAACCACTGTCCTAACCTATTTGTGCAAACATAGAAGCAATGCATTTGTTGAACAGCGTTGGTAACCTCGATCAGAATATACGATCACATTTACTTGTGTCCATTGGGCCTCTTTTAGGTAAAACAGTACCGTGGTGCCAATGTTAATGTTTTTTTTTTTTTTTTTTTTTTGTGTGTGTGTAGAAATTCTTTTTGATTTTTAAGAAAGGGAGTACATTGAAGTAAGGGGATATACACAAAGGAAAGAAGGAATAGAAAACTGGGCACCCTTAAAGGGAAGCTGTCAACTGTTTCTTCTTCACAAAGTCTAATACCCACACAAAAACATGAATATATGCACCTGCTGCATAGCTGAGACAGATTCACCTTAAATCATAGTAACATTTTAACTGATTGTTTCCTACCAGGTTTTCCCCAGACCCATTTAGTTCCAGTGCCTTACCGGGATTAAAAGCTTCCCTGGATTTGTCTGCAGAGTTCCTGATACTTACTGATGTTCACAGAAAAGTAAGTATTACATTTTTCTGAGCTATTGTAAGCACATGTGAATGTACCCTAAGGGCTAGTTTAACACAGGTGGATTTGTTTGTGAACTCAGTGTTTCCCGCTGTCCATGGCAGATTTTTTGTGATGGAATTTCTGCTGCTGAAAATCTGCAACACACCCTGCCACAGTATTTTGGCCAACATCTTAGTCAGCACTCTGGACAGTATTTGTGAACTAGGAGTGGAACTAACAAACTGTTGTTTTGAACCCTTTCCTTGTCTTTCCTGACCAAAATACTTTGGGGGAGATGTATCTATGGGGACATTTGAACCCAGCCTGAAATGTATAGTTTTGACTGCATGTGTGATTGCAGCCTGAAAATATTACTAAAGTTAAAAATGAAAACAGTAAATCAATAATAATATTTTGTTTTAAATAGTTGTGGATTTTGTTATTGTAGGTATTATATGTAATGGAGCTACACCAGAATCAGGAGAATGGAAAAGCTGCCTTCACCTCCATTTCAGAATTTTTGCTTACTCATCCTGTTCTGAGTTTTGGAATACAAGATGTTAGCCATTGCCGTCTTCAACATACAGAAGGTCTTCCTTCAGAAGTAGAAAGCGACAATGTCAGTGGAGGTATGTATGTCTTTTTAAGGATGACCTTTGGCCAACCCCCAAAAAATATTACATCATTAAATAGCTTGATCACACACATTTTTATTTTTTTAATTTATAATTTTTTTTACTGTTTCTTGATCCACCCTTCTGTTCCTGAGAGAGATGGTTTTATAATTTGTCTGACAATTCAGGGAATCAGCTGGACATGAACCTAATTTTAAAGGGGTTATCCACGTAAAAAAAAAAAAAAAAAAAAAAATATGCATCCCCTATCCAAAGAATATGGAATAAGTGTCAGATCATGGGGAGTCCAACTGCTGGGACCCCCTGCAATCTCCTGCCCGGTATTCCGGCTTTCCTCCTGCACACAGTGGTGGTCTGCACACGCCCTCCATGCATCTCTATGGGAGAGCCGAAGCTTTGTATTCATGTATATACAGCTCTCGCATAGAGATGCATGGAGAGGGGTGTCATCTAGCGCTTTGTGCAGTGGTCGACGCGGCTCCGTGCCAGAGGAGAGCCAGGGCCCGGGCAGGAGATCGTGGGCGGCAGAGGTTGGATCCCCCTCGATCTGACACTTGCCTCCTGAGAAAATATATATATTTATTTTCTAAGCTGAACTAATCCTTTTAATAACAGGGGGTGCTGTCAGCATGCCAAGGCAATTGGCCTGGATGATCTAGTAGAACATCAGTACCCAAACTCTCAAATGCTCCTGGATAAGTGCGCAAAAATTCCCCCAAACACCCTCCAAAGTCTTGTAGAAGGTTTTTCCATATAAGTGGAAGCTGGTATTACTGCAGTGTGGACTGACTCCATATTAATGCCTGTAGATTTATTTATTTTTTGTCCAATGAAGATTTAGGGTGTTAAAATAAAAAATAAAAAATTCAATTCCTAGACAAGAACTAGGACCTAATAGTTACCTCTTCTGTTCAACCCCAGCTGAGGCTGTGCAACAAAACTGATGACATGGAAGATGTCCTGTCTAAAGCCCATACTACAGGAAAACATATGAGAAAAATTTACATCTCTATGGGTTGAAATACACAGAATTCTGGGACAATTCCCATTAAGATTCATAATAATAATAATAATTTTAAAAAATGATATAGTGACCTTTGTAGTGGTTTGCTACCTAATATTTGTTATAATATATTTTCTATGGGTTTTGTTATCTTTGGTGGCTTTATAACAACCCATCTGTTTTTTTTTCTCTTTCTGTTTTTCCATCCATGTATTTCAACGCATAGAGATGCTACATGTTAATTTTCCTCATGTTTTCCTGTAGTATGGACTTTAGAGAGGACATTTTCCATGTCCTCAGTTTTGTTGCACAGCCTCTGCTGGGGTTGAACTAAAGAGGTAACAATAGGTCCTATTTCTTTGTCTACAGCTACTTGCATCCTTTAAAGGGGAACTCAAGTACATAAGTTATTATCCCCTACCACAGCGATCTCCTGCCCAGCACTCATCATGCATGGAGTGAACTCCACACTGTGCAAAGACTACTGTCAACCACCGCACGAAACGGTGGTCGGCTTGTATCTCTATGGGAGAGCTGGAGATACAGCGCTCCTATATCTTTGGCCTTTGAATAGAAATGCATGGTGGGGGGGTGTTGGCCACCGCTTTGTGTGGGGGATAGGGGATAAGTGTCTGATCTCAGGGGGCACCCTCCATCCACACCCCAACACAGCACACTGTTTATCAATTCAGTTATTTTGTGACAGATTGCCCTGTCTGTTCCCCTTAAAATGAAACCTCCAGTACTAGCATATGTTTGACCTACCTTGTACTACAGTTACTTTCCTTACTGAGCAGTCATGTAGGGATCATGAATAATAGGGAGGGGCTATCCATGCTCAGGACCAGTCAATGAAGACATGATTTTTGGTTCTAACATTATACTCACTGTATACTGTATATATACTCACTGTCTGTCTTAGACACTTTGACCCACATTTTATATACTTATTTCTATAAGAACACCACTGAAATAAAATATAAAAATATTTTTTGTCTGCAATTTGGGTGGTCAGCTTAACCCGATAAAGACATAGGGTATACAGGTATGCCACTGTGTTCTGGTAATGAAGGACCAAGGATGTACCCCTACGCCCTGAAGTGGCTACCATCAGTAGACACTCACTGCTTATAACCGCCGCTGCCATCATTTAATCCTTTAGACGCGGTTATCAATGCTGATCACAGCGTCTGAAATGAAAGTCAAAGTTGCTGGTAGCTCATTGGGTCTCTCTGAATCCCTGCAACATAAACAGGGGGGGTTCAGTGAGCTTAAATGGCGGAGGAGGGTCCCCTTACCTGCCGCCAATCTAATGATGAAGCTTGGCTTAGCCAGACTAGATAAGTGGATCACCGATCACACTGTATAATGCTTTGCCATAGACATAGGCATAATGCTGGCATATAAAAGTAAAAAAAAGATACACTTTTAAGTAAATCTTGATTTCTGTTTTCCCTCAGCAGCACACAATAGGGTTTTCCTTTTCCTACTAGGACAAAATTAAAATATACAAATTAAAGTCATTGATATAAATAACAACTTAATAGGTAAGAGGAGTAGCCCATAAATGGCCTGACCTGAAAGAACCACACTTTTTTTTTTTTCCTTACTAGGATTGTGGAGTCCTGGTATACCAGGAGTGTCCTGGTTTTGTCTCCCCCTCCCCCATATCTTACCTCGAGAGTACAAGAATAAGAAAAATACCACAGGCACTCCCATGTATGCTCTTAGAAAAGCTTTATCTAGCTTTTATTGTTCACAAAAAAAGGACATTTCAGCAGAACAGTATTCGCCTTCCTGAGTTTTTGCATTCCCATGGCTCTGGCTACAGTGATGGCAGTCTCCTGTTGAAGGAGTAACAAAATCCACACAGGAGTATTGATGCGAAAATGGGAACATGACATATATACTGTTAGAGGGAGCAGCAGACTCCATTCACTTCTTTTGCCCAATGCAACTCTGTTTATGACGTGTACGATATTTTAAGCAGATAAGTGGACCTAGTGCATACGTCACTAGGCGACCCATTTTGCCATAGATATAAATGGGGTCCGCTACTACTGTTAACCTTATACGTTAACATCCCCTTTTGGCAGGATCTCGACAGATATGATTAATGGTGGCTGGATTGTAGTGCATTCATACCCTCACTGAGTTCACTTGAGCATCTTCTGCCAATTTTTATGTATAAACTTATATTGACTTGTATTTTTTTGATCAATTAACATTGTTCCTGCACTAAAGGTTTATTTTTACAATTTTATTTTTCCTCCTTGTATTTGTAGATGATGCACTGGAGATAGATGAAGAAGACTCTGCTGTTCTTATAAAGCTCTTCTGTGTACACACAAAGTGAGTTTTTAATTCATTATGCTTTTTACAATTTTAGCTCTTTTTTAAAAAGGTTGAACGTGGTTCTCCAACTTCCTTTTTTGTTTTTTGTTTTTCCAATATCATTTTTTATTAACAAGTTCCTATTATTGACTTTCCCTTCACAGCACCTGTTGAGTTTTTATAAAATCACACAGATGTTTAAGTTAGAGAAGAGTTTTGTAATATCAGATTTAATGGAGTAGTCCGGCACGCACTTTTCTTATTTTGTCCGGTCCGGGCTGCAAAACAAAAAAGAAAACAAACTTTCTCTTGCCTGGCTACGTGCCCCCGGAGCTCCGGTACAGGTGTTCGGTAACCGGGCTGTTTGCTTCTTACTTCCTGTTAGCCCGCCACGTCACACGGAGCTTCAGCCTCTCACCGGCTGCAGCGGGACATCGTAGTAAGAAGCAAACAGCCTGGCAATCGAACACCATTCCTGGAGCTCTGGGGGCGCGTAGGCTGGCAAGAGTTTTTTTTTTTTTTTTTTTTTTTGCAGCCCGGACCGGATAAAATAAGAAAAGTGCTTGCCGGACTACTCCTTTAACTACTAATATAGTTTTCTGCTTACCTGTGACTGTGTAATATGATTTAGCATTTCCTCAATTATGGTTCTGTAAATTATATTAGCAGATGTCTCCTAAACTCTTGTCCATGCTTTTAAGGGCTCTGCAGGATGTACAGATAAGGTTTAAACCTCACCAGGGACCCACATCAGTATCGGCTGCCCTTTCTTCAAAAGACCAACGTGAAGAGTTTGGTATGTTATTTCTGTCTTTGGGAAATATGTACACAAAGATTAGCCTTAAAATTAAAATCAGGTGAAGTAAAAACATTGGGGGAGATTTATCAAGGCATTTAGAGGTTTTTTTTTTGCTTACAAAAGTTGCACAAAAAGTCGCATGTGCGCCTAAGCAATTTTAACATTCTGGGCTGGAACAAGGCTTGGCTCTCAGTTCCCTTAACCCCTTAACGAACACAGACGTAAATGTACGTCCTGGTTTGGCGGGACTACCCACACCAGGACATACATTCACGTCCTGTGTATGACCGCGAGCATCGGAACGGTGCTCGCGTCATACACGGCAGGTTCCGGCTGCTAGTAGCAGCCGGGGACCCGCTGGTAATGGCCGACATCCGCAATCGCGAGGATGTCCGCCATTAACCCCTCAGATGCCGTGATCAATACAGATCAGGGGATCTGCGGCAGCGCGGTACTTTTGAATGGATGATCGGATCGCACGCAGCGCTGCCGCGGCGATCCGATCATCCAGCATGGCGGCTGGAGGTCCCCTCACCTGGCTCCGGCCATCTCCTGGGGTCTTCTGCTCTGGTCTGAGATCGAGCAGACAGAGCAGAAGATCACCAATAATACTGATCAGTGCTATGTCCTATACATAGCACTGAACCGTATTAGCAATCAAAGGATTGCTATAGATAGTCCCCTATGGGGACAGAAATGTGTTAAAAAACAAAAAAAAGGTGAAAAATCCCCTCTCCCAATAAAAAATGAAAATTGTCCGTTTTACCCCCAAAAAACTAAATTTTTTTAATAAACATTTGGTATCGCCGGGTGCGTAAATGTCCGTACTATCAAAATGTAATGTTAATTATCCCGTACGGTGATTGGCGTAAACGTAAAAATTAAGTCCAAAAATGCTTTTTTGTCACATTTTATAAAAAATAAAAAAAAATTCATAAAAAATTATCTAAAAGCTTTATATATGCAAATGTGGTATCCATAAAAAGTACAGATGACTGCGCAAAAAATTAGCCCTCATACCGCCGTATATATGGAAAGATTAAAAAGTTATAGGTGGTCAAAATAGGGCGATTGATTTTGTACAAGAAGTTTTAGATTTTTTTTTTTTAAGCGGTACAAAAATATATAAGTATCTAGCCATGGGTATCATTTTAATCTTATTGACCCACAGAATAAAGAACACGTCATTTTTACCATAAAGTGTATAGTGTGAAGAAAAAACCCTCCTAAATGTGCAAAATTGTGGTTTTCATTTAAATTTCCTCCCTTTTTTATTTTTTGTGTTCGCTGTACATTTTATGGTAAAATGAGA
The DNA here is from genome assembly GCF_029499605.1 of Hyla sarda. Classification (NCBI taxonomy): domain Eukaryota; kingdom Metazoa; phylum Chordata; class Amphibia; order Anura; family Hylidae; genus Hyla; species Hyla sarda. The sequence goes on from NC_079194.1 coordinate 218,356,061, forward strand.
GGTTTCATTACAAAGTACGATTGGTCACGCAAAAAAACAAGCCCTTTTATGGGTCTGTAGATGGAAATATAAAGGAGTTATGGATTTTAGAAGGCAAGGAGGAAAAAACGAAAACTCAAATAAAATTGGTCTGGTCCTTAAGGTTAAAATGGGCTTGGTCCTTAAGGGGTTAAGGGTCAGGTGTCAGCGCACTCCATTCTTTCAGCGTCCACTGGCGTCTGATCCTCATATCCGGACTTTTCTGCAGGGTGTTGCTCATGCGGCCCCGCCTTACAGATCCCCCTACTCCCCCTTGGGATCTAAATCTGGTTCTCAGTGCTTTGCAGGGTACTCCCTTCGAACCTGTCCGGGACATTTCTCTTTGTATCCTGTCCTGGAAGGTGGCCTTCCTCATTGCGGTCACTTCCATTAGGAGCTTTTCGCAGCTAGCAGCTCTCTCCTGCCGTTCTCCCTACCTGGTTTTACACCAGGACAAGGTTGTTTTCAGTCTGGTCCCATCCTTTTTGCCTAAGGTGGTCTCCGCCTTTCACCTCAACAAGGATATCGTCCTTTTGTCTAGCTCCGTCCCATCCCTGGGAACGTTTGCTTCATGGTCTTGATGTGGTACGGGCCGTTCGGATTTACCTTTCGGTCACCTCTTCCTTTTGCCAATGTGACTCTTTCTTTGTGCTTGCGGAGGGTCGTCATCGGGGACATCCTGCTTGGAAAGCAATTATTTCACGGTGGATCCGTTCTGCCATCTCGCAAGCTGCTCATTCCCTCGGGGCTTCCTGGGCTCTCCGCAACAGGGCTTCAGCCTTGCAGTGTAAGGGGTGTATATGTAGTGTTTTACCCTTTATTATGTGTTGGTGTAGTGTAGTGTGTTTAGGGTATATTTGCACTGGCGGGCTATGGCGAGTTTCCCGCTAGGAGTTTGAGCTGCGCCAAAAAAATTGCCGCAGCTCAAACTTGAAGCAGAAAACTTACTGTAAACCTGCCCGTGTGAATGTACCCTGTACATTCACATGGGGGGGGGGGGGGGGGGGGGGGCGCGCAAACCTCCAGCTATTTCAAAACTACAACTCCCAGCATGCACTGACAGACCGTGCATGCATTGGAGTTGTACTTCTGCAACAGCTGGAGGCTCCATTTTGGAAACTCTGCCATACGATATGTTTTTCATTTTATTTGGGGGGGGGGGGGGCAGTGTACCGTATGGCAGTGTTTCCAAAGCGGAGCCTCCAGCTGTTGCAAAAGTACAACTCCCTGCATGCACGGTCTGTCAGTACATGCTGGGAGTTGTAGTTTTGAAACAGCTGGAGGGCTACAATTTGGAGATCACTGTGCAGTGGTCTCTATACTGTAGCCCTCCAGATGTTGCAAAAACACAAACCCCCACATGCCCAAACAGCTGTCTCGGCATGCTGGGAGTTGTAGTTTTGCAACAGCTGGAGGCACACAGGTTCTGTTACCTAACTTAGTATTTTCCAACCAGTGTGCCTCCAGCTGTTGCAAAACTACAACTCCCAGCATGCCAAGACAGCGGTTTATACATGCTGGGATTTGCATTTTTGCAATATCTGGAGGGCTATAGTATAGAGACCACTGCACAGTGATCTCCAAATTGTAGCCCTCCAGCTGTTTCAAAACTACAACTCCCAGCATGTACTGACAGACCGTGCATGCTGGGAGTTGTACTTTAGCAACAGCAGGAGGCACACTGGTTGGAAAACCTTCATTTAGGTTCTGTTACCTAACTCAGTATTTTCCAATCAGTGTGCCTCCAGCTGTTGCAAAACTACAACTCCCAGCATGTACTGATCGCCAAAGGGCATGCTGGGAGATGTACTTATGCAACAGCAGGAGGTATGCAGCCACAACTCTCAGCATGCCGAGTCAGCTGTTTGGGTATGCTGAGTTTTGCAGTCTTGCAACATCTGGAGGGCTACAGTTTAGAGACCACTGCAAAGTGATCTCCAAACTGTGACCCTCCTGCTGTTGTAAAACTACAAATCCCAGCATGCCCAGACAGCAAACAGCTGTTTGGGCATGCTAGTTGTAGTTTTGCAAGATCTGGAGGGATACAGTTTAGAGACCACTGTAAAGTGGTCTCAAACTATAGCCCTCCAGCTGTTGCAAAACTACATATTCCAGCATGCCAAAACAGCTGTCTGGGCATTCTGGGAGTTGTAGTTTTGCAACATCTGGAGGGCTAAAGTTAGAGACCACTGTATAGTGGTCTCAAACTGTACCCTCCAGATGTTGCTAGGCAACTCACCAGCTTCCGTAGAATCCAGCCGCACGACATCACCGCCCGCCGATCTCCGTCGCCCGCAGCCTCGGGTGGGTAAGTTGATCTTCGGCACTAGTCCCCGTCCGTTTCCCTGTCCTGCCCCGCCTAAAAGTTAACCCCCTTCCCCTTTCTGCTATTGGTTGTCTCTTCTGGCGACCAATAGCAGGGATAGGAGGGGTGGCAGGGACCAATAGCAGGGACAGGAGGGGTGGAGCGGTCTTAGACAACCGCGGTCCCCCTTATATTCCGGGTTACCATAGACCCATAATGACCCGAAATCAGGCAAATTGCAAGTGTGAATTCACTTGCGATTTGCCGCTATCGCTGACTTGGGGGGGTCTGATGACCCCCCTGGGCATCCCAGTCTGATGCCCGCCCGACACGCGGCGGGGGACGGAATTCTCCATGACGTTCTCTTACTTCATGGGTCCTTAAGAGTTTAGAGTACCTTTCATCAAAAAAACTTTGATAAATTATAGATTAATGTATGCAGAATGACTTTCCAATTGCATGTTATTAAAAAATATCCTTCTTTCGATTTATTTTTCCTCTTTGACAGATGAGGGACAGATGAGTTCATGATAGGTTCTCTTTAAGGCTGCTTCCAGCAGGATAATCAATGTCCTAAATCTCTCATCCTCTCGAACTGTTTTTTTGATCATGAAAACAATTCACTGTACTACAATGGCCTCCACAGTCATCAGATCTGAATCCAATAGATCACTTTTGGCATGTAGTGGAACGGGAGAATTACATGATGGGTCAGCAGTAACTGCATGATGCCAACATGCCCACATGGACCATAATCTCAGAGGAATGTTTTCAGCACCTCGTAGAAAGTATGGCACTAAGAATGAATGCAGTTCTGAAGGCAAATGGGGGCCCAACCTGCTGCGTTGTGAAAGGAATATTTTTTACACACATTGGCCCTCATTTTCTATTTCAAACCCAACATGTTTTGTCGGGTTGTGTGCCAGAAATACTGTCTGCACCAGAATTGAAAAAAACAACAACAAACTCTCCATTTTGCTAAGAAAACCCGGAAAAGGGGCGTGGCTGTTGGGGAAAGGGGGCGTGGTTGCAAAAAAGCGCTGTGTTCCCGACATTTTCACAAAAACCCAACATATTTACTAATGTTTCCACAGAAAATGTGGTGTATTTCAGCTGGGGAAAACCCTACAGATCAGAGCATGTGTGTTTAAAAAAAATAAATAAATAAAAAATAGGGAAAGTGGAAAAAGTAGGGAAACCTTAGTAAATACCATAGAGAAAAATTGTAGGGAATTAAAACCCATAAAGAAACCTACACAACACTCTTAGCAAATTAGGGCCATTCTGTCAGGCTACATGAAAGTCTAAGGAGAAGGGAACTGCAAGAATACAGAGAGGCTGCAGCAGCTTGTAGTAAGTGTTATATCTTCCCCCAGTGCTTGATTTACAGTGCTAAGAACTACTCTCTCATGCCATCCATTATGATTCTGAGGGTGTGCAATAGAGATATAGGGGAATTAGGAACTTGTGCAGGGAAAGCATCTGGTATTGGAATTGAGTGCAAGCTGTAAGGATTTGTGAATGGAATGGAGCAGATACTGTATACATGATAACTTATTATGACACATTGTTGTCTAGAGCAGTGTTTTCAAGCCTGGTCCTCAATTACCCGCAACAAGTCATGTTTTCAGGTTTTACTTAGTCTTTAACATGTGGCATAATTGTGGTCATAGCATCAGGCATTGCTACAATTATGTCACCTGTGAAAGACTAAGGAAATCCTGAAAACATTACCTGTTTGGGGTACTTGAGCACCACGCTTGGGAAACACTGACCTAGAGCATATACAGCTCTGGTCTTTCAGCTTGTTTTATTTTCACCATTCCAAGCCTGCTAGATACAAGTTGCCACATGTCAAGGGGACACAAGGAAAGCCTACTCACACACTGACTTAAGTCTGCTTCCGTTGAGAACACACAGATCCCACCATGAATACATAAGCTACAGAAAGAATTGTTTGTCCTCATTCTGACTGTTAAAGGGGTATTCCAGGATTTTTTTTTTATTTGACTATGCTACAGGGGCTGTAAAGTTAGTGTAGTTCATAATATAGTGTCTGTACCTGTGTGTGACGGTTTTCTCACAATTCTGGGATTTTCACACCAATATTTATTTTTATCAGCATACAAAATGACTGTCTAAGATTTTCCCCAGCTTGCAATGCGGCCGAGACCTGACACACTAGTCAGCTGATGACAGGGAGCCTGTCTGCTTCAATGGGTGGAGCGATCACTTGGTGGCAGAGAGATCAATCTGCAACTAAGGAAACAGCTGTAGGCACCCTGATTGATTTATGGGAGAGAGGAATGTGTGGATGATGTGTGGGAGGGAGGAAAATGGAATTATGGGATTTGTAGTCAGAAAAACTCAAACAGGAAATACCAGTTCACAAAAAGCTAGCCACAGTGTTATGGTAATCTCATGACAGCCATTTAGACCAGACCAGCGCAGGTCCTTCCTAAGCATGTCCATTATTGACTGCCAGGTACGTACTAAAATCACCTTATGGTGGATAACCCTTTTAAATATTGCTGTATATATGTATGGGCAGTGTTAGGATGGTATCACATGTAAAGATAGTATGCTATGCAGTGAGCTACCTACCACATGGCAAAACCGCAGTTGTTTTTAATGCAATTTTTTGATTAAAAAAATATTAAATTTGGACAGAAAAAAAGTTTCACTTTTCAAAATTGCTCAGCCATATACCATACTGAAAGGTAAAATGCATGCAGTTTTGCTGTGTTCTAACTGGCCAGTCTGCATCCTTATATAGTTATCACAACTTGATCAGTATTCTGTCTATTTTCAGCTACTCCTGATCAAATAATTGATGTTGGAACTGAACGGCTGCCTATTTCAGAAGCGCTTCATGAATCTCAGTCTGATAGTCTCAGAAACACCACAGATTTCTTGTTGCTGTCAACAGACCCAAAACCTAAACTGATGACACCTGATGCTTTTATGATGCCCAGTGTCACCGTGCAACAGGTAAACCTTTTTCAATTGTTTCAATGTTTTTTATTTTAGAAATGACTGTTTGATAGCTTATGTTCAAGACCATGTGGTTAGAACCTCTCGAAATACGGTTTGTGTCACCTGGTGCGGTAGAAAATGGTGTCACCCATTACAAACCGCCCCCACCACCACCACCAAAGTAATCTTCTAGCCTGTTGCAATGGATGCCAATGATGTAGCGCATTGCGAATTTTTTTTTCTAGAATAGTAATCAAATATGCTAATTGCCACATAATGGGAAAGTGCTAAAGATGTTTTTACCATGTAAAACTACAGCTCCCAGTATGACCTAAACATTGCTAAGGTTATGCTGGAAGTTGTTGTTTCATCCATCATAACTGCAGAACTTACAAGTGACTCCAGCTTTGATGGGACATAGTGAGTTGAATACAGAATGATATCAGTGACTTAAGGTGACTTCTTCTCTATAGTCTTTCCTTATCTAATTCAGCTGGTACATACCGCCAGGACTTCATCCAGCAAAATCTTCTCTCTATAGAACTTGCTGCCCAGATGGCTCCTTACTAGGTCAGCGGAGTCTGATCCTCTATATAAAAATAATTAATATAATGCTTCCTGACGCTGTATCCTCTGAATATGATACTGCCAGACACTGTATTCTGTAAATATAATACTACCACACACTGTGCTCTCTGAATATAAACCTGGCACACACTGTGCTCTCTGAATATAAACCTAGCACACACTGTACCCTCTGAATATAATACTATTGCACTCTCTCAATATGATACTACCACACACTGTATACTCTAAATATAACACTACCACACACTGTACCCTCTGAATATAATACAACCACACACGTCATCCCCTGAATATAATACTACCACACAGTGTATCCTCTGTATATAATGCTACCACACACTGTGCCCTCTGAATAAAATACCACCACACACTGTGCTCTTTGAATATAACACTATTCCACACTGTGCCTCTGAATATAACCTTGCCATACAGTGCACCTTCTGAATACAATACTGCAACATATTGTTGCGTAAAAACTGTACAACGCCAGAAATTCCTTTTATAATTAACACCATGCTTCTAAAATGCAAAACACTCAGTGCCCCTCGCATATAATAACAATGCCCCTGTCCTGTGCCCCCTACATATAAAATATAACAATGCGTAGTGATGTCACAGTACAGGCATAATACAGCCAGTGGTGTCACAGTACAGGCATAATACAGCCAGTGGTGTCACAGTACAGGCATAATACAGCCAGTGGTGTCACGGTACAGGCATAATACAGCCAGTGGTGTCACGGTACAGGGATGATACACAGTACAGGGTTAATATGCAATCACAGAACAGTACAGGGATAGAATTCACAAAGGGGGCGGGGGGGGGGGGGGGGGGTTGATGAGGACTGGCAGGTGTCAGGGCACAGTATTTATAGTGTTACCTGTGTAACCTGCCAGCCATGCCATCATCCACTGTTCACTCCAAGCACTCTGGTCCTTCCTCTGACCCCATCAGGGTGAGGAGCTGAGCTGGAGGCCGAGATCGCTCAGTCTATGGCAGTGTTTCCCTAGCAGGGTGCCTAGAGATATTGCAAAACTACAACTCCCAGCATGTCCAGACAGCTTTTCGCCTTCCTGGCATGCTGAGAGCTGTGGTTTTTCAACAGCTGGATGCACACTACTTGGGAAACACTGCTGTATGGGGGCAGTGAAGGATTAATGGGGTGACACCATTGTGGGATAGCTTCCTACTTGGTGGTGTCGCCCTATTTGCAGGTGTCACCCGATGCGGCCCACACCTCCCTGGCAATGCTACTGGGTAAGCAGTCTAGACAAAGATGTGGGGTTTCTTTTAAAAGTAATGTATCACCTGAATATAGATACAGTGACCTCCCGACCTACGATGGCCCCGACATACGATAATTTCAACATGCGATGGCCTCTCAGAGGCCATCGCATGTTGAGGGCAGCATCAATATACGATGCTTTTGTATGTCGGGGCTATCGCATAAAAGGCTATCCGGCAGCTCAGACTGCTTCAGCTGCTTCCGGATAGCCGTTTACGGTGGCCCGTGTGCTCCGGTGATGGTCTCCTACCTGTCCTCGGGGCTCCGGAGCGTCATCTTCACGATCCCCTCCATCGCCAGCGCTCTTCTTTGACGTCATCTTGTCGCGCGCACGCCGGCCCGTCATCCAATAGAAGCGGCGTGCGTGCGTAGTGACGTGATGACGGCGACTGAGAGCGAGGCTCTTGTGGAGCAGAGACATCCAGACCGTCGGGGACACCACGGGACCGCGGCGACAGCGATGGAGGGCAACATCCAGGGCAGGGGTGACGGGTCCGGAGCGGCGGGGACAGGTGAGTACAGCTTCCTAAACTTTACATTGCACGGATCCCTCAACATACGATGGTTCATTTGGAACGGATTACCATCGTATGTTGAGGGACCACTGTATATATTTTTTAAAAGCTAAAACTAGACACTGAACCGATTTTATTATATTTTTTTTCAAAAATGTTATTCAATGGTGAGTTCTTACATTGTGGCTGTGGCCCAAGGGTATGCTCACAAGAGAACAGAATGTGCCCATGTGAAGTGCAGCACAGTAGCTCTCTTTGGGCCTGGGCACGGCTGTGGTGGGGGTCATGAAGCTCCCATTGACTAAAATGGGAGCTTCAGCGTGGAATCGGGCATATCGCCAGCTTTTATAAATGGCCTTATTCCATTTTGTCTATCTGCTGCTTATCTATCATTTTAATCCTACTCGTGATTTTAAGTAAACTTCTGAACAGTTTTCTCTACACTAGAGAAGGTATCATATGATTATAAGGCTTAGTGGCCTTACTGGAAACTGCTAGATTTAAATGGTCTCTCATTCAAACTAATTTTTGCTATTGCACTCCTTATGGTAAATAAGAAATATTTCTAATATACTTTATTTAAACAAATTAGATGTTTTGTGTTTAAAAAAGCTCAAGAGCACATTTTGCCCCATGTCATACACCGAAGCCCAAACACAGGAAGTGCAGCCTTGAGTGCTGAGGGGGGTGTGTCCAGCCTCATCCAATCATAGCTCCTCTCACACTTAAATGCCATATTCTGTTGGTTGGACACACCCCCCTCAGCACTCCAGGCGGCACTTCCTGTGTTTGGACTTTGGTCCAAAGTCTGTGTATGAGATGGGGGAAAATGTGCTCTTGAGCTTTTTTTTTAAGCACAAATAAAACATAGAAAACTTAATGTTTTTTTTTTTTTTTTTTTTTTTTTTTTTTTTTTTAGCAAAGTATATTAGAAATATTTTTTTTATTATAAGGAGTTCAATAGCAAAAATAAGTTATGAGAGTGACCATTTAAAGATTGTTTAAAACTATAAAGAGTAAAATTAGAAAATAAAATCACTTTTTTTTTATATCAAAAAAACTTGATTTATACATTTTACACATGGTCAATCACTGGGGTTGCAGACATTTGATCTCTTAAGGGAGAGATTTACCAAAGCTTGTGTAGAGGAAGAGTGGTGCAGTTGCCCATAGCAACCAATCAGATCACTTCTTTCAATTTTTAAGAGGCCTTTCAAAAATAATAGAAGCAATCTGATTGGTTGCTATGGGCAACTGCACCACTCTTCCTCTACACAAGTTTTGATAAGCTTCCCATTTATGTTTTTTAGCTTTAAAGGAAACTTGTCAACATGAAAATGCTGTGTAATCTATCTGCATCTTATTGTAGAGCAGAAAGAGCTGAGTAGAAAAGATTCTGTACAACAGTGGACAGTGGATTTTAATCAACAAATGACAAATTATACAGAAAAAAAAAAAAAAAAAAATATATATATATATATATATATATATATATATATATATATATATATATATATATATAATATAAATTATAATGTTCTCCTACTTATGTAATCTTTGTAAAATCCACAGTGGCATTACTGCAGCGGATTATATACCAATAAGAACGTACGTTTAAATGTACCCTTACGCTTAAATGTACGTTCACACGAGTGGACCCACAGCGTATTTTACGCTGTGGATCCGACGTTGAAGGACCCCTGCATGGTGGCTTTACATGTGCCTGCTCGGAGCGGCAGTATGCCGCTACGTGCAGACACATGCACACGCGCAGTATACTCTCACGTCACAGCTGCTATCTGCCTAGCTCATGGAGCAGGTGGAGCGGCCACCATGTGTGCGAGTACACCACGCATGCACGGTGACTCACATTGCTTTAGTGTGTCTGCTCGTAGAGGCGTATTGCTACTCCGAGCAGGCACATGTAAAGCCACCAAGCAGCGGTCCTTCAGCGTCTGATCTGCAGCCTAAAATAGGCTGTGGGTCCGCTCGTATGAACGTACCCTTAGGTTAGGATCACACTGGATGTATTTTTCTTTTTACACTATCATAATCATTAATTAGGCCTAGACATATAAAAACTAAACTTTATTTAAATCACAGATAAATTTAGACATAAAGACATATATAAATATAGAAAACATTAAATAATTCTCAAACAGTACAACCTTGTGTCTTTCGACCAGATGGAAGTCACAAATCACAATGTGGTAGGGAAGGGGTAAAGGGTACAGTTGAACCCCTACTCAATAAAGAGCCCTACCTAGTCTATACCCTTGCCCTCACTAATCAATAAGTGTGGACAGGGACCGGTTGATGTAAACATTCCTTTACAGAACGCACATCTTGTGGGTCCACGCATCTGAGCTATCTGGTCCGGGAAGACCATTGGGTCGAAAAACGGGGACGCACAGTCTCACTTTCTCTCAACGGTTTCATCTATCTGACTTTATCATCAGGTAACTACTGTATGAAAGGGAAATGCCTCTGTTGTTACCAGGATGGGCCAACAACGCTTAACTTATAGGATTGTATCAATTTCCAGGTCTTGAACTGAACTTGCTTCTGAGGTCATCTATACCCTATCAATATAGCCCTGTTTGAACCATACTGGGATCATCTCGCTATTTTGCTGTTTCACTGTGAGACTGATATAGAGCTTTTACCTGCTTTAAGTTGGTACCCTCCTGGAATGGGCCGTTATCATATATAATGGATTTACCTATGTACACTTGTTGAATGAACTCATCTCGCATGTTCGACTGTCATTATTTTTTACAGTCTTGACTCACTCAACTGTGCCCTAGTATCATGTCATTTTACTCTACTGCAGTACACCATCTGCAATACTATATATATTTATATGATATATTTTTTCTCCAGCCCCTGATGAACCCTAGTCATTTGCTAAGGGAGAAACGCGTTGAAAAGGGAGCAAGAGATGCCATATAAATCTGTTCCGTTTATGACCTATCTGTAAAGGAATGTTTACATCACCCGGTCCCTGTCCACACTTATTGATTAGTGAGGGCTAGGTAGGACTCTTTATTGAGTAGGGGTTCACCTGTACCCTTTATCCCTTCCCTACCACATCTGTGATTTGTGACTTCCATCTGGTCGAAAGACACAATGTTGTACTGTTTATGAGAATTATTTATGTTTTCTATATTTATATATGTCTTTATGTCTAAATTTATCTGTGATTTAAATAAAGTTTAGTTTTATATATCTAGGCCTAATTAATGATTATGATAGTGTAAGTAGAATATTAATTATCATTTAAGGACATTTATAATTTATGTGCGAGGGTATATACATTACTCCCTCGTTAGGTGGAATTTGGATGTATTTTTGTAGCAAGCTGATTTTGCTATCCATTAACAGCAAATATACAGCAAAACGTGTGACCCTACCCTTAAAGGGGTTCTCCCAGTGGTAAACATATTTTTTAAACTGGTGCCAGAAAGTTATACAAATTTGTAAATTACTTCTATTAAAAATTTTTAATCCTTCCGGTACTTATCAGCTGCTGAATGCTCCACAGAAAGTTATTTTCTTTTTGAAATTATTTTCTTTCTGACCATAGTGCTTTCTAATGACAGCTCTGTCCATGTCAGGAACTGTCAGGAGCAGGAACAAATCCACATGGCAAACCTCTCCTGCTCTGCACAGTTCCTGACATGGACAGAGGTGACAGGGGAGAGCACTGTGGTCAGACAGAAGGGAAATTCGAAAAGGAACTTCCTCTGGAGCATACAGCAGCTGAGAAGTACTAGAAGGATTGAGATTTTAAAATAGAAGTCATTTACAAATCTGTTTAACTTTCTGGCACCGGAGTACCCCTTTTAAAGTCGATCGTCAAAAAAAATACTTTCTGTCATGGTGAGGTGTCAGAAGTTTGAATCAGTAGGGTCTGGATGCTGAGACCTTCACCGATGACTAAAACGAAGGTCAGAAGCACGTGGCTACTAGCGTCAATAGAGCCTTATTTTTTAAAGGATTATTCTGGGCATACCAAGGTTAGTTATAGTGGGTTTGGGATGCTTTAAAAAAAATCGCATACTAACCTGCCTGGATCTCTCACATCTACTGGTCTTACAGCACCAGGTTTCCACTGCTCCCTGATGTTTAATTCCTGCAGGAAATACCTGCTCAGTAAATCACTGGCCAAGGCCGTTCACACAACGATACACATCTTAGTCTGACTAATGTGTAAATTAAACTGTATAGAAAGATACTTGCTTCTCTGTTGGTGTTATGGAACTCATTGATTTTTATTTGTATACTTACGTTATTTTTGCAACAGATTGTCTCCTCCTCTTCCACAAGTCTTGGTTCACTCACGTCAGTCACTCCTCTAAATAATGTCTCAACCAGTGATGTGTCTGTCTCCAGGTAACCTTTTATCTCCTTAGTATTGCTTTATATAAAGTTTTATTGTTTAAAGCAGTGTACCCACATTACATATGCCACCAAGTTTCTTTTAATAGTTTTTTGTATTTTATTGACTTTACTATTTAAATAGTACACATAGCACATATAAAAAATATAAAGTGGCAAGGCCTCTTGTGACATTGAAATTATTGTTTGCTGTAATCTACAGCAATTCAGAGCTAGCTAGCTTACTGTATAGCCATAAAAAGAGTTTTGTAAGGCGTAGAGACCAGTGGGAGAGCCTTTCATCTTTTTGGCAAGAAGTTTTTTTCTTGAAGAGAGCCTCAGCCTTAACCACTCTGAACACCACCTATTGGATTAGTTAAAATACCCATTGTGAGCCAGATCTTTTCAGCAACATCATTGCGTAAATGTTGTCTTGGCTTGAAAGGACACAAAGACCCAGAGATGCAATACAGAATTGTATGCAAAGCTTTTTGGGATAGTGGAGGTTGTTTGAGTTGAAAGTTAGCCAGCCTCCATGTTCACTCACCCATTGTTTTTGGTATGGGATTTTTTATATATCTCAAATAAGTATGTCCACATACTTTTGACCAACCTTGTCTCAATTTGTGGTGTAAAAATGGTGTTTAAATGTGCATTTATATCCTGTGCCACACTTTAACCGGTTCCGGACGCAAAGCGTATGGGTACGCCCATGCGTCCTGGTACTTAAGGACACAGGGCGTACTTCCTGGTCCCTTTACCATGGTTTAAAGCGTGCTCACGAGCTGAGCACACTTCAAACCCAGTGGGTCCAAATTGCTATCAGCAGCCACGACCCAGGGTTAATGGCGGGCACCTCAGATCGGGCCAATGACCGACATTAACCCTTAGGCGCCATGATCATAGTTGATCGCGGTGTCTAAAATGGAAGTTAAAGGATCCCGGCAGCTCAGCGAAGCCTATCGGGACCATTGTGGTGAAACTTCATATACCATAAATATTGTGCACTTAATATATCATAAAAAAATTGAAAGGGATTAAAGTCCCATCAGAACAAAAATGGTTCTTCTAAAAACTACAAACCACGGTGCAAAAAAATTAGCCCTCATATAGCCCCGTATGTGCCAAAATAAAAAAGTTTTATAGGGGTCAGAAGATGCAATTTTAAACATTCTAATTTTGGTAATCGTATGGACCTACAGAATAAAGATCAGGTGTCATTTTTACTTTAAAGTGCACTGCATAGAAACGGAAGCCTCCAAAATGTACTAATAATTTACAAATAATTTGTTTTTTGTTTTTGTTTCAACGCAGATTGTTATAAAATAAGTGTCATTACAAAGTACAATTGGTGACGCAAAAAAAAAACAAGCCCTTATATGGGTCTGTAGATGCAAAATTGAAAGCCTTATGATTTTTAGAAGGGGAGGAGTAAAAAAACAAAAATGCAAAAATGAAAATTGGCATCAAATAACATTTTCTTAACTAACTCAGGCTATGTTTTTTTTTTTTGTTTTTTTTTTTAAGGTCTGGTGATGAACTTAGTCCAAAGCTAAAGATGGAGAATAGCATAAGTGGTTGTATAAGTGGATCAAGTGGTGGAAGCTTTCAAGCTCCTTCAAGAACATCTGCAGTACTTATTCCAGGACTGTCTGACTCCCTTTCACCTAGATCAGTTGTTCAGGTATACTTGATTTCTCTTCATTGTATTTTGTTCAGACTTTTTATTAATATTGACTTTACAATAGTCAATATTAATAATTAATATTACAATCAATTTGGTGCTTGTAAACTCTGCAAGGTTTTTGTGGGGCCTTTAGGCTAAGTTTCCACTTGTTTTTTTTCCTGGCAGTTTTTGGAGTACTGCCACTGCAGTTTTGGAGCCAAAGCCAGAAGTGTATTCAAAAGGAATAGGAAATATAAAGGAAGGACTTACATTTCCCCTCCCTTATGGATCCACTTCTGACTTTGGCTCAAAAACTGCAGTGGCAGTTTTCCAAAAACTGACAGAGAAAAAACCAAGTGGAAACGTAGCCTAAGGATTATTTAAAATCGTTAACACCTTTTAGCAAACTAACTCAACTATACTTTACTTTTTTTTTTAAATCTATGTTGTTTGAATAGCTTTGGCTTTAAAGGGGTACTCCGGTGGAAAACTAAGTTTTAAAATTCAACTGGTGCCAGAAAATTGATTTGTAAATTACTTCTATTTAAAAATATTGATCCTTCCAGTACTTATCAGCTGCTGTACACTGCACAGGAAGTTGTATTTCTTTCTGAAATGCTTTTCAGTCTGACCACAGTGCTACCCGCTGACACATCTGCCGCCATGTCAGGAACTGTTGAGAGTACAAGCAAATCCCCATAGCAAACCTATGGGGGACAGTTCCAGGCATGGACAGAGGTATCAGCAGAGACCTACACTACTTCCTCTGGAGCATATAGCAGCTGATAAGCACTGGAAGGATTAAGATTTTTAATAGAAGTAATTTACAAATCTGTTTTAACTTTCTGGCACCAGTTGATTTAAGAAAAAAAAATGTTCCACCAGTGTTCCCCTTTAAGCTTAGCACTGTGTCTTTTGTTATTTACAGCAGGGACCGACTGTTTATATAGCATCTGCAGCACATAGGTGGTTGACATTTTTATTAAAAATATGTTATAATTATTTTTAAAAGTAGTAAAATGAAACAAAACCTATATAAATTGGGTATAGTTGTAATCCTGTTTAACCTCCAGAATAATTATAAAATGTTTAACTGAAAAGTGTACTGCATAAAAACTAAACCCCACCAAAAGTTGCCAAATTCTTTTGTTTTTTTTTGCTCTTCTTAAATCATCATAATTATATTTACATGGAGCATAAAGGTAATAAAATGACTTTTTTCACCACGTTAAACACAGTGAAAAAGACAGTTGCGTGCAGCTTTCCCCAGATTCATGTTGTGCTTCCGCTGCGAGTCTCTGCACGATGCAGCAAGGTTGAGAGTGGAGTCACTGCTGCTGTGTTAGTGTTGGACTTCTAGGACATATGGCTCTTCCCTCACCATCCAAGTGTACCTCTTACTATGTGCAGTGATGACCCTTTTTTCCAGTTGCAAATTGCTTCTGACTAATGAGATGGGAAGGATCTTCTTCTGTTTGGGGCCATTGTTCTGCTCCTTTTCCCACTACAGAAAAAGTTGTTCGTTTTATTTATTTATTATTATTTTTTTGGAGCATCATAAATCTCAAATTTCTCTATCACTTCTTTACTTGAGTCACCATCTTGAGTCTCTCTTAACCCCTTCAGGACGGAGCCCATTTTGGCCTTAAGGACCGGAGCGTTTTTTGCACATCTGACCACTGTCACTTTAAACATTAATAACTCTGGAATGCTTTTAGTTATCATTCTGATTCCGAGATTGTTTTTTCGTGACATATTCTACTTTAACATAGTGGTAAATTTTTGTCGATACTTGCATCATTTCTTGGTGTAAAATCCGTAAATTTGATGAAAAATTTGAAAATTTTGCATTTTTCTAACTTTGAAGCTCTCTGCTTGTAAGGAAAATGGATATTACGAATAAATTTTTTTTTGGTTCACATATACAATATGTCTACTTTATGTTTGCATCATAAAATTGACGTGTTTTTACTTTTGGAAGACACCAGAGGGCTTCAACGGTCAGCAGCAATTTTCCGATTTTTCACAAAATTTTCAAACTCAGTATTTTTCAGGGACCAGTTCAGGTTTGAAGTGGATTTGAAGGGTCTTCATATTAGAAATACCCCATAAATGACCCCATTATAAAAACTACACCCCCAAAAGTATTCAAAATGACATTCAGTCAGCGTTTTAACCCTTTAGGTGTTTCACAGGAATAGAAGCAAAGTGAAGGAGAAAATTCACAATCTTCATTTTTTACACTCACATGTTCTTGCAGACCCAATTTTTGAATTTTTACAAGGGGTAAAAGGACAAAATTTTTACTTGTATTTGTAGCCCAATTTCTCTCGAGTAAGGACATACCTCATATGTCTATGTAAAGTGTTCGGCGGGCGCAGTAGAGGGCTCAGAAGGGAAGGAGCGACAAGGGGATTTTGGAGAGTACGTTTTTCTGAAATGGTTTTTGGGGGGCATGTTACCTTTAGGAAGCCCTTATGGTGCCAGAACAGCAAAAAAAAAAAACACATGGCATACCATTTTAGAAACTAGACCCCTCGGGGAATGTAACATGGGATAAAGTGAACCTTAATACCCCACAGGTGTTTCACGACTTTTGCAAATGTAAAAAAAAAAAAAAAAAAAATTTTACCTAAAATGCTTGTTTTCCCAAAAAATTTTTCTTTTTAAAAAGGGTAATAGCAGAAAATACCCCTAAAAATTTGAAGCCCAATTTCTCCCGATTCAGAAAACACCCCATATGGGGGTGAAAAGGGCTCTGCTGGCGCACTACAGGTCTTGGAAGAGAAGGAGTCACATTTGGCTTTTTGAACGCAAATTTTTCTCTGGGGGCATGCTGCATTTAGGAAGCCCCTATGGTGCCAGGACAGCAAAAAACCCCCACATGGCATACCATTTTGGAAACTAGACCCCTCGGGGAACGTAACAAGGGGTTAAGTGAACCTTTATACCCCACAGGTGTTTCACGACTTTTGCATATGTAAAAAAAAAAATTATTTTTTTACCTAAAATGCTTGTTTTCCCAAAAATTTTACATTTTTAAAAAGGGTAAAAGCAGAAAATACCCCCCAAAATTTGTAACACAATTTCTTCCGAGTACGGCGATACCCCATATGTGGCCCTAAACTGTTGCCTTGAAATACGACAGGGCTCCAAAGTGAGAGCGCCATGCGCATTTGAGGCCTAAATTAGCGATTGCATAGGGGTGGACATAGGGGTATTCTACGCCAGTGATTCCCAAACAGGGTGCCTCCAGCTGTTGCAAAACTCCCAGCATGCCTGGACAGTCAACGGCTGTCCGACAATACTGGGAGTTGTTTTGCAACAGCTGGAGGCTCCGTTCTGGAAACAGTGGCGTACCAGACGTTTTTCATTTTTATTGGGGAGGGGAGGGGGGCTGTGTAGGGGTATGTGTATACGTAGTGTTTTTTACTTTTTATTTTATTTTTTGTGGTAGTGTAGTGTAGTGTAGTGTTTTTAGGGTACAGTCACACGGACGGGGGTTCACAGTAGTTTCTCGCTGGCAATTTGAGCTGCAGCAGAAAGTTTGCGGCAGCTCAAACTTGCAGCCAGATACTTACTGTAATCCTCCGCCCATGTAAGTGTACCCTGTACGTTCACATTGGGGGGGACATTCAGCTGTTGCATAACTACAACTCCCAGCATGCACAGTGCCACCTCACCCCTGCAGGCTCTGGCTGTTCGGGGCCGTCAGAGACGGCCCCGAACAGCCAGTAATTCCGGGTCACCGGGTCACTGGAGACCCGATTGACCCGGAATCGCCGCAGATCGCTGGACTGAATTGTCCAGCGATCTGCGGCGATCGCCGACATGGGGGGGCATAATGACCCCCCTGGGCGATATGCCGGGATGCCTGCTGAACGATTTCAGCAGGCATCCGGCTCCGGTCCCCAACCGGCTAGCGGTGGGGGCCGGAATTCCCACGGGCGTATGGATACGCCCTCGGTCCTTAAGGACTCGGGATGCAGGGCGTATCCATACGCCCTATGTCCTGAAGAGGTTAATAACCAAGGACGTAAATTTTCGTCCTGGTGATACGGTACTTAGCGCACCAGGACGTATATTTACATCCTGCACATGACCACGAGCTTGGAGCGATGCTCGGATCATGCGCTGCTTGCCCCGTCTGCTGATCGCTGCCAGGGACCCGCCGGTAATGGCCAACGCGGATGTCTGCCTTTAACCCCTCAGATGCCGTGATCAATACAGATCACGGCATCTGCGGCAGTGAGGTCAGAAATATGAATGATCGGATCGCCTGTATTGCTGCCGCGGAGATCCGATCGTCCAGAACGGCGCACGGAGGTCCCCTCACCTAACTCCGCCGCCTTCCACGGGTCTTCTGCTCTGGTCTGAGATAGAGAAGACCAGAGCAGAAGCTAGCCGATAGCACTGAACAGTATTAGAAATCAAAGGATTGCTATAAATAGTCCCCTATGGGGACTATTAGTGTTAAAAAAAAAAAGGAAAAATCCCCTCCCCCCCAATAAAAATGTAAAATATCCATTTTTTTTCTCATTTTACCCCCATAAAGTGTAAAAAAATAAATACACATTTGGTATCGCCGCGTGTGTAAATGTCCGAACTATTAAAATATAATGTTATTGATCCCGTACGGTGAACGTAAAAAAAAGCACAAAATTGCTGCTTTTTTTTTTGTCACATTTTATTCAAAAATAAATGTATTAAAATTAAATAAAAGTATTATATTAACAAATGTGGTATCAATAAAAAGTACACATCATGGCACAAAAAATTAGCCCTCATACCGCCGCTTATATGGAAAAAATGAAAAAATTATAGGTCGTCAAAATAGAAGGATTTTAAGCATACTAATTTGTTTAAAAAAAATGTTTAATATTTTTTTTTTTTTAGCGCAACAATAATAGAAAGTATGTAATCATGGGTATAATTTTAATCGTATTGACCCACAAAATAAAGAACATATGTTGTTTTTACCGTAAATTGTATGGCGGGAAAACGAAACCTTCCAAAATTTGCAAAATTGCGGTTTACTTTTATAATTTCCCCACACAAATAGTTTTTTTTTTTTTTTTTTGCGCCATACTCATGGTAAAATGAATGATGTCATTATGCAGAAAAACAAGCCCTCATACTTGTCTGTGGATGAAAATATAAAAGTTATGATTTTTAGAAGACGAGGAGGAAAAAACGAAAATGCTAAATTAAAATTGTCCGGGTTCTTAAGGTCAAAATGGGCTTGGTCCTTAAGGTGTCAAGTTCCTGTGATTTGGGAAATAGCTGCTATGGAAAGGCAATATTTAAAAGATTTTGTTTCAATCTTCCATTTCATCCAGCTCATAAATCTTATTTGCAGTACCATCCTAAGAAAATATGCTTAAATTTCTAGTTTGTGGTTCTCCCATAAGGAATATCATCAACATATAAATTACCAAAGCAATTGTAGCATTTGTACCTTTTTTTCTTTTTTTTACAACTATACAAAATTACACAGGGATTCCTTGTCTGGACAACCTACTTATCGCAGCAAGTTCTCTTCAGCTTCTTAATTTGCATACTCAGCAGATGGTAAATTGCCTTGGATTATAAATTACTAGAAGTTCAATTTGAGTTCTGCTCATGGAAGATCTCAAAGTATCTGAATGCTCATGGACCTGGGGAAACAGATCTCTCCCTGCAACACAGAGGAGATCAGGACAGGATAAAAAAAACCTTGGTGGTCCTGGGCACCATCACCTTCTGTAGAAATCCACCACTACGAGTGCACACACAGAGCTACCTGGCCCCAGCCAGTCAGCACATCCGCAGTGTGAAATACCCTGAGGTTGCGTCCAGTGTTACCCTGCCCTTAAGAGTTAGGTCCCTTTCACACTATAAAGTTGTTCCATTAAAAAGATCATTATAAACATCCGTTAGAAAAGCCTTAAAAAGACCATAGGAAGGTATGTAGAAGAGAATAAAGGGCTAGCCGACTGCCTTAATGAATACCTTTGTTCAGTTTTACAGAAGAAAAAGAAGTTTTGATGTTTGATGCATGTGTCTTTACAAAGGAAGAGGTTCTACGTTTGTTATCTAAAGTGAAGACAAATAAGTCACAGGGGCTTGATGGGATAAACCCAAAATTATTAAAAGAGTTTAGTGGTGAGCTAGTAAAACCGTTAACAGATTTATTTAACCAATCACTGGTAACGGGTCATCCCGGAAGATTGGAAATTTGCAAATGTTGTGCCCATTCACAAGAAAGGTAGTAGGGAGGAATCAAGCAACTATAGGCCTATAAGTCTGACCTAAATTGTGCGGAAATTAATGGAAACCCTACTAAAGGATAGGATTGTGGAACATCTAAAATGGATTGCAAGATGAAAAACATGGGTTTACATGTACTACAACCCCCATTATGGAACAGAGTCTGTTTTATGATGGGGGTAGTAGTACAAACACTAATGTAGCCTCCCCAGCAACCGGCAGACTCCCGCAGCCGGGGAATTACTACTCCCATCATGGAAACAAGTCTGTTGCATGATGGGAGTAGTAGTAGTCCCGGCTGTGGGAGTCTGTAGGCAGAGGTGTTAAAACGGCCATACATGAGGGATGTTATGACTGGTCTTAATGGATGAATATGCCCGTTATTTTGACAGACGTTATTCAGCTGTTAGCACCCGTTATTTAATCCTTTATTATACATCCGTTTTTACACAGAAAACAGATGTTTAATAACTGATGAATACTCAGTGTGAAAGGAGCCTTAATTTAGCTGATAAGTTACAACAACTACATCTGCAGTGAAAGCTGAAGGCTGCTGCATATTTCCTAAAATGTAGTATTTTATGTTTAATAGGCAACAATGAAAATACACTTTCTCTCTCTCTAGTGTCTTTTTGAAAGCCACATTGCATAAATAACACATGTAAGGGTTAACAGTTACCCTTAGGCTTTATGTTTCCGTACTGACTTTTCACTACTACAGGTAACTGTTTTCCTAAGAAAAGACAAAAGCTGCCATAGCAACCAATCAGATAGCTTCTTAAATTTTTCAAAGGCCTTTTAAAAAATAAAAGAAATGATTGGTTGCTCTGGGCAACTGGTCAATTTTGCCTCTTAAGAGATTTTAATACATCTTTCCCTAGGTTCACATCTGCGCTGGAGGCTCCATTTAGGGCCTCTATCGCAGAATCCATCCAAATGACTGGACAAAAAACTTGTTTTTATCCATTCAAATCTTGTCAAATGAACAGACACCTGAAACCTGACGTACCCCATTATCCAAGGTCTGTTTGACTGCGTTGATGTGTGGTGAACCAGCCGGCTCCATTTAATGCTGCTGAATGGAATTGTCTTGGAGACATAGCCTCCGAATTAGATGTGAACCTAAGTCAGCTGCTATATTTTTTTTTCACAATATGTAACAAGATGATTGGTTGTATGTGGTCATGTTGCGACTAGGATAATGCTAGAACCCAACAACATACAATCACGTAAATAATATATATTTTATGATCACTTTAAATGTTTTCGTCTTGTTATTAATAGGTTACTACATCTAACCTTCCCATAGAACTTCAAAGTTTGGAACCCCTGGTTGTACCCCAGTCTTCACCTACCCGTGAACGATCTCCTGATGTCATATCAAGTGCTTCCACGGTCATGTCCCAAGATATTCCAGAAATTGCCTCTGAGACACTACAGAGAAATTATCCATCATCTATATCGGTCGGTGTTGTCAAGGAAGAGAATTGTCCATCAAGTCAAGCACCAAGCATGAGCTCTGCGGCCTCCGCTCTACAGCTTCTATCAACTCGCAGCCGTAATACATCTGAGCTTGGTTTAAGGCCACTAGAGTTTCCGCCTTCCATGTCTGATAGTGAGCTGATCAGTTCTCCATGTCTAGAAATTTCAAACCATAAGGATAAGAAAGAGGAAGTTATTTCTCAGCCATGGCCAGCAGCACCTGATATAACAAGAGAAACCAAAAGCAGTTTAATAGAAAGGTATTTTTTTTAATGAGGCTTCGTTTTGGGCACCTTAGTGTATACTCTTTTATTTACAAACATCATCATAAAAATGTGGATATGTCATAATTTGAGTTACCCGTTTTTTCCGCCATATGACGCACCTAATTTTATAGGATAAAAATCTAGAAAATAAAGATTCTGAACCAAATACAATGTAAAGTATAGGGCAGTGATCTTCAACCTGCGGACCTTCTGATGTTGCAAAACTACAACTTCCAGCATGCCCGGACAGCCGTTGGCTGTCCGGGCATGCTGCGAGTTGTAGTTTTGCAACATCAGGAGGTCCGCAGGTTGAAGACCACTGGTATAGGAGGTAGTACTCACGGATGTCGCCCTCCATCAATGTCGCTGCGTCCCCGGGGTGTCCCCTTCGCTCCGGAACGTCTCTGCTGCCCGGTATCCTCGCTCTCCGTCGCCGCCATGACGTCGCTACGCACGCCGCTCCTATTGGATGACGGGACGTCGTGCGTGACGACGGAGAGCGCCGGCCATGCAGGGGATCCCGGCATGGAGCAGACACAGAGGAAGCAGGTAAGGTCCCTCCCGGTGTCCTGTAAGTTGTTCAGGATGCCACGATTTCACTGCAGCGGTCCCGAACAGCCCGACTGAGCAGCCGGTTAGTGTTATTTTTGCTTCAGACTCGGCGGTCAGCTTTGATCGCCGCGTCTGAAGGGTTAATACAGGGCATCACCGCGATCAATGATGTCCTGTATTAGCCGCAGGTCCCGGCCGTGTGTATTCGCCTTATAAGACGCACCAACTTTTTGAAGAAAAAGTGCGACTTATGCAGCGAAAAATACTGTAGGTGTTTCTGCCATACACATTGCATGCAGATATGTAAAATCAAGCTCCGTTATCTAGTACAGTTGGGGTTGCTTATACAGGGCATGACATATTTGAATACTATATCTTTGAGTCAGTTACTGTTTGGGACAAGGAGAAGAAGACTTAAAACACATGTAAATTCAAGATAAAGCTATTTTAATCATGCTAGTGCAGTATTCTTGTAGTCTCTGTTGGCAGTGTGCAGTAAAGAGCAACCAGTGTTATTCTGATGTAACCCTAAATGTACTTAATTTAGCTGTGTGGACTTTAAAGTAGATAGCACTCTTAGCCATTCAGTCATTTTTATTTTTGAAGCCCATTAGTAAAGTGGCTTCTTGGTTAGGTTTAAAAAAAAAAAAAAAAAAAAAAAAAATACAAAACTAGAATTTTTTTTTCATTTCTGTCTTTCAGTGACCGTGATGATGAAGTGAACGCATTCGCAACCCCTATAAATAGTTTTGGAGGAAAGGGACAAAGTCCACGTTTACTTATGAAGGACTGGAATACCCAAGTATCACCCCATTCTTCCCCAAAACCTTACAAGAAGTCCATGAAAGATGACATGTATGCTTATCTATTGCATACATTTTACTACTGATTACTGCATATGCCTGAAAATGTTTAATTTAAAAAAAATCACATACCAAGTAATTATAGTTTATATAACTGTAGTTATTGGGATTGAAATAGACATTTTGTTTACATTTATATTCCGCAAATAAACATGCATGCCAGAGATGGTAGGATTAGATTTTCAGGACACCTATGCATACAGGCACCATTAGTGATTGAGAGTAGTTTTCTCAGTGTATGCTAGCCAGATTTGGGTAGTAAAACAGTAAGATAAGATTTTAATAAGATTTTTTTTTTTTTATCTTGCCCCCCCCCCCCACGGGCTAGAGGGTAAATATCCGTTCGCAGGGTGTCCAACTGTTGGGACCCCTGCAATCTATGTAATGGTACCCCGGCTCCCAGAAAGGATTTTAGTTGTTCCTTTTGGTTCCCTGGGAGATACCGTATATACTCGAGTATAAGCCGAGTTTTTCAGCACGAATTTTCGTGCTGAAAACACCCCCCTCGGCTTATACTCGAGTGAACTCTCCGCCCTCAGTGGTCTTCAACCTGTGGACCTCCAGAGGTTTCAAAACTACAACTCCCAGCAAGCCCGGGCAGCCATCGGAGGTCCGCAGGTTGAAGACCACTGCGGCCTTCAACATCATCCAGCCCCCTCTCACCCCCTTTAGTTCTGTACTCCCCTCCGCTCGGCGCTGGTCCGGTGCTGCAGGACTGTCCGGTGAGGAGGTCGTCCCGTGGGATAGTGGTTCCGGGCTGCCATCTTCACCGGGGAGGCCTCTTCTCCGCGTTTCGGGCCCGGCCCAGGAATAGTCATGTTGCCTTGACGACGACGCAGAGGTACGTTCATTACCAACGTTCCTCTGCGTCATCGTCAAGGCAACGCCTCTATTCTGGGCCCGAAGCACGGTGAAGATGGCATCTCGGAACCACTATCCCACCGGACGACCTCCCCATCGGACAGTCCTGCAGCACCGGACCAGCGCCGAGCGGAGGAGAGTACAGAACTAAAGGGGGTGAGAGGGGGCTGGATGATGTCGAAGGCCGCAGTGGTCTTCAACCTGCGGACTTCCAGAGGTTTCAAAGCTACAACTCCCAGCAAGCCCGGACAGCCGATGACAAGGGGATGATGAAGGGGGGGGGGGGGGGGTGGGATTATGACAAGGGGATGATGAAGGGGGTGGGGGGGAATTATGACAAGGGGATGATGAGGGGATGCCATAATCCCCCCGATTATGGCAAGGGGATTATGAAGGGTGTGTGTGTGGGATGGGATGATGACAGGGGGATGATGTATTTCCCACCCTAGGCTTATACTCAAGTCAATAACTTTTCCTGGGATTTTGGGGTGAAATTAGGGGCCTCGTCTTATATTCGGGTCGGCTTATACTCGAGTATATATGGTATGTGGCCACCAGAACGGTCTAGCAGCAGCTTACTTCCCATTCATAGCACATGCACACTTGGCTGGAAGAAGAAAGAAGGTCATCTGCTAGACAGATTTAATCAACAGTGTTAGGTTAAGTAGAATTCAAGCAGAATTTATTCTTGGAAAGTTGTGTAGGCCATCAAAGTTGTAGGCTTAAACATCTTATTTGATAACCAGAAAACTTCCGTTTTTTGTTTTTTTTACATTCCTTTAATTATTTACTTTTTATCTAATTATTTTTATTTATTCTATTCCTTTTACAGAGACCTACCATTGTCGCCAAAAAAAACTGAAAACCAAGTAGGTATCTAGGAACAAAATGCAAGAAAATATTTGTTGGATTTATTTGAAGCCATGTGTAAGAGAAAATAAATATAAAATTGTTACTGTCCTGCAAAAAAACATTTGATTGGTCAGGGTCTGAGTTTCCAGATGCTGACTGATAACAAGAATGAGCCAGTTAAATTGGGGAGAGATGCCAGTGGCCACACACTTTTCTCGTTTTTTTTTTGCCAACGATTGGGGTCTGAACACTCAGACTTGGACAGATAAAAACTTTTGCCATGTTCCTAGGATATGTCAACATAATAAAAACCCAAATAATAATTATCATAATATATTTTATTTTGACAGAAACACTTAAAAATATTTACAGATTTTATGTAAAAAGTTAATTATAAAACATTTTATTGTTTTTGTTTTTTAATTCATTTTAGGCAAACTTCGAACATGGGGAACTGATGTCACTACTGTACATTCAACAAAGGGAACTTTCAGAGCTTCGACAAAACCAGATAGAACTTATGCAGAGACTCAGTAATCATTTGGATTCAGTTCAAAGTTCAATCATGGGCCATGTCGAACGTGTCATGGAATCTCAACAGCAACAAGAACGTATCCTTTATCCATATCAATTTTGTTATAGAAGTGTGTGTATAATGCTAACTTGCCATCTGTATTCAAGCAATGTTATTTGTTTCAACTCCGCTGCATTTAAACACATTTTATTTCTGTGTACTGCATGATTTATATCCTCACCGGGCGCACTACAATGCTCAGAAGGAGTCACATTTGTCTTTTGGAAAGCAAATTTTGCTGAAATGGTTTTTAGGGGGCATGTTGCATTTATGAAGCCCCTATGGTGCCAGAACAGGGGGGGGGGGAAATGGCATACTATTTTGGAAACTACACCCCTCAAGGCACGTAACAAGGGGTACAGTGAGCCTTTACACCCCACAGGTGTTTGACAAATTTCTGCTAAAGTTTGACGTGAAAATGAAAAATTAGATTTTTTTTCTTCACTAAAATGCTGGTGTTGCCCCATATTTTTCATTTTCAAAAGGGGTAATAGGAGAAAAAGTCTCCCAAAATTTGTAACACTATTTCTTCTGAGTAAGGAAATACCCCACATGTGGATGTAAAGTGCTCTGCGGGCGAACTACAATGCTCAGAAAAGGAGCGCCATTGAGCTTTTGGAGAGAGAATTTGGTTGGAATAGAAGTCGGGGGCCATGTTTGTTTACAAAGCCCCATGGTGCCAGAACAGTGCCCCCCCAAATGTGACCCCATTTTGGAAACTACACCCCTCACAGAATTTAATAAGGGGTGCCGTGAGCATTTATGCCCCACTGGCCTTTGACAGCTCTTTGGAGCAGTGGGCTGTGCAAATAAAAAAAATTGATTTTTCATTTTCACGGTCCACTGTTACAAAAATCTGGGCCTTTGTAAACACACGTGGCCTTCAATTCTGGATAAATTCTCTCTCCAAAAGCCCAATGGAGCTCCTTCTCTTCTGAGCATTGTAGTTCGCCCGCAGAGCACTTTACATCCACATATGGGTTATTTCCATATTTAGAAAAAATGGGGCTACAAATTTTGGGGAACTTTTCCTATTTTCTCTTGTGAAAATGAAAAATGTAGCGTAACACCAGCATTTTAGTGAAAAAAGATATATAGATTTTTTTTTTCCTTTTTTAACACCTAACTTTAATGAAAATTCGTCAAACACCTGTGGGGTGTTGAGGCTCACTATACCCCTTTTTTACGTTCCGTGAGGGGTGTGGTTTTCAAAATGGGGCCACATGTGGGTATCTATTGTTTTGTGTTTGTCAGAACCACTGTAAAATCAGCCACCCCCTGTGTAAATCGCCAATTTAGGCCTCAAATGTACATGGTGCTCTCACTCCTGAGCCTTGCTGTGCACCCACAGAGCATTTTACATCCACATATGGGGTATTTCTGTACTCAGGAGAAATTGCACTAGAAATTTTGGGGGTCTTTTTATTTATTTATTTTTTTTATTTATAATTTTTTTTTTCCCCTTTTACTGCTTGTGAAAATTTAAAAGTATGGGGCAACACCAGCATGTTATTGTGTGTAAAAAAAAAAAAAAAAATAATGTACACTAACATGCTTGTGTAGACCCCCAACTTTAGGGAAAAAGCCCCCCCCCCCCCAAAAAAAAATTTGTAACGCAATTTTTTCCGAGTACTTAAATATCCCATATGTGGCACTAAACTGTTGCCTTGAAATAAGACAGGGCTTCATAGCAAGAGAGCGTCATGCGCATTTGAGGCTTAAATTGGGGATATGCATACCTTATGGCATTGTTTCCTAAACAGAGTGTCTCCAGCTGTTGCAAAACTCCCAACATGCCTTGACAGTCAATGGCTGACCAGCAATACTGGGATTTGTTGTTTTTCAACAGCTGTATAAGGGTGTATATATGTAGTGTTTTACTCTTTATTTTGTGTAGTGTAGTGTTTTAGGGTACATTCACACGGGCGGGGGGTTTACAGTGAGTTTCTCACTGGTAGTTGAGCTGCGGTGGGAAATTTGCTGCATCTCAAACTTGCAGCAGAAAACTCACTGTAAACCCCCGCCTGTGTGATTATACCCTGTACATTTACATGGGGGGGGGGGGGCCAAACCTTCAGCTGTTGCAAAACTACAACTCCCAGCATGCACTGAAAGACCATACATGCTGGGAGATGTAGTTATGCAACAGCTGGAGGCACATTGGTTGTGAAACCCTAAGTAAAGTAACAAACTCCCAGTGTTCCTCCAGCTGTTGAACAACTAGAACTCCCAGCATGTACAGTCTCTCAGTGCATGCTGGGAGTTGTAGTTTTGCAACAGCTGGAGGCACACTGGATGCGAAACACTGAGTTAGGTCACAAACTCTGTGATACACAACCAGTGTGCCTACAGCTGTTGCAAAACTAAAATTCAGCATGCACTGACAGCCGAAGGGCATGCTGAGAGTTGTAGTTTTGCAACAGCTGGAGGCACACTGCTACAACTCCCAGCATTCCCTTTGGTAGTCTGTGCATGCTGGGAGTTGTAGTTATGCAACAGCTGGATGCACACTTTTTCATAGGAAAAATTTGCCTCCAGCTGTTGCATAACTACAACTCCCAGCATGCACAGACTACCAAAGGGCATGCTGGGAGTTGTAGCAGTGTGCCTCCAGCTGTTGCAAAACTACAACTCTCAGCATGCCCTTCGGCTGTCAGTGCATGCTGAGTTTTAGTTTTGCAACAGCTGTAGGCACACTGGTTGTGTATCACAGAGTTTGTGACCTAACTCAGTGTTTCGCATCCAGTGTGCCTCCAGCTGTTGCAAAACTACAACTCCCAGCATGCACTGAGAGACTGTACATGCTGGGAGTTGTAGTTATGCAACAGCTGGATGCACACTTTTTCATAGGAAAAATTTGCCTCCAGCTGTTGCATAACTACAACCCCAGCATGCGCAGACTACCAAAGGGCATGCTGGGAGTTGTAGTTAGAACTCTAGCTTTTGCAAAATTACAGCTCCCAGAATGCCCTTTGGCTGTGCATGCAGAGAGTTGTTGCTAAGCAACAGCAGGATGTGAACAGGCCTCACCTCCTGCTGTATCCTGCCTCCTGCACTGCTGCTGCTCTTTGCCACTGCCACCGCTCGTGTCCCTCGCTGCCGCTCCTGAGGGGACCCCTGCCGGCGATTTGCGGCGATCGCCGACATGGGGGGGGATGTTGCACGTGGTTGCCACAGCGAGCGGCAGGGACCGGAATTCCCACAGGTACACCCTTGGTCTTTAACCACTTAAGGACCAAGGGCCTACAGGTACGCCCCGATGTCCTGGTACTTAAAGGGGTACTCTGCCCTTTGGATCAGTGCTAACATGTCTAGGGGCACAGTAGTATCATATGAGAAGCAGAGAAGTTTTTACTAATAAATGGAAGAGAATAGGAAAAAAGGACACGGATCACTCACCACTATTCGGATGCTGTGTTCTTTATTTGTGAAGTTACAGGTGACTATGCATGGAAGGATGGAATGGCAGGGCAGTAGGTGTTAAGGAGCCCTGTCTGGAGCAACGGCGCTGTTTCACGCCCTCTGGGCATTTCTTTAGGCCAGGAATCGATTCAATTCCGGGCCTGTAGAAACTCCCAGAGAGCGTGAAACGGCGCTGTTGCTCCGGACGGGGCTCCTTACCACCTAGTGCCCTGCCATTCCATCTGTTCATGTATAGCCACCTCTAACTTTACGAATAAAGAACACAGCATCCGAATAGTGGTGAGTGATCTGCGTCTTTTTTCCTATTCTCTTCTATGAATATATAGGTCAAGTCAAGCCAGCGTGCGCACTGCCACCAGAGTGCCGGCGTGAACAAGCGCTGATAGTTCTGACCACTTGGACTGAAGCAGTGCTAGGTGATCCTCTAGTTACCTGTGTTTTTGTACTAATACATTTTTGTACTGTTTAGTGTGAACAAGAAAAAACTACTAAATATGGAGATAAAAAAGAACTTGTCTAAAATTAAAGGGAAACTTTAACAATGTTATTTGGAGGGGAAACAAAGCATGGAACTACAACTGATGATGACCAATCTAATGAAGAAACCCATATTGTAATGTCAGAAAGAGTCTGTTTTTTCCCCAGACCCCTGCTATAGCCTTATAGGTTTTGGACATTAAAAAAAAAAAAAAACCTTAACTAGATTTTCCAGAAAGGAGATTAGAAAGAATCCTAAGTGACGGACAACAGAGAAATGGTCAACTACAGGAATACCTTTCACAACAGCTTTCTCATTCACTTTCTAGCCCACTCTGCAATAGACTTGATAAAACTGTCCGAGAAGAGTTTAAGAAGTCCGTTCCTCAGTGTGAGTAAAAAATAAATGTCTGTTTTCCCTCAATCTTGACTCCTACTCCTTAAATGTAATTCTAAATGATGTAGGACCAGCCTTACTGTACACTGGACACCATTAAAAAAGACATTTTTGGGGCCCTTAGACAAAACAGGACCAACGCAGTGCAGGAGCTCGTGAAATAAATCCAAGAAAGGAGGGCTTCAGGAAATGCAACCAAGCACACAGCAGACTATTCATAGTTACCTCTGTTTTCTTCCATTGACTGTATGTATACGTTACCACTGAGTTTCAACTAACTGGGTTCCATGGGCTATTTAGAGAGTTTTTATAGGAGTTTTCTTAGATAAAATTGGTAAGTTTTGATGCCCTCAATGAACCAATATAACAGACTGCAGATTCTTTATCTAGATTAGTGTTTCCCAACCAGGGTGCCTCCAGCTGTTGGCATGCTGGGAGTTGAAGTTTTGCAACAGCTGGAGGCACCCTGGTTGGGAATCACTGATCTAGAGATTAATGGCACCTGATATACCTAAAAGAGAACCATGGGATACACACTATGACGGTATAAGGGCCTATCTAACTAAAAATGCGTCAGGCCTTTAACCCCTTAAGGACGCAGCCCATTTGGGCCTTAAGGAGCAGACAATAAAATTTTTATGTTTTCGTTTTTTCCTCCTCGCCTTCAAAAAATCATAACTCTTTTATATTTTTATCCACAGACTAGTATGAGGGCTTGTTTTTTCTGCGACCAGTTGTCCGTTGTAATGCCATCACTCACTTTACCATTAAATGTATGGCGCAAGCAAAAAATACTATTTGTGTGGTGAAATTTAAAAGAAAACAGCAATTTAGCTAATTTTGGAAGGTTTTGTTTTCACGACGTACAATTTACGTTAAAAATTACATGTGTTCTTTATTCTTTGGGTCAATACGATTAAAATGATACCCATGATAACATACTGTTCTATTACTGTTGTGCTTAAAAAAAAAAATCGCAAACTTTTAAACCGAATTAGTACGTTTAAAATCCCCCTATTTTGAAGACCTATAACTTTTTTCCGTATAAGCAGCGGTATGAGGGCTTATTTTTTGCGCCGTGATCTGTACTTTTTGTTTATACCATATTTGCTTATATAGAACTTTTAATCCATTTTTTATAAAAAAAAAATTTGGGAATAAAATGTTACAAAAAAGCATCTATTTTTTAGACTTTTTTTTTTTATTTTTACGTTCACGCTGTTCACTGGACAGTATAATTAACATTTTATTTTGATAGTTCAGATATTTACACATGTGGCGATTCCAAATATGTATATAAAATATTTTTTTAGCACTTTTTGTGTGTGAAATAGGGAAAATGGGACAATTTACGTTTTTATTGGGGGAGGGGGTTTTTCACATAATTTTTTTTTTTCTACTTTTTTTATTTTTACACTTTAATAGTCCCCTTGGGGCGATCCGATCATCCATTTTAGTGACCGCGATGCTGCAGACGCCGTGATCTGTATTGATAATGGCATCTGAGGGGTTAATGGCGGACATCCGCGGGACCATCCGCGGGACCAGGACGTGCATTTACGGCGCTCGTCGTTAAGGGGTTAAAAAGAAAATCCAGACTTTTCGAGAATAGTATCTTTTGCTAAAACTGCCATTGTCCTGTCATGCACATATATACAAATTTATACAGATAGCCGTCTTACAAACAACATACAGTAGGTGCAATGGTGCAATCAAGGAATTCTAATACTGAGATCATTTGTTTCCCAATAGTATTCTTTCTTTATTATTTTATATTTTCATGTCAAACGTGCCTATTGCTTTTTAAATGTAATTTGACAGATATTAGAACATATGTTACTTTAAAATGTCTCAGTCAAATTTGAATTTAAAGGAGTAGTCCAGTGCTGAAAAACTTACCCCCTATCCTAAGGGTAGGGGATAAGTTTCAGATCGTGGGGGGTCCGACCGATGGGGCCCCTCGAATTTCCTGTGCAGGGTCCCGGCTCGCTGGCCAGATAGCGGGTGTCGACCACCGCACGAAGCGGCGGCCGACACGCCCCTTCAATACAACTCTGGCAGAGCCGGAGCGCTGCCTTCGGCAATTTCCGGCTCTGCCATAGTGATGTTATTGAGGGGGCATGTCGGCCGCCGCTTCGTGCGGTGGTCAACACCCTCTATCTGGCCAGCGAGCCGGGGCCCTGCACAGGACATTGCGAGGGGCCCCATTGGACTCCCGCCCCCCCCCCCCCCCCCCCCCTCTGCGATCTGAAACTTATCCCCTGTACTGGATATCTCCTTTTTAAGTCAGATAATCTTTATTCCTTTATTAATTTGCAGACCCCCTGATATTCAGTTTTTCACCTGCTTCTAGATTCAGATTCTTTTCATGTGGTTGTGTCATCCCAGTAATACATACTGAATATGAGTTATTGGTGTTCAGGAGTTTAGTTTGCCTTGGCAGCTTTGCTTCTTCTAAAAAAAAAAAAAAAAAAAAAAAAAAAAGCCCTTGGAATTCTCTCCATTCAAACCACCCTGTGTGTCCATTCCTTCCTATCTATAGCTTTTGTGAGCTGCCCTCCATTTAGGCTTTCCAACTCTCCACACTGAGCTGTTCAATCTCCCTGCAGTTATCTCAAACTCCAAAAGAAGGAAGAGGAGAGCAGAAAATGTTCTCTGACTATTCGTAGACTTTTTAGGCTAATAATCTAGCAGGACTTGCACAGACTCTGCAGAAGTAAAATCTGCTCCAAAGGACATACATACAACTAGTCTGCTTGCTTCCCCAACTTGTGTGTGATGAAAGGAGCATTATTTTGATTGTTGCAGGATTGGGATGGGCTGTAAGTTATGATTCTTCTTTCTGGGCCTACCTTTGGGGAGAACACAGCAGTATACATACCAAATGCCACATACTGTACTCCTTTCAAACAAGCATGATAATGTATTATAAAACAATTCCAACCATATGAAAAGACGCTGGCCAGTGACCCTTCTTTCATATAAGTCACTTTCCATCCAGATAACCATTTATGCAGGAGAGCAATTTGTAATTAACAAAGGGAGGAGATGATAATGCTGAATCTACAGGTATACCTAATATGTGTTTCTACTAGACAAAAAAACCTAAAAGCAAAATCCTGCTCTATGTTCTCTGTGTGTAATTTGAATTACATGAAAAACAAAGCGGAAAAATATATTGTAAATATAGTTCTGCATTTGAAACAATTTTGTGTTCTTTTTTGTAAGGCATCAGTAAGAGTCTGGATCCAGTCACAGGGCAACTTAGTAGCACAATTGGGACAAAACTGACTTCTATTGAGGCGTCGCTAAAGGAAAACATTGCCAAGATGGTGAAATCCAAGGTAAAGAATTATTTTGTTATAAATGTTTGTGATACTTGTTAGTTGGGACTATTTTACAGTTCAGCACCCACTCAAAACCAAAATTTGGTGCTACATTATCATATCTCTTGTGTGTGATATTATATTCATTTACAAGGAACTAAACTATTAACCTGTAGGTGACCAATGACAAAATGTACGACATGGGTGGCATTCAGTTGCTGCTCCATGATGTACATTTCCATTGTGATGATCTTAGGGTGCCATCTGTGCATTTCTGAGATCAATGGTAGGAACAGGGCATTAATCCACAGCCCAGTTCTTGTCACAGCTGCCAGAATCAGAAAAACAACCCTCTTACTAGATATCGCTTAGAGGCACTGCCATAGTTAAAAACTTTTCATATATTGCAGGACTCATTATAATATGACATTTCACAATATACACCTGTTAAAAAAAAAATTAAATTTTCACCTGAATTTCAAGCTCAAAATAGCCACCACTAGGGGTCGCCTGTCTTTTAGCCAGACAGACTAGTCTAGATTTTACAGCATACTGGATACCGGCCGTAAAGCATACCGGTATCCAGTATAGGAGATTTCTATTGTGTATGCAAAACTACAGATAAAGGATGTGTGGACATGCTGGGAGCTGTAGTTTTAAAACAGCTGGAGGCAACACTGCTCTAACACAGCTATTTACAAACACTGCAGCTTCAGTTGTTACTAAACTACAACTCCCAGCATGCTGAAATAGTCAAAGCTTTCTCGGACTCCTGAATGACAAAGAAGTTGATCAGACATTCAGGAGTCTGTGAAAGATGAATGACACGCATAGTGACAGCTATGCTGATTAGCATCCAGCTTTACTAGGAGAAGATAACAGATAGAACATGTATTCATAAAAATGCTGTACTTTTATCTAAAAAATCCTTGCACTAATTTTATAAAGATCTATTCTTATATTTATACATTTTATCCTGTTATGAATTCACCATAATGTCTTCTTATTACTGCAGGCAGCTCCAAGTATCTTCCTCTGACACATGACACAGCATAAAACCAGAGAGGAAAGGGTTACAGAGTAGAGAGTACTGATTGGCTGACTGCACAGGCTTGCTCCTGTGAGGGAGACAGACTGACACGCCCCCTCCAGCCTGCACAATGAAAAAGTAACTCACCAGCAGATAAATGCTTATATCTCTGGACATATAGGTCCGAGACACATAAAAATTATATGCACATGATCAGAATTGGGTCCTGAGAAACATATAACTTTTTTTCTTTTTTTTTTTTTTTTTTTTTTTTTGCACTATGACAGGTACGCTTTAAGTGCTACAGTCGAACATGATCATTGCACTGTTGATGAGCATTGTCTGTCCTAGTGGTATAATTGCCAAATGCCATCACCATAAACAGCCGTGGACATAACAAAGTTCCCCAGGGCTGTTATATAGTATATATATTTAATATATAATATAATATAAATAGATATAGATATGAATTCCTCAACATTGAAATTGCAACACCAACAAGCTCACTAAAAAAAAAAAAAAAGATAGATGTAGAGATATCTATATATCTATATCTATCGATACTGTGATTTTCATAATTCCACAATTTTTTATTTTTTGGTTTTGCAATTTTAATGTTGATTTAAGATACTTATTAGAGCATTATTTTATTATAGCTTAATACGCACACACACATTCATATTTCTGTTCATAGGTTCAATATGCTGGCATACAGAAGAATGTATATTGTAAATTTCTCCATCGGCTCGATTGGGGGACACAGGAACCATGGGTATATCTTGTTGCCACTAGGAGGCTGACACTAGGCAACATAAAAAAATAAATAAATAAAAAAGTCTGCTCTTCCTGGCAGGCTATACCCCGCCTACTGACCCTGAGCTAATCAATTGTAGCTTAGTGTCAGTAGGAGGTAGACACAGGTCTGGAGTTATCAAGACCTGGTCTTTTGCTTTATTGTTTTCTAGTTAGGGCCGTGTATGTAGTATTTTTTTTTCCTCCCTTTTGTTTCTATTTTCAGGTGGGGGTTCATGAGCATGGTGCTACCTGTCCCCGTCCCCCCCCCCCCCCATATGCGATGAAGGGGCACAGGGTATAAAGTATGCACTGTTAAACCCTTCTCGCCACCAGCCAGCACATGGGGTTGTACCTTGGGTCCGGGCCCCCCTATAATCCCTGCTAGTCTCGCTGCTACAGCCCGGCATGATGCAAGTGACCCCTTGCTGGCTGAAGACCTCTCTAGGTGAGTATTCAAGGACAGGGTGAGTATCCCCCCCCCCCCCCCCCCCCCTTCCCCTCTTATTTCTCCGCTGGGGATTCCATACCTTAGGTTTCATGGGGTCCATGCTGCCCTGGTCTCCTTTTCCATACTGTTTTAGCCCAGTGTCAGCGGGCCCGGTCATCCAGAGGGTCCCCCCGCATTACAGTACCCCGCAGATGGCCCCGTAGCCCGTACTTTTCCCTCTTCCGGCCATATGGTGAACGGCGTACGTGCACCAGGCACTGCGGGTGCACGGCAGTCTGTGCCACTTTCACTTTTGGCCGTTCTGTGGGCAGGATGGTCGGAGCTGCGGAGGGAATAAATTTAGGCCGCCGCTGTGGCCTACTCGCTAGGCATTATCTCCGCCCACTCCCCATCTGACTGGCATTCTGGGGAGGACTCCCACCCCCATCTCCCCTGCTGGCCTGTGATACATTAGTGCGCTTTGGGGGGTCATTTCCCAGGTGCCTCCTTCCCCTCCTCCAGTAGTTCAAGAGGATAAAGAAGGAACCCGATTCCACGGCGCTGAACGACCACAGCAGGTGAAGAATTAAAAGGATTTTATTGTCCAGAATGCAACGCGTTTCGCTGCGCAAGCGCAGCTTCATCATGCATCATGATGCCAGATGAAGCGCCCCAGCAATCCTGTCCCTCCCACTCTACTCCCTTTCACGCACCCCAGCCCTCCTGTGCCTCCCACTCTACTCCCTTTCACAGACTATTTCTGATCTGGTACGGGTCTCCTGATCTGTGGTTACTGCTAGAGATGAGCGAACTTACAGTGATTCTCGGCAATTGCTGACTTAAGCCTGCATAAATAACCGTATTTATCGGCGTATAACAAGCACTTTTTAGGCAAAATTTTTTAGCCTAAATTCTATCTGCGTGTTATATGCCGATAAGCCGCTGCAGTTCAGTGATTTAAACCGGGTGCTTTAAATCAATGAACTGCAGCGGCTTTTGCAGGTGCAGAGACCTGCCGTCGCTGCCGGCTTCTCTGCCTCTCCTGGGGTCTAGAGCCCTGCTGCCGACCCTTCTCTCCCCTGGCTATCTGCCGCTGCCCCATTGCCGGCGCCGATAGCCGATAGGGGAGAGAAGCGGCGCCGGCAATGGGGCAGCGGCGCCGACAGACGGGGAGAGAAGGGGCAGCGGCACCCATTGCCGGTGCCGCTGCCCCGTTGCCTCCCCCATCCCCGGTTGTATAATTACCTGTTGCCGGGGTCGGGTCCGTGCTGCTTCAGGCCTCCGGTGTGCGTCCCCTGCGTCGTTGCTATGTGCTGCGAGATGCAATGACGTCATTGCGCCGTGCATCGCATAGCAACGACGCAGTGGACGCACACCGGAGGCCTTAAGCAGGGGGAGAGAATGGGCAGTGGCGCAGATAGCCAGCGCGAGAGAAGCGGCGGCAGCAGGGCTCTAGACCCCAGGAAAGGCAGGGTAAGAGAAGCGGGCAGTGACTGCCTCTCTCCCCCTGCCTTTCCTGGGGGCTTCTGCGGGGCGAGAAACAGTGTATCTGGGTATACGCATGCGCACACACACACGCACCCTCATTTTACCAAGGATATTTGGGTAAAAAACTTTTTTTACCCAAATGTCCTTGGCAAAATGAGGGTGCGTGTTATAGGCCGGTGCGTGGTATACCTGTAGTTCAGGTAGTTCAGCTTTCAGGTGCTCCGGTGGGCTGGAAAAGGTCCTAGGAGAGAGTCTCCTTATTGAAGGGTCCTCATATGTCATGTCTGCCGGTCACGGGACTAGTACAGGAAAGTACAAGACGCGCTTCGAGGGTATGTTCCCTCTTTCTCAATTGCATAGCGTGTACAAAAAACATCATAGTGTGGGATTATATACAAATATTCTTGGTGCCAAAAAATGGCGGTGGTCGAGGGTCAGGGTGGGCGGCACTGGGGGTTTGCGCCGTACATCTTCAGATACTCAAATCAAAATCAAATTACATTGTGGATCAAATGTGTTGTTGTTGAATCAGTATATTAACATTTATAAATACATAGTGAGACATTGTGGGTTTTCTGTACTGTAAAAGTGTATTTTGGATGGATTTTTTTTATGTAATAAACAAAATATTGGGATTTCCCCGCTGAAATATTCGTAAAAAAAGAGCAATAACAGAACTGTGGTGATGTCACTCGGTCACGTGGTGTATGAGCGACCAATGGTGTATATCTGGTTTTCTTTTAAGAAAATAACGCTTTGCAGCAAGTGCTAGCGGACCACGTGGTACAGGAGCGACCAATAGGGGGACAACTCCGGGTTTGTTTTGTGACGTACAGGTACATTCAGGTGGAGTAACCAATCCAGTTGTTTATGGGATGGCGTGGGGCAGCATTTCCCTTCTCCTGCAGTGCCTGGTGCACTTTACCAATCCCCTTTCCACAGGGGGTATGGTGATCAGGGAGCTTGGCATGGTCAGTCACTGAGTCTCAGCTTGACCAACTCTTGTTTCCCCTTCACTAGGGGGACTGTTTCGTTGAGCATTTTCTGCTGCCAAGATAGTGCCATCTCTGTTCCCACTATATAGGTGGGGTATTAGGCTGGACCCTTTTTTTTTTTGCTGAGAGCAGTCAACTGAGCCTTTTGCTGTCTGGGCTTGTGTGCTTACTGTTTACCATTGCAGCCTGGCTCTCTTTCTGTCTCTTGGTTATCAACTGCTGCTCACGCAGCCTTGGCACTCTTCTCTGTTTGAGGAGTTTATGTATTCATGTATGGCCCGGTCTAGCCACCGTCTGTTGTTTTGGGTCCTGCCATTGCTCTTCTCCTCCCTAGGCGCAATCTCCCTGGAAAAGTGTGTTCTTCCTTCCCCTTTTGACATTGCAGCTGCGCTGCCACCTTTGTCTTGGAGTAACCTTCCTGTGCCCAGCATCTGAGCATCCAGCTGGGTTCCCCTTTGTTTCCCCCTCCGTTCCCGTTCTGGCGGGATGTTACTTCGGAGTACTCTGGTCCAGTTGGGTCCAAGATCGGTTAGTCTCCTTGGCTTGGACTCTGTCCTAGGATGCTGTGGCGTGCCTTCATTTCAGGCAGCTCTCCCGGTTCTTTGGGCCTTAGTGATGATTGAAGTCTCGGGCACGTGTAGTGATCCAGCCCAGACTCTTCCACCATCCCATTTGGTGGAGCGGTCTATCTGTACTGCACTTCTTCACTCCTTCATGTCTTGACATGGATGTGTGTCTGATGAAGGGGGCATGTCAGCCGCTGCTTCATGCGGAGGTCGGCATGCCCCCAGTTACTGAGGTCCCAGGGGTCGAACCCCCCACGATCTAAAACTTATCCCCTATCCTTTAGATAGTGATAAGTTTTTCTGCATAATATATCTCCTTTTAAATATTGCATTCTAAGTACCGTATATGATCGAGTATAAGCCGAGTTTTTCAGCACGATTTTTCGTGCTGAAAACGCCCCCCTCGGCTTATACTCGAGTGAACTCTCTGCCCTCAGTGGTCTTCAACCTGCGGACCCCCAGATGTTTCAAGACTACAACTCCCAGCAAGCCCGGGCAGCCATCGGCTGTCCGGGCTTGCTGGGAGTTGTAGTTTTGAAACCTCTGGAGGTCCGCAGGTTGAAGACAACTGCGGCCTTCGACATCATCCAGCCCGGCCAGGGGCCCGGCCCCGGAATAGTCACGTTGCCTTGACGACTATGCAGAGGGACGTTCATTACCAACGCCCCTCTGCGTCGTCGTCAAGGCAACGCCTCTATTCCGGGCCCGAAGCGAGGTGAAGATGGCAGCCCGGAACCACTATCCCACCGGACGACCTCCCCACCGGACAGTCCTGCAGCACCGGACCAGCGCACCCTAACGTCCCGCCGAGCGGAGGTGTTACAGAACTAAAGGGGGTGAGAGGAAGGGCTGGATGATGTCGAAGGCCGCAGTGGTCTTCAACCTGCGGACCTCCAGAGGTTTCCAAACTACAACTCCCAGCAAGCCTGGACAGCCAATGGCTGCCCGGGCTTGCTGGGAGTTGTAATTTTGAAACATCTGGAGGTCCACAGGTTGAAGACCACTGTATCAGACATTGACAAGCGGTGATGATGAAGGTGGGGGGGGGGCTGATGACATGTGGTGATAAGGGGATGATAAAGGGGGGTGTGTGGGATGATGACAGGGGGATGATGAAGGGGGGGGGTGTTGGATGATGACAAGGGGATGATGAAGGGGGGGTGTGGGATGATAAGGGGATGATGAAGGGGGGGTGTGGGATGATAAGGGGATGATGAAGGGGGGGTGTGGGATGATAAGGGGATGATGAAGGGGGGGTGTGGGATGACAAGGGGATGATGAAGGGGGGGTGTGGGATGACAAGGGGATGATGAAGGGGGGGTGTGGGATGACAAGGGGATGATGAAGGGGGGGGTGTGGGATGACAAGGGGATGATGAAGGGGGGGTGTGGGATGACAAGGGGATGATGAAGGGGGGGGGTGGGATGATGACAAGGGGATGATGAAGGGGGGGGTGGGATGATAAGGGGATGATGAAGGGGGGGGTGTGGGATGATAAGGGGATGATGAAGGGGGGGTGTGGGGGATGATGTATTTCCCACCCTAGGCTTATACTCGAGTCAATAACTTTTCCTGGGATTTTGGGGGTAAAATTAGGGGCCTCGGCTTATATTCGGGTCTGCTTATGCTCGAGAATATACGGTATTTGAATTTTATTCCAGGATTTGCTTGTATTCAGGTGAGACTGGAAAATTTTCAAGATTCACAAAGGTCTTTCATGATGGTCTAAAATGTTGTATAGTTTGAATACCATGTTATAAGCAGATTATTTATCATTCTAAAAGAACATTAAGGGGGTACTCCGCCCCTAGACATCCAAAGGATAGGGGATAAGAAGTCTGATCTTGAGGGTCTGGCCGCTGGGACCCCTGCGATCTCCATCCGGCACCCCAGTAATCCATATACACAGAACGATCTCTGCTTCATGCCAAATTTCGAGCCATCCCAGCTGTCATGCCCCCTCCATAAATCTCCCATAGACATTAATAGAGGGTGCGTTACAACCACAGCAGCCCGAAGCCTAGCACAGCTGGCATTCTTAACATAAATGCTCAGAGTGCCGGGCCGGAGATCAGCATCTGGATCCCCGCGATCAGATATATTATCCCCTATCCTGATAACTTAGGTCAGCCCAGTTTTCAAGTTGACGGCAGCTAAAAGCAGTTTGTTGATGGACATACGATAAACTACTATTCAGCTGTAATACTATGTGGCCATAAAAAAATGAAACTTTTTTTAGCTGCCTTTTCATATGGAAATTATATAGACATTCATACAGACAAGCTTTGGGCTGTTTCACAGCTACAATGTGTGAAACCAGCCGTGATGTCTGTAATTTTTAACTTTTCAATAAAATCGAAAAAAAAAAAACACACACAGGTCATACCAAGCAAAACTTTATACTTGTTAGTGATTGTGATTGTAACGAATAGTTGTTATTCTACTTGTGAAAACCTTTTCACATTTTATATTGATTTCTTTAGTAGTTTTTTTTGTAATTAGGCTTTCTATGAATGTTTGTTTTTGCCTTTTCAGAACATTACAGATGCTATTGGGCGAGCAGTTGCTGATGCCCTTCATGTACAAATTCATACAGCCTACAGAGAAGCCTTCCAGAATACCGTGCTTCCAGCGTTTGAGAAGGGTTGTCAGTCTATGTTCCAGCAAATAAACGGCAGCTTCAAGCAAGGCACCCAAGAGTGTAAGTTCTTAGGAAAGAGTACATTAAAGCGTACCTGTCGGATACAACAAAAACATTTAAATTTTTTTTTATATATTACTTCTGGCATGGTATGACAAAAATACACACACACACATACATATATATGTTTAGTAAATAAATTCATCCTGAGTTCACAGATAAGCACTATATGTTGGCTATATGTTTTGTTAGTTTTTAAATGTCTGTTCTTTATAGATTTTATATATATATATATATATATATATCTCTATATCTCTCTCTCTCTCTCTCTCTCTCTATCTATCTATCTATCTATCTATCTATCTATCTATCTATCTATATATATATATATATATATATATATATATATATATACTCTATCTATATCTGTGTGTCTTCAGATATTTTGTGATACCATTCCAAAATAAGTATCATAAGCAGTTTCCAAAGCCTTTAATGAAACATTTTTAATTTTTTTTATTTATTTTGTTATCCATTGAAAGGTATCCTTTTTTTCACATTGTTACCAATGTCTACCACACTCTGGCTGCGTAGTGCCAAATATCAGGGGAATATGTTGGAGGTACATGTTGATGAATAATCCTGACCTATTAAATAAATTTATAAACTTATTTAGGGCAATATAAGAATTAAACACGAAGTCTCCTGCTCCCCGCCGCTCACAATTGGTTCTTTTTCGGGAGAGAGCTGCAGCCTCTTCAGTGTTTACTGCTGCTCGTGTCCAGATTATTGTAATTCTAGTAGCTATAGCGCAAGATACTGCATTATTTTTGTATGTTCAACCCGATAACGACCATGGACGTCTATGCTCGTTCAATGGCCGTTAACTGGGTATGACGCCGGCTCCCAACTCGAGCCCGCGTCATACCAGCCGGCCCCCAACTGATTCCTGTGGCTGGGGGCCGGCGTTAATAGTCGACGTGCGGCGATCGCTGCGGACGGCTATTAACCCTTTAGATCCCCGCTGTCAAAGTTGACAGGGGCGTCTAAAGTTGCCTGTATCCCGTCCCTGGTGGTCCACTGGGGTGGATCGCCCCCCCACAGCGTGATCGTGGGGGGGGGGGGGGGTGGGGGGGAGATTTCCACTGCTGAGGTAGCTGGAGGGCTTACCTCTCTTTCCACGGCGGCTCCGGTGCTCAGAATGATAAAGCCTGGCAGCACCAGGCTTTATCAATCCAGCGCAGAGCACACAGATCAATGGGAATATGCGTAACCCCATTGACCTGTATGAGGAATCAAATGATTCCTCCAAAAAGTCCCCTAAGGGGACTAAAAGTGTGTAAAAACACACACATTAACCCCTTCCTTATTAAAAGTTTAAATCACCCCCCTTTTCACAAATTCCATATAAAAAATATATAAACATAATAAAAATAAACCTATATGATATCGCCACGTGCATAAATGTCCGAACTATAAAACTATATCTTAAATTAAACCGTAAGGTCAATGGTGTACCGCAAATTCCAAAGTCGAAAATAGCGTATTTTT
Source organism: Hyla sarda (assembly GCF_029499605.1). Taxonomy (NCBI): domain Eukaryota; kingdom Metazoa; phylum Chordata; class Amphibia; order Anura; family Hylidae; genus Hyla; species Hyla sarda. Next base: position 218,398,609 of record NC_079194.1, read on the forward strand.
GGTCACTTTTCATACCATTTAAAAAGAGGAATAAAAAGCGATTAAAAAGTTCAATCAAAACAAAATGGTACTGATTAAAACTTCAGATCACGGCGCAAAAAATTAGCCCTCACACCACCCCATACGTGGAAAAATAAAAAAGTTTTACAGGGGTCAGAAGATGACAATTTTAAATGTATTCATTTTCGTGCATGTAGTTTTTTCCCAAAAGTACGACAAAATCAAACCTCTATAAGTAGGGTATAATTTTATTCGTATAGACCTACAGAATAAAGATAGTGTCATTTTTTCCGAAAAATTTACGGTTTACAAAATGGTGTTTTTTGTTTTTTTCTTCAATTTTGTCGGACAATTATTTTTTTTTCCCGTTTTGCTGTAGATTTTTGGGTAAAATGACTGATGTCATTACAAATTAGAATTGGTTGCGCAAAAAATAAACCCTCATGTTAATTTTTAGGTGCAAAATTTAAAGGGATATGATTTTTAAAAGGTAAGAGGAAAGTGCAAAAAACAGAAAAACGCTTGGTCCTTAAGGGGTTAATTGCGACAGAGCCGCAGTACTATGCCTTGTTGTTACTAGAAGTATGACTGTGTGGCAACGAGCCGCAGGAAACCCTAAAGAGGCTTCAGCCCCTACAAACAACTGATCGGCGGGGATGTTGGGGAGTTGGAGGATTGGCCATCAGTTATCCAGGATAGTGGATAAGATGTCTGTTCGCGGGGATCCCGCCACTGGGAACCCCCACGATCTCTCCTGCAGCACCCCCGGTTATCTGTTCCGTGTCTGTTGACAAGCGTTACAGGGGCCGGAGAAGTGACGTCACAGCCCGCACCCTCGTAACGTCACGCCCAGTCCAATAGACTTGTATTGAGGGGGTGGGGCCGTGACATCACGATACTCCGGCCCCTGTATCGTCGTCATCAGGCACGGAGCGAAGTTCGCTTTATGCAGCGTTTGACTGGATGCTGCAGGAGAGATCGCGGGGGTCCCCAGCGGCGGGACCCCTGCGATCAGACCTCTTATCCCCTATCTTTTGGAGAGGGGATAAGACGTCTAGGGGCAAAGTACCCTTTTAACTGGACTACATAGACCATCCTTCTCTCCACACTCTGTGCCTATGTGAGCGGGACATTTCCACAAACTAAAATGAGATGAGACAGTCCCAGCCACATGATAGGGAGCTAAGAGATAATGTTTAAAGCGCACACTTCTACCGTATGATCCTGCTGATCAGTCGGGATCTGAACACTCGGACCTTAACTGATAAAAACTTTAAAAAAAAAAAAAATTCCTATTCTTTCAAAAACATGTTGAAATATCCCATTGTTTTTATTTGGACTAATTATATACCAGAGGGTATGAGCCACACCTATATGGCTTGGATCATAAGCTGCATATTTGTAACATTATACTTGTATAATAAATAAAATATTTTTTATTTTCTTCTGCTGCTGATCTGCTGTGTGTGTTATGTGTTTTCAGATATGCAGCAATTGGAAAGTCACCTTCAGACAAAAAAAGCAAATGAACAAGAAATAAGAGAGCCCCTGGTGGCACAACTACAGCAGCTCATAGATTCTCTCCAATCTACGACTGACCAGCTCTCTTCAAGCCTGAGTGGAAACGTAAGATCTGAAGTACAGCAGCAATTACACGTAGTTGTAGCAACGTAAGTTATATAAATTATAAGAAATGTTTGTGCTAAAATGCCTGTGTAAGCCAGTCTCGCATGCCATCAGACAACCATTTTCCTGGTGTGTGTTTACGGTTTGTGAGACCTCCCATAAATGCCTGATAGTCTCTCCTCTACCCCTCCCTGAACAAGGACTTCACACATTTTGTGCCTGGCCTCTTCTTCACATGCTATTTCTACTATAGCTATCTCTGCGCCATACTACTGCCAATGGCTGCATCATGTATGACCATTTACAGCAGAAACGCTGCGGATTTTACAGAGCAGAAAGTCTACTAGATTTCTGCATTAGCATCTGTGGCAGAAATCGTGCAGGTGTGTTGCATATTTTGCAGATTATGAAAATGAATTAAAATACACTAGGGTAGAGTGTTGAAGATCCACAGTAAAATCTGCAAACTTTCTCCATCAAGAACACAGACTGTAAACTTATTGATGATTTTGAGTTCCGTTGAGAAAATCCACAGCAAATCCAGCACCAAAATTGATATTCCGTGAACTCAAAATCATCAATAAATTTGCAGTCTCTTAAGGGTACGATCCCACGTTGCTCGAACGTAGTGTATTTCACTGCCCCACCCCCAAACTTCACTGAACACACAGGGTTGTCGCCAGCTATTCTCATGGCAAAATACACAGCGTATTTCCTGCTGCGCAGCACAGTCTGCGCAGCGTAACAATAGTCTGCATAAGCGCTATGTGGGACCGTACCCTTAATGTGTATTGAATTTACTACTGTTGTAAATGCTGCAGACTTTGCTCCTTGCAAATCCACAGCATTTTCACTTTGTGTGATCCTACTATTATAAGGCCACATAATATCCAAAACTTGCTTTAACAACATTGTCATATTTTATTTAAAAAAAAAAAATTTCATTAATCTTTTTCTTTATACATAATAAAACTTAAAGGAAAACTGTCACCTGTTCATCCACACTAAACCCAATACACCGGGTTATAGTGGAGGTGAACAGGAGACCGATGCGGGGTCTCTGACTAATATACATACCTGTAGTCTGGCACCCGATTCCTCTAAAAATCGGATTCTTTCTGAGCTGAATTGCGCACTGGAAGCAGGCCTGCTGGCTGGATTTGAATATTTAATGGTCGCTGGTCACATTGAGTGCTCAGTAGGCACAAGCGCTCACGTGACCAGCGACCATGAATATTCAAATCCAGCCAGCGGCGCCCACCTCCAGCGCACAGTTTAGCGCAGATGGAAGCCAGTCTTCAGATACGGGCGTCGGCTTGTAGGTATGTATATTAGTCAGAGACCCCGCATCGGTCTCCTGTTCACCCGCACTATAACCGGATGTATTGGCTTTAGTGTGGGTGAATGGGTGACAGTTTTCCTTTAGAGACTATTCACATGTACAGTATTCTGTGCAGATTTGATGCGCAGGATTTCAAGCGGTGTTCAGTTTGCATTGAAATCTGCAGCAGAAAATCCTGTGCATCAAATCTGCACAGAATACTGTACGTGTGAATAGACCATTTATGGTGAAGGTGGACATACTGTCATTTTTATCAATAAATGTCAGATTACTAGTGTGTTCAAACATAAATATGCTGCATGATAATAAGATTCCTTCACTCAAGTAGGTTGTTTAGTTCATACATTAGGCTAAATCATGTTGATGTTCCTTCTGTTTGCAGTATGCAAGACTCTATCCTTTCTCAGGTGCAAAGAATTATCAAAGAAGAAGTAAATCATGCGATGAAGGAACAGCAGGCAGTAGTTACATCAAGCATTATGCATGCTATGAGATCTGCGGCAGGGACACCTATTCCTTCTTCCCATCTTGATTATCAGTCACAACAGACACACATCATGCAGCTACTTCAACAAGGTCACCTTAACCAAGCTTTTCAGCAGGTATGTACAACCTAAAGTAGACCTCAGAGTGGAAAATCTTTTCATAACAAGCTGGAGCTCATAGTTATCAAATCAAATAATAAAATCCTGTGCAGATGATTTCTCAGATAATTCGTTCTTAAAGCATGTATCTCTAAGGGAGAGGTGGGGATGAGCTAGACCACACGAGCATTAGCCGGCGCACAGCGCAACAATGAGATTGCGGGGGTCCCAGCAGTTATCCCCCCCCCCCCGATCAGACACTTATATAGGGGATACGATTATTTCACTGCATTTGTCCTTTAATTCTGCCAGTACTTATCAGCTGATGTATACTACAGAGGAAGTTGAGTAGTTCTTTTCAGTCTGACCATAGTGCTCTCTGCTGACACCTCTGTCCATTTCAGGAACTGTCCGGAGTAGAAGCAAATACCCATAGCAAACCTCTCCTACTCTGGACAGTTCCTGACAGACAGAGGTGTCAGCAGGGAGCACTGTGGTCAGATAGAAAAGAACAACTTAGCTTCCTCTGGAATATACAGCAGCTGATAAGTACTGGAAGGATTAAGATTTTTTTACTAGAAGTAATTTACAAATCTGTATAACTTTCTAGAACCAGTTAATTTGGGGAAAAAAAAACTGTTTTCCACTGGTGTTCCCCCTTAGATTTTTCAAGGGAACACAAACAAATCGCCTATGTAACTGCATCCTGACTACTTTCAATTGTTGTAAAACCACAAAAAAATACCACAACTGAAGAAACTGAATACCACAATAAGCATTGTTTATATTTTCCTATTGATTCATACCAAGATGGCTGTTTTATGCAGTTTTCATATTTCTCATTGACATTTCCAAGCACCTAAAGTGCCTTTGGAACATCTTGGTTCCCACCTCCCTCCAATCCCTGCCCTGCTCGATTGAAGGTCAGCTGAAAGCTGAGCCCTGTTTCCAAATCCCACACCTGGGCACAATTTGTATGCACAGTGCAAATGTGAAATTTGGAAGCAGGGCTCTACGCTGGAAGCAGGTTTTGGTAAGTACAAACAGCAATAAAAAATGCCATTTAAATGTGCCCATAGCCCTTTGGCAGGTATTTTAAAATGATCACTATTGTTTTAACAAACTTTTCATAAATCAATTGTACAAGGGAGTCTGAGATTTGTAATATGTTATCAGAGAAAATGTATTTCTCTCCTATCAGGCTACTTTAAAAAAAAAAAACTAACATTTAGCCACATGCGCAATTGACTGATAAATGCAAAGAAAGGAGTCAGCACTCGAGAGTCCCAGTGCGTCTGCAAGTGTCCAACCAGCGTGCCAACGCTGGATCAAGCGAATTGCATCCCAAGTGGAGACACAGCAAACTGCAGTGGCATATGGGTGAATAAAGTGGCTAGAAGTTTATTTGCACCAACAAGTACATGCGACGTTTCGGCCAAATGGCCTTTCTCAAGCATATACTCACCCATATGCTGTGTCTTCACTTGGGAGGGGGTGTGTGTGTCTGTGTGTGTGTGTATAGATAGATATATGTATAGATATAGATATAAAATATATATATATATTTAATAAAACCATACAGTGAATGGTGTGAGTGTAATAAATTAATAAAAGACATGCTGGCATTGGGGGGGGGAGGGTTAGAGGTCACATCTAGAAAAAAAAGAGAAAAAAAAAAAACTATCAAAAAGTCTGATCAGTGCCAAATTGGTACAGATAAAACTACAGATTATCGGGCCAAATTGAGCCCCATACACTTTCATAAAAATAAAAGCTAAATTCTTATAGGAATCAGAAAATCGGAATTGGGGGAAAAAAGAAATTAATAAATATATATGCACACATATAGGAACAAGTGGAGGCGATAATTTTTCATTTGCACAGCCCACTGTTCCAAAAGTCTGTCAAACACCAATGGGGTGTAAATGCTCACTGCACCCCTTATTAAATTCTATGAGGGGTGTAGTTTCCAAAATGGGGTCACATGTGGGGGGGGGGGGGGTCCACTGTTCTGGCACCATGGGGGGGGCTTTGTAAACGTACATCAATGCACTGGTCAAGACCAGTATATGGAGGGTTAATCCAATCACTTTTTCCAATAGGGTACTATTGGATTGCCCCAAGGGGTGATCTAATTTCCCATATACCCACTAAAATATTTAACCTTTTATTGTTAATTAAATCAAAAATATCCACATATTTAAAAAGTATCAGAGCAGTCCTCCCTGGTTTGTATCCAACCAGGGAGGACTGCTCTGATACTTTTTAAATGTGTGGATATTTTTGATTTAATTAACAATAAAGGTTAAATATTTTAGTGGGTATATGGGAAATTAGGGTACTATTAGATTGCCCCAAGGGGTGATCTATTGGAAAAATTGTAAACGTACATGGCCCCCGACTTCCATTCCAAACAAATTCTCTCTCCAAAAGCCCAATGGTGCTCTTTCTCTTCTGAGCATTGTAGTTTGCCTTCAGAGCACTTGATGTCCACACATGGGGTATTTCCATACTCAGAAGAAATGGGGTTACAAATTTTGGGGGGTATTTTTCTCTAACCTATTCCTATGATATATAAAAATAGTAATTTTTGGGGGGGAAAAACAGCATTTTAGTGGGAAAAAAATTTGTTTAATTTACACATCCGACTTTAACGAAAAGTTGTCAAACACCTGTGGAGTGTTAAGGCTCACTGGACCCCTTTTTTTTTTTATTTTTTTTTTTTGCTGTTCTGGCACCATTGGGGCATCCTAAATGTGACATGCCCCCAAAAACCATTTCAGCAAAATTTGCTTTCAAAAAGCCAAATGTGACTACTTCTCTTCTGAGCATTGTAGTTTGCCTGCAGAGCACTTGACGTCCACACATGGGGTATTTCCATACTCAGAAGAAATGGGGTTACAAATTTTGGGGGGCATTTTCTCCTATTACCTCTTGTAAAAATGGTAAATTGGGGGGGAAAAACTGCATTTTAGTGAAGAATTTTTTTTTCATTTACACATCCGACTTTAACGAAAATGTTGTCAAACACCTGTGGGGTGTTAAGGCCAACTGTACCCCTTCTTACGTGCCTTGAGGGGTGTAGATTACAAAATAGTTTGCCATGTGTTTTTTTTTTTTTTTTTTTCTTGCTGTTATGGAACCATACAGGACTTTCGAAATGCGACATGCCCCCCCTAAAACCATTTCAGCAAAATTCACTCTCCAAAATCCCATTGTCGCTCCTTCACTTCTGAGCCCTCTATTGCACCCACAGAGCACTTTACGTTCACATATGAGGATTTTCTTTACTCTAGAGAAATTGGGTTACACATTTTGGGGGGCATTTTCTCCTTTTACCGGGTCTACAAGAACATGTTAGTGTAAAAAATTGAGATTTTAAATTTTCTCCTTCAATTTGCTGCTTTTCCTATGAAACACCTAAAGGGTTAACAAACATTCTGAATATCATTTTGTATACTTTGATGGGTGCAATTTTTATAATGGGGTCATTTATGGGGTGTTTCTAATATGAAGGCCCCTCAAATCCACTTCAAAACTGAACTGGTCCCTGAAAAATTCAGAAATTTAGAAAAAAAAATTAAAAATTGGAAAATTGCTGCTGAACTTTGAAGCCCCCTGACATGTTTTTACTTTTTGGAAGACCTCAACTGCAAACATAAAGTAGACATATTGTATATGTGAATCAATATATAATGTATTTGGAATGTCTATTTTCCTCACAAGCAGAGAGCTTCAGAGTTAGTGAAAAATTCCAAATTTCATGGACATTTTTACAATTTTGCATTTTTCTAAGAAAGTATGCAAGTATCGACCAAAAATTATCTCTGAATCAAATTCATAAGTAAAAACATCCCAGAGTTATTAATGCTTAAAGTGACAGTGGTCAGATGTGCAAAAAATGCTCTGGTCCTTAAGGGGTACTCCTCGGTCCTTAAAGGGGTACTTCGGCGCTTAGACATCTTATCTCCTATCCAAAGGATAGGGGATAAGATGCCTGATCGCAGGGGTTCCCACCTCTAGGGACCCCTGTGATCTTGCACGCCGCACCCCGTTAAAACCAGTCCCCGGAGCGTGTTCGCTCCGGGTCTGATTACTGTCGATCACGGGGCCGGAGCATTGTGGCGTCACGGCTCCACCCTGTGTGATGTCGCGCTACGCTCCCTCAATGCAAGCCTATGGGAGGGGGCGGAGCGTGACGTCACACGGGGCGGGGCTGTGACGTCACAATGCTCTGGCCCTGTGATCGACAGTAATCAGACCCGGAGCAAACACGCTTCGGGGACTGGTTTTAACTGGTTCCGGTGTGCAAGATCACAGGGGGTCCCCAGCGGCAGGAACCCCGCGATCAGGCATCTTATCCCCTATCCTTTGAATAGGGGATAAGATGTCTAAGCGCCGGAGTACCCCTTTAAGGGGTTAAGGAAGTATTAAATGGAAAGCGGTTGTTTCTAACGACAGTAACGCTTTAAGCAGTGATAGTTTCCTCCTTGTTACTTATAGTGAGTTTTTGTGTTATGTATGCAACAGAATTATATCATTAATTTATACATTTTTCTTTCCTCCTGACAGGCTCTAACAGCTTCAGATCTAAATTTGATCCTTTATGTTTGTGAGACAGTGGATTCCAGCAAGTATTTGGTCAGCATCCCTGCCCTCTTACTCAACCTGTTCTGCTGTCTCTCATCCAGCAGCTATCTTTTGACCTTTGTACTCGTACTGAACTCAAACTTAGGTAAGTGTTCCATAAATAAATCAAACACGTATGTGTGTAATACATGTATGTATGTGTGTAGTAAGATCTTATTTATATATTTATTTTTATGTTCATTTTGTCAGACAACTTTGTTAAAAAGGGCAGCATAGTACTCTTACAGATCGATGGTTATAGATAGGTTCAATCTCTACAGTATCCTGCACAAATTTGATGCTACAGATTTCAATGTAAACCAATTGACTGAACACAGCTTCAAATCTGCAACATCAAATATTTGCAGGATACGTGGGAGTACAGCCTTAGAGGGGCATTTTTTTTTTTTTTTTTTTTTTTTTAAATCAACTGGTGCCAGAAACAGATTTGTAAATTACTTCTATTAAAAACAAATCTTAATCCTTCCAGTTCTTATCAGCTGCTATTTGATCCACAGGAATTTATTTTCTTTTTGAATTTCCTTTCTGCCTGACGACAGTGGTCTCTGCTGACACCTCTGTCAGCAAGATATGTTTTCTATGGGGATTTGCTCCTACTCTGGACAGTTCCTAAAATGGACAGAGGTGTCAGCAGAGAGCACTGTGGTCAGGCAGAAAGGAAATTCAAAAAGAAAAGAACTTCCTGTGCTCAAACAGCACCTGATAAGTACTGGAAGGATTAAGATTTTTAAATAGAAGTAATTTACAAATCTGTTTAACTTTCTGGCACCAGTTGATTTAAAAAAATTTTTTCCAGTGGAGTACCCCTTTAATATGTATCCTATTATATGTGTTATAGGCATGTCTACAAAGATGTATTTATAGGGCTCGTGCAGTCCTACTTTTTTGGAATGTTTTCAATCGCTCCAGCAGCATCAAATACCACAGTACCACCTGCACCAACCTGTTTATACATTATAATAGTGTGGATGATACTTAATCTAATGCTGGTTACTTTTTCCATTGTGCTGTTACTGAGAAAAGTAAATCATATGCAAATGCTGATCTTGGTGCAGGGGGTTGTTTCCAGCTCCTTGGTGCACCGTTTTGCCTGCCCTATGGCCCTTGTAATCCAGACCCTTCATAAATATTCATAACATATATGCAGAAAATTAACATATATGAAGCTGCCAGATTACAAGGACCAGCCCAGCGGGCTTAACATTTTGTTTGCCAGCCCTTTGTGCACAAAACACCAGTATTTGCATGCTTGAATTTATCTACAACGGAATAAAAAAGAAATATATAACCCGCATTACATTTAGCATTACCCGCACTATTACCATAAATAAACAGGTTAGTGCCAATAACAAATTCCCTTGAAACTTTTTTTTTGAGAATTCTGAAGACCAAGTTGGCAAATATGTCAAAATGACAATCTATAGTGGCAGATATTAAGCTTAACAGAAGATGATATCTGTAAATAATACAGTACAATAAAAATGTGTCTATAATGTAACTGAAGAAAATCTTTGCAGAATAGAGGGCATGTTGGTGGTTTCTTAAAGGGGTACTCCGCCCCTAGACATCTTATCCTCTATCCAAAGGATAGGGGATAAGATGTCTTATCGTGGGGGTCCCGCTGCTGGGGACCCCCGCGATCTCGGCTTCAGCACCCCAGACATCTGGTGCACGGAGGAAACTTCGCTCTGTGCCGGATGACTGGCGATGCGGGACGGAGGCTCGTGAAGTCACAGCCACACCCCCTCAATGCAAGTCTATGGGAGGGGGTGTGGCGTCCGTCACGCCCCCTCCCATAGACTGTTTGTGACATCAAGGCCGCTCCCCTCAATGCCAGAGTGTGGCCGTGACGTCACGAGACTCAGGTGTTGCACCCGATGCTCTAAACGAATGCTGGGTGCAGCAGGGAGATCGCAGGGGGTCCCCAGCAGTGGGACCCTCGCGATCAGACATCTTAACCCCTATTCGTTTGGATAGGGGATAAGATGTCTAGGGGTGGAGTACATGCCTTCTATTCTGCAAAGATTTTCTTCAGTTACGTTATAGACAGAAATTGTTATTGTCTAGGGGAGGAGTACCCTTTTAATCTATCTTAGATTTGTTGCAGCATGTAAGCTTAGCCTAAGCATGGGAGGTTCATATGTCTATTTGTAACAGGCTATGTGTGGTTGCATGGATTTTGAAAGGGAGGTCATGTTTGTAAGATTTTAAGTAAATATTGTATAAGCCTCTTTTTATTTTTTATTTTTTTTCTTGTGTTTTTAGCTACTTGGAAGAAGCTGTAATGCATCTTGATCACAGCGACCCTGTAACAAGAGATCACATGGGAAGCATCATCAGTCAAGTGCGGCAGAAACTCTTTCAGTTCTTGCAGGTGGAGCCTCATACCTCCTTACATAAGTCTGCAAGACGACTGATGATCATGCTTCAGGGGCTTGTCACCTCGGTAAACTAGACTCCTTCCAGTCATGTACAGGCTCTCTACAACTCAACTGATTGTAAATCTTCAAACAAACTGTGCCTGCTTTGCTCAGCATACAGTGGGGAAACATCCTTGTAATAGTGGCAAGAAAGAAAGGCCACCAATTCTTATTAGTTCTACTTAGTTAATCGTTGAATATCTTTATTGGCTGAGTTTTAAAATGTTTTTTGGATTCCTTTCCTTTATTGTAAAATTGCAAAAAGAAAAAAAAAAAAACACGCATATTTACATATTTGTGTTTTTAGATTATGTGAAAGATATATCAAATAAATTTTCATTCTTGCACCTGAATGTTCTTCAATATAGTCCATGATATTGCATGAATAAAAAATGCTATATATACATGGAAACTTGTATGATATATGTTTAACCCCTTAACGGCATGACATGCTATATGTTTAACCCCTAAACGTGCTAAGGGACTTTGTAGCGAGTTCAGTGAGTAATCAGCAGCCAGGGCTCGCCGCTAATGCAAGACATCAGCAATCAGGCTGATGACCTGCATTAACCCTTTAGATGCTGTGATCAATGTCGTTCGTAACATCTAAAAGCTAAAAATATGGATTCCGGTGGGCTGATCAGGACCTCCCAAGCAGGATCCTGATCAGCTGAGATAGCGGCCGGAGCCCCTCTGCTTACCTCCGTGCCCCTCCGAGTCTTTCTGCTTGTACAGTCATAGCATTGAACAGTGTTTAGCAATCAGAAGACTGCATATAATCATCCCCTATAGGGACGTAAAAAAAAAAAGTTTAATAGTACCAAAAAAAGGTTTAGAAACATTTAAATCCCATACACTCACACACGTTTCTTATGTTTTTTTTTTTTTTTGTATTTGATTACATGTTTTTATTTATAAAACGTGCTATCGCCACGTGCAGATTAGTCTAAAGTATTGAAATAAAACTTTTATTATCTGTAATTAGTAAATGTAAAAAAAAATAAACCCTGCCTGAATTGCTGATTTTTGTTCAAAAATTATCAAAGTCCCATCTAAACAAAAACAGTGCTACTAAAAACTACAAATCACTGTGAAATAAGTTAGCCCTCATACAGCCCCATATATGGAAAATTAAAAAAGTTTATAGGTGTCAGAATAGGGCAATTTTAAGCATTGCTAACTTGCTTAAAAAGTAGTAAAAAATTCACAATAGTAAAACCTAAACTAATATAAATTTGGTATTGTTATTGTGTTGACCTACAGAATAAAGATGGCATTGAATTTGAACCGTAAAGTGCACTGCATAGAAATGAACCCTACACACAATATTTGCAGAATTTCTTTTGTTTCCCCCCCCCCCCCCCCCCCCCCCGCTGTAGATTGTAATGACATTTAACAACACAAAGTGCACTTGGTTGCACAGAAAACAAGCACTCGTGTTGGTCTGTAGGTGGAAAATTTAAAGAATTGTGTCTATTAAAAGGTGAGGAGGAAAAAAAGTAAACTTGTGTCCTTAAGATAAATGAACACATGATCTTTGTACTTATGTATATGTGTCAAGAGCAAAACAATGTTCAATGGTTATAAGGATGCCCCTAGTTTTACCTAAATGACCAAGCCCAATTTTTCAAATCTAGCATGTCTCTTTAAATTAGTACTGCAGCCATAGAAACTTATCCTTTATCTGCAGGATAGGGGGTAACTGTCTGATCGCAGGGGTCCGACCTCTGGGACTACTGAGGCTAATGCTTACTGAGGTTGACAGACATGCCCCCCCATACAGCTCTATGGGAGAGGCGAGGAGGCACGAACGCTGCATATTTGCCTCTCCCATAGAGATACATGGAAGGGGCGTGTCATCCACGGCATCATGCTGGGGCCCCGTACAGGAGATCACAGGAGGTCCCAGTGGTTGGACCCCCGTGATCAGACACTTATCCCCAGGGGATAAGTGTCTATGGCTGCAAATCTCCTTTTAAGTTGTAATAACTTAGAATTGCTTCACTCAGTAAAAACATTTCAGAGATTGTTTTTTTTGTTACATATTTTTCTTCATATAAGCAGTAAATCTTTGCTGATACATGTGTTTTTTTGTTTGTTTTTTCCCAAATATTGTGAAAAATTAGAAAATTTCAGTGTTTTTTCATGGCATTCACTGTGTGGTAAAAATTCTTATTGTGTGGGTTGGTACAGTTATGGCAATACCCAATTTATATAGCTTTTAACCTGTTCCCGCAGAATGACATCTATAAATGTCATGATGTGCAGGTAGTTCGCGCATCATGACATTTATAAATGTCATGCAGTTAACTCGGCGATGCGCAGCATCACACGGGTTAACAGGCAGAAGTCCTGTTGTTACCAGCGGGTCACAACTTCTTTAAGCTCCCCCAGGACCATCTGTGGTTGGTCCTGGTCAGTGATCACTGTCATTGGTCCCTGTGGACCAATCACAGTGATCGCTGACTGGGGCGGTTAAAGTTCAGATCCCCCACTCTGACCGCCCCTAGAAGTCGGGAAGAGCGGAGGAAGAGGATCCCGGGAGCTGAGGGGGGACCGGCAGGGACGGCGCGGCAGTAAGGACCGGGGACCGGCGGCAGGCACACGTGGAGGCGGCAGGCAAGTGGAAGCAGCAGTGAAGATTGCCGTAAAGTGATATTCACTGCTGCTTCTAGGAGTTTCAAAACTACTACTCCCAGCATGCCCAGACAGCCTTTGCAACAACTGTTTGGGAAACATTGTTTCCTAACTCAGTATTTCCCAACCCGTGAGCCTCCAGCTGTTGCAAAACTTCAACTCCAAACATGCCCAGACTGCCTAGGCATGCTGGGAGTTGTAGTTTGGCAACATCTAAATGGGCCAGATGTTACAGAACTACAACTCCCAGCATGCCTGGACTTGCTGGGAGTTTTAGTTTTGCAACATCTGGAGGACCGCAGTTTGGAGACCACTGTGCAGTGGTCTCCAATCTGTGCTCTTCCAGATGTTGCAAAACTACAACTCTCAGAAAGTCCAGGCATGCTGGGAGTTGTTTTGTAACATCTGGTCCATTTATATGTTGCCGAACTACAACTCCCAGCATGCCTAGGCAGTCTGGGCATGCTTGGAGTTGAAGTTTTGCTACAGCTGGAGGCACACGGGTTGGGAAACACTGAGATAGGAAACAATGTTTCCCAACCAGTGTGCCTCCAGTTGTTGCAAAACTACAACTCTCAGCATGCCCAGACAGCTGTAGGGCATGCTGGGAGTTGTAGTTTTGCAAAAATTGGAGAACAGTTGGGAGGCCGCTAAGTAGTGGTGTCCAAACTGTAGCCCTCAAGATGTTGCAAAACTTCAACTCCAAGCATGCCCAGATTGCCCTGGCATGCTAGGAGTAGTAGTTCAGCAACATCTGAAGGGCCAGATGTTTACAAAACTACAACTCCCAGCATGCCTGGACTGTCTGGGCATGCTGGGAGTTGTAGTTTTGCAATATCTGGAATAGCACAGATCGAAGACCACTGCACAGTGGTCCCCAAACTGCTGCCCTCCAGATGTTGCAAAATGTACAGGGTACATGCTGCAAGTTTGAGATTTTCCGCTGCAGCTCAAACTCCCAGCAGGAAACTTGCTGTGAACCCGCCTGTGTAAATGTACCCTAAAAACGCTACACAAAATAAAAAGTAAAACACTACATATACACATACCCCTCCGCAGTAAAAATGAAAAACATCAAGTATGGCACGGTTTCCAAAACAGAGCCTCCAGCTGTTGCAAAACAACAACTCCCAGTATTCCCTTTTAACGCAATTTATCCTGCGTACGGAAATACCCCATGTGGACGTAAAATGCTCTGCGGGCTCACATCAAGGCTCAGGAGTGATAGAGCGCCATGTACATTTGAGCTGATTTGCACAGGGGTGGCTGATCGTTACATAAATGCCCAAAAAAAAAAAACACCCACATGTGACCCCATTTTGGAAACTAAACCCCTCATGGAACAGAACAAGGAGTATAGTGAGCCTTAAAGGGGTACTCCGCACCCCTAGACATCTTATCGCCTATCCACGCGGCTAACGGGGTATTTCCGTTTTTGAATTTTCGTTTTTGCCTCCTTACCTTTAAAAAATCATAATTCTTTCAATTTTGCACCTAAAATTCCATATGATGGCTTATTTTTTGCACCACCAATTCTACTTTGTAATGACCTCAGTCATTTTACCCCGAAATCTACGGCAAAATGGGAAAAAAAATCAGTGAGACAAAATTGGAAAAAAAAAACGCCATTTTGTAACTTTTGGGGGCTTCCGTTTCTACACAGTAAATTTTTCGGTAAAAGTGACATATTCTTTATTCTGTTTGATTTTGTCGTACTTCTGGAAAAAATCATAACTACCGTATTTATCGGGGTATACCACGCACCGGCCTATAACACGCACCCTCATTTTACCAAGGATATTTGGGTAAAAAAAAGTTTTTTACCCAAATATCCATGGTAAAATGAGGGTGCGTGTGTGCGCGTGTATACCCCGATACACCCCCAGGAAAGGCAGGGGGAGAGAGGCCATCGCTGCCCGCTTCTCTCCCCCTGCCTTTCCTGGGGTCTAGAGCCCTGCTGCCGGCCCTTCTCTCCCCCTGGCTATCGGCGCCACTGCCCGTTCTGTCCCCCTGAGTATCGGTGTTGGCGCCCCATTGCCGGCGCCGATAGCCAGGGGGAGAGAAGCGGCGCCGACAGCCAGGGGGAGAGAAAGGGCAGCGGCACCCATTGCCAGCGCCCCGTTGCCTCCCCCTATCCCCGGTGGCATAATTACCTGGGTCGGGTCCGCGCTGCTGCAGGCCTCCGGCGTGCGTCCCCGGCGTCGTTGCTATGCGCTGCGCGGCGCATGACGGCAACGGGGCAGCGGCGCCGGCAATGCGTGCCGCTGCCCTTTCTCTCCCCCTGGCTGTCGGCGCCGCTTCTCTCCCCCTGGCTATCGGTGCCGGCACCGATAGTCAGGGGGACAGAACGGGCAGCGGCGCCGATAGCCAGGGGGAGAGAAGGGCCGGCAGCAGCGCTCTAGACCCCAGGAAAGGCAGGGGGAGAAAAGCGGGCAGCGACGGCCTCTCTCCCCCTGCCTTTCCTGGGGGTGTATCGGCGTATAACACGCACATAGACTTTAGGCAAAAAATTTTAGCCTAAAAAGTGCGTGTTATATGCCGATAAATACGGTACATGCAGGAAAATTTATACGTTTAAAATTGTCATCTTCTGACCCCTATAACATTTTGTATTTTTCCACGTATGGGGCAGTATGAGGGCTCATATTTTTTGCGCCGTGATCTGAAGTTTTTAGCGGTACCATTTTTGCATTGATAGGACTTATTGATCGCTTTTTATTCATTTTTTCATGATATAAAAAGTGACCAAAAATGCACTATTTTGGACTTTGGAATTTTTTTTACGCGTACACCATTGACCCTGCGGTTTAATTAACTATATATTTTTATAATTCGGACATTTCCGCACACGGCGATACCACATATGTTTTTTTTTATTTACACATTTTTTTTTTTTTTTTTTATATGGGAAAAGGGGGGTGATTCAAACTTTTAATAGGGGAGGTGTTAAATGATCTTCATGATGATTTTTTTTTTTTTTTTTTGCAGTGTTATAGCTCCCATAGGGACCTATAACACTGCACAATTGATCAGTGGTTTCTCATAAGAAACTACTGATCGATGATTCTGCCACTTGACTGCTCTTGCCTGGATCTTAGGCACTGAGCAGTCATTCGGCGATCGGACAGCGAGGAGGCAGGTAGGGATGCTCCAGCTGTCTTGTAAGCTGTTCGGGATGCTGCGTGTTCGGGATCCCGGTGACTCATGAGTCTCAAGTTCCATGTTGCCGTTCCAGACTTTGGGTTACGCCTTACTTTTAATTTCCTCCTTTGGGGTCCATTTACTCCGGGGTAGGACGGCAAGCCTGTCTTCCGGGTTGTTTCAGTCAGGCCATTTTTTCGGCTGCAGCATGGCTGTGGTTCTTCCCGCTGTTCAGCCTGTGTGCCGTTCTCTCCCAGTCCGCTCTTCTCACCGGGTGCTCACGCTGTGCCCCTTGGTGCCTACAACTTTTTGGTTCGGATCCTCTGCACCATGCCTCTTCGGAGATGGTTCCCGTCTCTTTTCCAGAAGTTTCTGGTCTTCATCTTGACTGCTTTCCCTGGCGTTTTCTTTTCAGGTTCTCTGTTTTCGGTTGGTCCTCTGTATGGGGTTCTCTTGTCATTCCCCTTTCCTTTTTTGTTTCCAACCAGGCTCTCCCTCTATCTGGTTCTGTGCTTCTTGGAGTTGGTTTCCTACCTCCTTCCAGGTTGGTTAGGCCCATCGCGTCTCTGCATGGCCCCTTCTTGTCTCTCTCTGTGGCCTGTTGGTTTAGAGTCTCTTCTAAGGACGGTCCCTTCCTTGGCATCCAAGTCCATCTGTATGGACAGTGGGAACTGTCAAACGCTCATTTCCAGGCCTTGGTTGCCTTTTTAGCCCAGGGTCTCGATCGTGAGTCTTACGGCCGACTAGGATTCAGTCTCCGGACTGACTCCCTTCCTCTGGTGGTGGTCTTTCCACCCCAGGGACTGCTTTGGTACATCCCATGGTCTTTGTGTCCCCTAATGAAGAGCGACTTAGAAAAGGAGATTTTTTATTTTTTTACTCACCGTAAACCGTAAAATCTTTCTCTTAGCCTTCATTGGGGGAGACAGCACCCACCCATGTCTTCATTCTTGTCCAGATAGCCTTTTCCGGTTCTTGGGTGTTTCTCCAGGATTCCTTTCTAGGGTCCTTCGGACTTGTCTCTTGGTTGGCTTCTCCTACTGCTTTGTGAAAAAAACGATTACCTCGCTTCCTGTGGGTAAGTATATCCTGCCAGGGAGGAGCAGACTTTTTTTTCCCTAGTGTCAGCGCCTCCTAGTGGCAAGAGCATATACCCATGGTTTCTGTGTCCCCAAATAAAGGCTACGAGAGAGATTTTACGGTGAGTACAAAAAAAAACTTTTTTTTTTTTAACCCCTTCGCGACCCATGACTTAAATTGTAGTCATGGAGACGTATGACACGGGCTCCTGACTTGAGACTGCGCCATATCCAGCGGCCCTCAGCTAATTTCAATAGATGGGGGCCACGGCTATTAAACCTTTAGATTTCCTCTTTCAAAGCTGACCGCAACGACTGAGATAATCTCCCCCATAGACGCATAAATACATGTTCATATTTACACAGAACCATATATGCATAATACAGACACATACAGTCATGGCTGTAAATGTTGGAACCCCTGAAATTTTTGCACACAGAAGGAACACATGCAGTAACACATGTTTTGCTATGCACATGTTTATTCCCTTTGCGTGTGTTGGAACTAAACCAAAAAAGGAGGGGGGAAAGCAAATTGGACATAATGTCACACCAAACTCCAAAAATGGTCTGGACTAAATTATTGGCACCCTTAACTTAATATTTGGTTGCAAACCCTTTGGAAAAAATAACTGAAATCAGTCACTTCCTCTAACCATCAATAAGCTTCTTACACGTCTCAGCCGGAATGTTGGACTACTCTTCCTTTGCAAACTGCTCCAGGTCTCTCTTATTGGAAGGGCACCTTTTCCCAACAGCAAATTTAAGATCTCTCCACAGGCGTTCAATGGGATTTAGGTCTGGACTCATTGCTGGCCAGAACTTTCCGGCGCTTTGTTGCCATCCATTTCTGGGTGCTTTTTGACGTATGTTTTGGGTCATTGTCCTGCTGGAAGACCCAAGATCTCGAAAGCCAGGCCAGCTTTCTGACACTGGGCTGTACACTGTGCCACAAAATCTGTTGGTAATCCTCAGATTTCATGATGCCTTACACACATTCAAGGAATCCAGTGCCAGAGGCAGCAAAACAACCCCAAAACATCATTGAACCTCCACCATATTTCACTGTAGGTACTGTGTTCTTTTCTTTGTAGGCCTCATTCCGTTTTTTGTAAACAGTAGAATGATGTGCTTTACCAAAAAGCTCTATATTGGTCCCATCTGTCCACAAGACGTTTTCCCAGAAGGATTTTGGCTTACTCAAGTTCATTTTGGCAAAATGTAGTCTTGCTTTTTTTATGTCTCTGTGTCAACAGTGGGGTCCTCCTGGATCTCCTGCCATAACATTTCATGTCATTTAAATGGATAGTTTGCGCTACACTGATGCTCCCTGAGGCTGCAGGACAGCTTGAATATCTTTGGAACTTGTTTGGGGCTGCTTATCTACCATCTGGACTATCCTGCGTTGACACCTTTCATACATTTTTCTCTTCCATCCATGCCCAGGGAGATTGGCTACAGAGCCATGGGTTGTAAACTTCTTGATAATGTTTCAGACTGTGGACAAGGGCAAATCTAGATTTCTGGAGATAGTTGATATTTTTCCACAATTTTGGTTCTCACGTCGTCAGACAATTCTCTTCTCTTCTTTCTGTTGTCTATGCTTAGTGTGGCACACACAGACACATAATGCAAAGACTAAGTGAACTTCTCTCCTTTTAATCTGCTTTCAGGTGTGATTTTTATATGGCCCACACCTGCTCCTTTAAACTCACCTGGGGCAAGTAGCATCACATGCTTGAAACCATCTTATTTTTCCACAATTTTGAAAGGGTGCCAATAATGTTGTCAAGCCCATTGTTGGAGTTTCATGTGACATTCTGTCCAATTTGCTTTTTTTCCTCCCTTTTTTGGTTTAGTCCAATGCACACAAAGGGAATAAACATGTGTATAGCAAAACTTGTGTTACTGCAATCCTTTTCTGTGGGAAATACTCAAATTTCTAGAAAAATTTCAAGGGGGCCAACATTTACAACGATGACTGTATATCTATACTTACAGTGGGGCAAAAAAGTATTTAGTCAGCCACCAGTCATGCAACTTCTCCCACTTAAAAAGATGAGAGGTTTGTAATTTTCATCATAGGTATACCTCAACTATGAGACACATAATGAGAAAAAAACATAAAATCACATTGTATGATTTTTTAAGGAATTTATTTGCAAATTATGGTGGAAAATAAGTATTTGTTCAATAACATATGTTCATATCAATACTTTGTTATATACACTTTGTTGGCAATGACAGAGGTCAAAAGTTTTCTGTAAGTCTTCATAAGGTTTTCAAACACTGTTGTTGTTGTTACCCATGCCTCCATGCAGATCTCCTCTAGAGCAGTGATGTTTTGGGGCTGTCGCTTGGCAACACAGACCTTCAACTCCCTCCAAAGGTTTTCTATGGTGTTGAGATCTGGAGACTGGCTATGCCACTCCAGGACCTTGAAATGCTTCTTACGAACCATTCCTTTGTTGCCCAGGCAGTTTGTTTGGGATCATTGTCATGCTGAAAGACCCAGCCATGTTTCATCTTCAATGCCCTTGATGATGGAAGGAGGTTTTCACTCAAAATCTCACGATACATGGCCCTATTCATTCTTTCCTTTACACGGATCAGTCGTCCTCGTCCCTTTGCTGAAAAACAGCTCCAAAGCATGATGTTTCCACCCCCATGCTTCACAGTAGGTATGGTGTTCTTTGGATGCAACTCAGCATTCTTTTTCCTCCAAACACTACAAGTAGAGTTTTTACCAAAAAGTTCTACTTTGGTTTCATTTGACCATATGACATTCTCCCAATCCTCTTCTGGATCACCCAAATGCTCTCTAGCAATCGTCAGACATGCCCGGACATGTACTGACTTAAGCAGAGGAACACGTCTGGCACTGCATGATTTGAGTCCCTGGCTGCGTAGTGTGTTACTGATGGTAGCCTTTGTTAATTTGGTCCCAACTCTCTGCAGGTCATTCATTAGGTCCCCCCATGTGGTTCTGGGATTTTTGCTCACTGTTCTTGTGATCATTTTGACACCACGGGGTGAGATCTTGCATGGAGCCCCAGATCGAGGGAGATTATCAGTTGTCTTGCATGTCTTCCATTTTCTAATAATTGCTCCCACAGTTGATTTCTTCACACCAAGCTGCTTGCCTATTGCAGATTCAGTCTTCCCAGCCTGGTGCAGGTCTTGTTTCTTGTTCCTTGTTCCTTGTTCCTTCGACAGCTCTTTGGTCTTGGCCATAGTGGAGTTTGGAGTGTGACTGTTTTAGGTGGTGGCCAGGTGTCTTTTAAACTAAGTTCAAACAGGTGCCATTAATACAGGTAACGAGTGGAGGACAGAGGAGACTCTTAAAGAAGTTGTTACAGGTCTGTGAGAGCCAGAAATCTTGCTTGTTTGTAGGTGACCAAATACTTATTTTCCACCATAATTTGCAAATAAATTCTTTAAAAATCAGTGATTTTATGGATTTTTTTCTTCTCATTATGTCTCTCATAGTTGAGGTATACCTATGATGAAAATTACAGGCCTCTATCTTTTTAAGTGGGAAAACTTGCACAATTAGGGGCTGACTAAATACTTTTTTGCCCCACTGTATATATACACTCATATGCAGTGGTCCCTCAACATACAATGGTAATCCGTTCCAAATGAACCATCGTTTGTTGAAACCATCGTATGTTAAGGGATCTGTGCAATAGAAAGAATAGGAAGTTATACTCTCCTGTCCCCGCCGCTCCGGACCGTCACCGCTGCCCTGGATGTCGCCCTCCATCGCTGTCGCTGCGTCCCCGGGGTGTCCCCGACGCTCCAGACGTCTCTGCTTCCCCGGGATCCTCGCTCTCCGTCGCCGCCATCACGTCACTACGCACGCTGCTCCTACTGGATGGCGTGTGTGGCGACGGGATGATGACGAAGGAGAGCGCTGGTGATGCAGGGGATCCCGAATAAAGAACACTTGCAAAATTGTGGTTTTCATTTAAATTTCCTCCCTAAAAAAATATTTTTTGGGGTTTGCCGTACATTTTATGGTAAAATGAGAGGTTTCATTACAAAGTACAATTGGTCACGCAAAAAACAAGCCCTTATATAGGTCTGTAGATGGAAATATAAAAGAGTTATGGATTTTAGAAGGAGAGGAAGAAAAAACGAAAACACAAAAATAAAATTGGCCTGGTCCTTAAGGCTAAAATGGGCTTGTTCCTTAAAGGGTTAAAGGAGCTTCAACATACTTTTGTGATTTCACATTATTACACATAACTTAATTTCAGAGCTTATCTGTTTTGGTTTCTTTGCATGTAGGTATTACTTGGGTTGTTACTAAAATCTGGTAAAATTTCAGGTCAATAGCACCTTTGGAAATATATTTAGTAAGAAAAATGGCGGCGTTCATTATTGATTTCACCTGCTATATTTGTGGCAATTCTTTCTTCATTAAATTTATCCTAAATATTACATATGTTATATGTGTAAAGCCATAGAGCATGATGTCATGCTTCCTTTGTTTGATTTCTCACATGGAAGTGTATGGCCCTGATGAAGGCACAAAGTCTGCGTCAAAATGCGTTGAGTTTTTATGGTATTTATAAAAATTGAATTAAGATCTGACTCCACATGAGGATTTATCCCTTTTGTCTGCAAAGCGCCCTGATTGCATTAAGGAGATTTCTAGATTGTTGTGTTTTGGTTTATGGATACTACAACTCAGGGCTGGGGACAAAGATACCACTCTTCTGCATGTGTAGCAGTACCCCACTTGGATTTCTGTTTCTACAGGCAGTACAGAGACTTATGCCTATGGTTTTACAAAACTCAGAGGTTAGTAGCCACCTAAAGGTTTTCATTTTTGTACAACTTTGGTGCTTTACAATACTATTCAAGTGAACTCCTTTTATTTTTTTTTATGCACCTGTGTAAACGGGATGTGTGGCCGACAATTATGTAAGTGATGCACCATATAAACAATCCATTAATAATTGGAACATCTTGCCTGCATATGCTATGCAATTTCAAAACAGATTTCCGTTATCAGATATTACAATCCGTATGCTCTTCTGAGTGTTGCTGTGTAAGAGGGGGCGTGAAAGAGGAGTTACAAAAACAGGAGTTTGAAAGCAGGAGGTTGAGACCGCTGTGAGTGTTAATTTCTGAACCCACAAGGTCTACAAAAAATTTTAAGTGTCATTTTGACTGTCTGTTTTTTCCTATACATTTGTGAAATCCCCATAACTAGATGGCCTCCATGTTGGAAAATGCAGTCCAATGTACATCCTGTTCAATGTATGCAATCCTTGAACAACAGTTTGAGGGTGCATATTGTTGTGCGAGATGTGTGCTAGTTGTCCGTTTGGAAGCCCAGATCCTGCATCTAGAGGGGCGACTGGCAACAATGAGAAGCATTAACAACATGGAGAGTAGTCTCGTGCTCACTGAGCAGGTACTCTCGGGAATAGAGGTGGGGGAGGACAGTGGGACAGAGTTGCAGGACAGTCAGGCAGTTAGCTGGGTTACAGTTAGAAAGAGGGGTAGGGGAAAAAGTGTCAGGGAGGCTAGTCCTGAACTGGCACACCCCAACAAGTTTGCCCGCTTGGCAGATGAGGGGGATGCCATTACAGAGCTAGCAGAACTGCAGCAGGATACCGCCTCTGACCGCCAGGGGGGTGTCTGCTCCAGTAAGGAGGGAGGGAGGAGTACAGGGCAGGCCAGACAGGTACTAGTGGTGGGGGACTCAATTATTAGGGGGATAGACAGGGCAATCTGTCACAAAGACCGGGATCGCCGAACAGTGTGTTGTCTGCCTGGCGCACGAGTTCGGCACATCGCGGATCGGGTTGACAGGTTGCTGGGCGGGGCTGGAGAGGACCCAGCAGTCATGGTACATATTGGCACCAATGACAAAGTAAGAGGTAGGTGGAGTGTCCTTAAAAATGATTTCAGGGACTTAGGCCGCAAGCTTAAGGCAAGGACCTCCAAGGTAGTATTTTCTGAAATACTACCAGTACCACGAGCCACACCAGAGAGGCAGCGGGAGATCAGGGAGGTAAACAAGTGGCTCAGAAGCTGGTGTAGGAAGGAAGGGTTTGGGTTCATGGAGAACTGGGCTGACTTCGCTGTCGGTTACCGACTCTACCGTAGGGACGGGCTGCACCTCAATGGGGAGGGTGCAGCTTTGCTTGGGGAGAAGATGGCTAGAAGGGTGGAGGAGTGTTTAAACTAGGGACTTGGGGGGAGGGAACCTACAGCAAAGAGGGGGAAGATAGTGTAGATAGAGAGGTGGGAATTATAAATGTACCTGGGGGTGGAGCGGAGGGAGGGGTTAGAATAGTTAATAGGAATAGGCTTCATAGGAAAATAAAACTTACACCCTTGAATCCCATTAACCCCAATAACATAAAGGATGGAAATGTAAAGTGTATGTTCACAAATGCCAGAAGCCTAGCAAATAAAATGGGGGAGCTTGAGGCCTTTATACTGGAGGAACATATTGATATAGTTGGGGTCACTGAGACATGGCTGGACTCCTTGCATGACTGGGCTGTCAATCTGCAGGGGTTTACATTGTTTCGCAAGGATAGAATAAACAGAAAAGGTGGTGGAGTCTGTCTGTATGTAAGAAGTGGTATGAAAGTCAGTGTGAACAATGCCATAGTGTGTGATGATTTTGAGGAGGTGGAATCACTGTGGGTAGAATTACAAAAGGAGGGAAATACTGAAAAAATAATATTTGGGGTAATCTACAGACCCCCTAATATCACTGAAGAGATAGATGTTCGGCTTCATAAACAAATAGAGAGGGCCACCCGGGCAGGTACAGTGGTAATAATGGGAGATTTTAACTATTCAGATATAGATTGGGGTCCGGGGTTGGCTAAAACTACAAAGGGGCGACAATTCCTAAATTTATTGCAGGATAATTTTATGGGCCAGTTTGTGGAGGACCCAACAAGAAGTGATGCCTTGCTGGATCTGATCATTTCCAACAACGCAGAGCTGATTGGTAATGTAACTGTGCGGGAAAACCTTGGTAATAGCGACCACAATATAGTTACTTTTGACTTAAAATGTAGAAAACAAAGACAGGCGGGGAAGGCAAAAACATATAACTTTAAAAAGGCAAATTTCCCTGGGCTGAGAGCTGCACTACAGGACATAGACTGGGGGGAGGTGTTCTCAAATACTGATACAGAAGGTAAATGGGACATCTTTTAATCAACTCTAAATAACTATACATCTAAATATATACCAAAGGGGAACAAATATAAACGATTAAAACCAAATCCTACATGGCTGACACATGATGTTAAAAGAGCAATAAACAACAAAAAAATTGCCTTCAAAAAATACAAATCTGATGGGTCAGCGATAACATTTAAACAGTACAAAGAGCTTAATAAAATCTGTAAAAATGTAATAAAAACAGCAAAAATTCAAAATGAGAGACAGGTGGCCAAAGAAAGCAAAACTAATCCTAAATATTTTTTTAGATATATAAATGCAAAAAAAACAAGGACAGAGCATGTAGGACCCCTTAATAATGATAATGGGGAGGTTGTCACGGGCGATCAAGAGAAGGCGGAGCTACTGAATGGGTTCTTTAGTTCTGTATACACTATGGAAGAAGGAGCTGACATTGGCCAGGTCAGTGCTGGTAACACATCATGTAATGTACTGGACTGGCTTAATGTAGAGATGGTACAAGGTAAGTTAAGTGATATAAATGTAAGCAAATCCCCAGGGCCGGATGGACTACACCCAAGAGTTCTTAGAGAGGTAAGTTCAGTAATATCTGTACCCCTGTTCATGATATTTAGAGATTCTCTGGTGTCTGGTATTGTGCCAAGGGACTGGCGCAAGGCGAATGTGGTGCCAATCTTCAAAAAGGGCTCTAGGTTTTCCCCAGGAAACTATAGACCGGTAAGTTTAACGTGCATTGTGGGTAAATTGTTTGAAGGACTTATAAGGGATTACATACAGGAATACATAGGGGATAATTGTATTATAAGTGATAGCCAGCATGGGTTTACTAAGGATAGAAGTTGTCAAACCAATCTAATTTGCTTTTATGAAGAGGTGAGTAGACGCCTTGACAGAGGAATGGCTGTGGATATAGTGTTTCTGGATTTTGCTAAAGCGTTTGATACTGTCCCTCATAGACGTCTGACAGGTAAGTTAAGGTCTTTGGGTTTGGAAATTTTAGTTTGCAACTGGATTGAACACTGGCTCATGGATCGTACCCAGAGAGTGGTGGTCAATGATTCGTACTCTGATTGGTCCCCGGTAATTAGTGGTGTACCCCAAGGTTCAGTACTGGGACCGCTGTTGTTTAATTTATTTATCAATGATATAGAGGATGGTATTAACCGCTCTGTTTCTATCTTTGCAGATGACACCAAGCTTTGTAGCACGGTACAGTCTATAGAGGATGTCACTGGTAGAGAAGGATCTGGGTGTACTTGTAGATCACAGACTACAGAATAGCATGCAATGTCAGGCTGCTGCTTCCAAAGCCGGCAGGATATTGTCATGTATCAAAAGAGGCATGGACTCAAGGGACAGGGACATAATACTCCCCCTTTATAAAGCATTGGTACGGCCTCACCTGGAATATGCTGTTCAGTTTTGGGCACCTGTCCATAAAAGGGACACTGCGGAGTTGGAAAGGGTGCAGAGACGCGCGACTAAACTAATATGGGGCATGGAACATCTTAGCTATGAGGAGCGATTAAAGGAGTTACAATTGTTTAGTCTTGAGAAGAGACGTTTAAGGGGGGATATGATAAACGTATATAAGTATATTAATGGCCCATACAAAAAATATGGAGAAAAACTGTTCCAGGTTAAACCCCCCCAAAGGACGAGGGGGCACTCCCTCCGTCTGGAGAAGAAAAAGTTTAGTCTCAAGGGGCGACACGCCTTCTTTACCGTGAGGACTGTGAATTTATGGAACGGTCTACCTCAGGAACTGGTCACAGTAGGAACAATTAACAGCTTTAAAACAGGATTAGATACATTTATGGAACAAAATAACATTAATGCTTATGAAGAAATATAAAATCTCATCCCTTCCCCAATATCGCGCCACACCCCTACCCCTTAATTCCCTGGTTGAACTTGATGGACATATGTCTTTTTTCGACCGTACTAACTATATAAGGCGATACAATGGGAACCGTATGGCTGCATATTAATGAATTATCTATATTATTAAATTCAGACATCCCCAATATATTTCTAGCATTAGATCAGATGTGGAGGAGAATAGGCGGTTATTTTCACAGTCAGATCATGGACTTGCAGGGCAAGGAATTTGTTTCATATATTATATATTAGAGAATTGGTATATTGGTGTATGTACAGAGAGGGGTCATCAAATGTGAACTTAAGTGTGAAATTCAGAAGGGTCTTAGGAGATATTGCCACGACTATGAATGTGGAAAAAAAACACTGATTTGCCTCCCTATACTGCTATCTCTTCCATGTCACTGAAAGCCGCACTTTCACTATGTAAACATTAACAGGTATAGGTACAAAACGGGCACAGATACTGGAATTGTGTAGGTGTTTATCAGACAGGAATGTATTCTAAAGATGTGGGCGTCTGTAGAAAGTCATCTGTACTAACCATAGTTTGAGGTTCTAAGTTGGATGCACAAATTTTATAGTATATAAGTTGGTCGCCACTTCCGTTGGGGGTGGTGCACGTGGTGTATTGGGTCCAGAAACAGTGTAAATAAAGTCCCAGCACTTCTCAAGTACATTCAGAAATTAGGAGCTTTATTGCAAATCTTTCAAATCAAACAGGATGCGTTTTGGAGGTAGTCTTCCTCTGCTGGCTAGAGTGCTGGGACTTTATTTGCACCAACTTTTATAGTCTGACCACATTTTCAGACCTTGACACAATTAAAGGAGTTGTCTCATCAAGAGCCCTATTAAAGCATATGGATGTTGTACAGAGGATCGCAGAAATGAGCCACGGCATAAGTAAGAGCATCTACCACTCTATTAGTTGGTCTGCCATTCCCACACTGGCTCTTGCAAATAAATGGGCAAAGTGCCATCTGTCACAAAATTACATCTTTTAAGTGGTATGATGTTTATAGACTCACTATTTGTCTGCATTAGACTGGAATTAAGGATAAAAATCCCACTTACACCACCCACACCTTTACACAAGGAACTATCGCTGCCACCACCAATATAACTTAAAGACTGGGGGGGGGGGGGGCCTTGGTCCCTCAAACAAATAGACTAGAACAACCCCACAAACTATTATTTAATAACATATCTATATGTGGTCTACTCAGGTCATGTGAGTGTTTTGTTTTTTTCCTTTACACCAGTCGCAGGCAAAACTCAATAAAGGAACATTTATTATGAACAAACAATAGTCACAGTGCATACAGAAAAATAACAGATGACTAAACAGATTATTTACACCCAACAGATACAATAAAATGGATACAATTATGAGAAAACCTAGCTATTCCTTTGGTCAATAAGTAATAGAATTTCCTGGCCAGGGGTCGATGGTGACAAAGCTTGGTACCCACTCAAAATTACATTTTGACCCCCCAGTAAGCACACCAGGCATTTGTCACTAACTGAATTTATATCCTTCATTCCAAGTATCCAAGCCAGGCCCATGGGTGGTAGAGGCAGAGGGAAGACGTGATTATAGAATAACTAGTGGCCTGGAGTCTTATAGCCAATATTGATTGTATCTTCATACTGGTACTCGTAACACAAATTCATGTACGGATTTCCATTTCACCATTTAAGAAATCCATAGATATGTCACACCCCTACTTGTGACTTAGTATCAAGGACTTTACGGTTTCTACTTGATGGTTTACATTAGGCCAGCCATGTTTACACTCCTGATAGAGGCCTCTTACTAGGAAGAACATTCGTGTATGCACTATACAGATCTCATTAGATGATATTGCCGGTGTTGAATGTGTGGACACTGCATGTGTGTGCAAGAACACATCCACTACTGTGTAGACAAACTCTAATTCCAGTGGCCATCACTGAACTACCAATAAAGCTGTGTTTTTGTAGGCTGTACCAAAGCTTAGGGACTTAACTTTACAGATGCTTTAAAAAGGCCATTGTTTTATTTTTTCCCCTGTATTACAATTTACATATTTTCCAACTACAGTGGATTTTTTTTTGTTTTGTTTTCCCACCGTTTAAAGTGGCTCTCGACTTTACATAATACTTTGGGGTTCCAATTATGGCACAATTCCAAATATTGCCTAGGGTAAGAGTGTCCGCTCCTCATTTAAGCAGCTCTAAAAGCATCTACAGCTTCTGCTTACTGCCATTGGGTGGTAAATAAGACTAGCTGCTGTGGTAGGGGTCATCATGTTAATCGCTGTGTTGTTTTTTTTCAACTTTATATTTGTGATTATCCACAAATTCAGTGCTCTGTACAAGTCCTAAGATGCCTCCCTGTTTATAGGATTAGACGTGTCTCTGCAATATTTAGTAGGTGCACAGTCTTTCAACATTCAGCCCCATAAACACGCGCCCCCCCCCCCCCCCCCCCCCCCAGCCCTGCCCTCTGCACTGGCTTAGTTCTGACCCTGCTCTTTGGACCTCTGTCCCATCTGTCAGTTCCCTCTTGTCCTAAAATAAATATTTATTCTGTTAGACATGGAAGAGCACAGGTTGTAAGCAAAGCTGTGGAAACTAATTTCTGTAAGTTTCAAAAATTCTGCATGCTGCTACATTGTGGATCTATGGTGAAAGTATCCCAATGGGTGCAGAAGCAAAGTGTTTAGGTACATAAGCACCCCAGAATGTATTCCTATTTGTTGGTTATGCCATATTGTATGAAACACCTCAACATTTCTACATTTTAGAAAACCTAGGCTATTAAATTGTGACATATAGGGCATAGAGACAACTAATGGCATTAGTAAAAAGCATGCTCACCCTAAGATGTAGGCTACACCTATGACATAGGCTCACTGAGGTTCCAAGCAATGGCTTACCTGCACGTCATTGTTCCCTAGCGATAACTGCACATACAGAAACATATTAGCTGTATAGTATATGGATCCAACAGCAAAGTCCAGATAAACTAAGGTGGCAAAATGGAGTGGTTTTTATTTTTTAAAACCATTCTTTGCGTAGTTCTGTAATACTCTTTAGCTTTGCCAAGATGAGCTGCTCCTTTGGACATCAGCTGACACCAATTTTGTATCTCTAGTATAATGTATATTCTGTACAGGTCCCTAAAAAAAAGCCCTTGTCCACTAATGCTGTAACCCATAGCTTGCACTATTTTCCAGCACACTATAATCTTCCCAGGCGGAACAGTCGCATAACCTCACTAATGCACAGGTCAAGAGCAGCTTGAATAGGCTCTACACGTGAACTATCCACTCTACTGGCACCAAACCTCCCTTTTTATCTCTTTCTCCCCCAGCAGATACCGGTCAGAGCATTGGAGGCTCTTCCAGTGCCCACTTTATTATCTGTATCTCCCGTTGTAGCTGAAAACCAAGAAGACCATCATTCCCACAGCCAGGCACAGCGACATTACCTGGCAGTTCTGCAGGGTACCATGATCCGCCATCTGGGCAACCTATCTATGAATATATGGTATTAATATGTACTATTCTATTCCCTTTTATGGTACTTATATTTGTGTTTGTTATTAAAAGTAGTGTAGAAACAATGCCATGGTAGATAGATGGACATCACTTAACATGTGCAGCTGGTTGGTGGTAGGGTCCATCTTCATCCAGTATAATGGTGGATTCTAAATTAGCCATTGGTGTAATTTCACAGAATTGTCTGACTGGCACTTTGTGCATGTAAATAAACCAGTTAATACTATGTTAATGAAGCGGCCTCACTGTTTGCTGGTCAATGTGTAACTGGTCCTGACCCCAGTGGCTGAATGAGGGGGGAGGGAAAAAAGCCAGAGGAGGGTCTCTATTTTTCTGACACTGGTCAATGTTCCAAATTTGTGCTTGGTTGACTTACAGCTGCAGGGCTGCCATGCAAAGACTTTTCTTCCCCAGAATGCCGCACCGAACCCAGATAATATGCGGATTAATTTTGGCTTCCTTTCTGCCTTTAGCTCTGGGAGACAATGGTAAGAATACAACTTTGTAACATAAGGAGATGTCAGTCCTGACCAGAGGAAGTGGGTGGTCTCACAATGGGAATAGTGTGCAAAGAAGGAATTTATTAGTATTCTCAGTAGAATGTAAATGGCCATGTTAGGGTTGGTTCTCTTGTACTTTGAGACAGTGTGGACTGATAGGTTTGACTGCCGGAGATGAAAAACGTAATCTGAAATTTCTTTACCTTCCCATAACAGTAGAGTGGGGTCATACTTAGTAGATCTAAATCATAAGGGTCCTGTTATGTTGGTGTTTCATATAATCAGCCTCAGTGGCAGAATATATATTATGTGAATCTATATATCTACCTACCTACCTATTTGGCTGGGCATATGACTTTAGTTCTAGAAGGGGCACGGAAACAATCCACCCTGCTTTGGTTAGGATGGATGAATAGATAGATAGATATAAAAGAAAAAGTATTTGCAGTACTCAAACAAGGTTATGGTGAAAAAAGTGTGTAGCTTTATTCCATCCAAAGAAAGCGACATTTCAGCTGACTCACTCAGCCATTCTAAAGCCTTAAAGGGATACTCCCGTGGAAAACTTAAAATTTTTTTAAATCAACTGGTGCCAGAAAGTTTAACAGATTTGTAAATCACTTCAATTACAAAATCTTAATCCTTCCAGTACTTTTTAGGGGCTGTATACTAAAGAGAAATCCAAAAAAGAAATGCATTTCCTCTGATGTCATGACCACAGTGCTCTCTGCTGACCTCTGCTGTCCATTTTAGGAACTGTCCAGAGCAGCATATGTTTGCTATGGGGATTTTCTTCTGCTCTGGACAGTTCCTGAAATGGAAAGCAGAGGTCAGCAGAGAGCACTGTGGTCATGACATCAGAGGAAATGCATTTCTTTTTTGGATTTCTCTTTAGTATACAGCCCCTAAAAAGTACTGGAAGGATTACAATTTTGTAATAGAAGGGATTTAGAAATCTGTTTAACTTTCTGGCACCAGTTGATTTAAAAAAAAAAAAAAAAAAAAAGTTTTCCACGGGAGTACCCCTTTAAGGCTTGAGAGCGAGTCAGCTGAAATGTCGCTTTCTTTGGATGGAATAAAGCTACACACTTTTTTTTCACCATAACCTTGTTAGAGTGCTGCAAATACTTTTTCTTTTATATTTTGAAGAGGCCTGGACAAAGACTGTTTTGTTTGCTGGCACCTACACCTATGCATCTTGGTAGTGCTGTTTCTCAACACTAGATAGATAGATAGATATGAAAGGTACATGATAGACAGATTAGATAAACATACAGATAGTCAAGCCTAGCTACATCCCTCTTTCCTATCTATCTATCTATCTATCTATCTATCTATCTATCTATCTAGCAGTGGGAAAAGCAGCACATCAAAAGTAGGGTGGTGCATGCAGTCCATATGGCCCTGGTCAAAGGCCCAAAATGTAGATCTATCTATCCATATAGAGACATACAGCAATTTAGTAAAAAAAAAAAAAAAAAAAAGATTACCACTTTATGTACACTTTTGTATTTCTAGAAAAAGGCCCTATAAATTTGGGGTCAAATCTCACACCATTTTCATTGAATCGTTTGGAACGCTGTTTGTATCCATATAATGGCATATGGTGGACACTAGGTCTGGTACATCTGATTTCTAATGATATATTGCTTTTTTATTTATTTATTCATTTATCTATCTATCAAGCTATGGCACCAGGGAAGTGTTGGGAGGCGGTCTACCCACCTTCTCCCTGACTGACTTAAAGGGGTTATCCAGGAAAAAACTTATTTATATATATATATATATCAACTGGCTCCAGAAAGTTAAACAGATTTGTAAATTACTTCTATTAAAAAATCTTAATCCTTTCAGTACTTATGAGCTTCTGAAGTTAAGGTTGTTCTTTTCTGTCTAAGTGCTCTCTGATGACACCTGTCTCGGGAACCGCCCAGTTTAGAAGAGGTTTTGCTATGGGGATTTGCTTCTAAACTGGGCAGTTCCCGAGATATGTGTCATCAGAGAGCACTTAGACAGAAAATAACAACCTTAACTTCAAAAGCTCATAAGTACTGAAAGGATTAAGATTTTTTATTAATAGAAGTAATTTACAAATCTGTTTAACTTTCTGGAGCCAGTTGATATATAAAAAAAAGTTTTTTCCTGGATAACCCCTTTAACTTGATTGATAGTTTCCACCTATATAGAAAGTCTGGAGAGACTTTCTATATAGGTGGAAACTATCAATCAAGTTAAAGGGGTTATCCAGGAAGCCGACTCTAGGGTGGGATTCCGCCTCTCAGACATTTCCTTGGTGCCACAGCTCAATCAACCATAAATGCTGCAGTGTTTCACAGAAAAGCTTAGTTGTTCATAATAAGTGAACCTATATACTGATAGCCTCCCTTCAAAAAGGGTTCTCTACTTTGGACAATCCCTATTGATTACATGGGTTCCTTAACATAAGACAGATCATTAAAGGGGGACTCCAGTACTAGACTTCTTATCCCCAATCCACAGAATAGGGGATAAGATGTCTGATCACGGGGGTCCAACTGCCAGGACCCTCTGGTGCCAACTGCGCTAGGCTTCTGAGTGTCTGTGGTCGAAATCCCCTTCTATTCATGTCTATGGAAAAGACAGAAATACAGCATTCGTGTATCTCCGGATTTACCATAATAAGTAATCCGTCACAAAGCAGAGATCGGATTATCGGGGTCCCAGTGGCCGGACCCCTGCAATCAGACCCTTTTCCCTATCCTGTGGATAGAATAAGATGCCTAGTACTGGTGTTCCCCTTTAAATTCCTGCAGAAGCTTCCAGTGATAAGCTGTAATTTGTGAGTAAACATGGCAGGAAGAGTTCATTTTCCACGAGAAGAGGAATTAAAGGGGAAATAAACCCATAGCCCATCCTTTCCTTTTCATCAACCTATTTTATTGTCTAAATATCTTTAATTAGCTATACAGAGCAGTTTCCCCTTTTTGGTTGTCACTTACATGCATTAAGTGAGTGAATGACATCATCCAGCCCTCACCCTCCTGGGACACACAGACCATGTGATTTCTGTTGTGCACTGATGAGTCCTGCTCTCTTTGGTGCTGAGAATTGAGAGTTGTGTGCAGCCAATCAGACACTGAATCTCTCTCTGCTGCTTAGAGCAGGGGGGGTGGGGGCTGGCAGAGCAGAGCTGCAATGATTGCAGGAAGATGTAGGCAAGGGGAGAGAAGTATGACAAAGAATATCAAGCAGCCAGAAAAGACAACAGAGGCCACAGGAGCCACG
Organism: Hyla sarda; assembly: GCF_029499605.1. NCBI lineage: Eukaryota > Metazoa > Chordata > Amphibia > Anura > Hylidae > Hyla > Hyla sarda. Next base: position 218,432,466 of record NC_079194.1, read on the forward strand.
CACATCAGGCAGGATGGTTTACAAAGAACATATCCAGGAAGTGTGGTGGCTTTTTTTAACATTTATATTTCCCTGGAGTACCCCTTTAAGCATTACAAGAGCAGGGTTTAGCTTTGGTGTTATGCAATGTTTGAGATTTGCATTCAGGTACATTGCCATCATTTGAAATTACGTCCTTGGACCACTGATCTTTAACCCTCTTAGCATTTTACTGTTAACAAACAGTGTAGGATGATGTGATATCCTTGTAGAGTGAACAAGGGTGAAACGTCACCATGACAGGTGTCACCTGGTCACCAGATTCACAAGGACATTATGTCATTGATAGCAGGAAGGACTGAGGACCATTAATCCATCCAAAGGATAGAGGATAAGATGTTTGATCGCGGGGGTCCCTCTGCGATCTCGTCTGCGACATCCCAAATATCCGATGCCCTGCTCGTGACATCACGGCCAGGCCCCCTCAATGCAAGTCTAGGGGGGGGGGGGGCGTGGCCGAGATGTCACGAGCGGGACAGGGAGATCGCAGGGGTCCCCAGCGGCAGGACCCCTGAGATCAGACATCTTATCCCCTATCCTTTGGATAGGGAATAAGATGTCTAGGGGTGGAGTACCCCTTTCAGGATCGATGTGGAAACAGCACAGAATCAGTAAGTTAAAGCATGTAAAACACTTCTATTGTTTAAATAATATGAAAACCAGATGTTCAGACATTCATTCTTTGTAATTTGTTTTTCATTCTATTTTCTTTATATAATCATGAGAGCAGCCATCTTGCCTAAGCTGCTAATAGTATTCTGAGATATGCTTTAAAGACAGACTAGTCTGTAGCCCGCTACTAGATCTGTGCATTGTGCAGGAATGTGGGGGAGGGAACTGTGGCCATCACCTATTTTGAATGATGCCATCAAACCAAAGCCAAGACCAGGTTGAGAAAAAAAATATGGAGATTTATCAAAACCTGTGCAGAGGAAAAGTTGCCTAGTTGCCCATAGAAACCAATCAGATCGCTTCTTTCATTTTGAAGAGGCCTTCAAAAAATGAAAGAAGCGATCTGATTGGTTATGAGCAGCGCTGCATCCTTTCCTCTGGACAGGGTTTGATACATCTCCCCATTAATCTTGCTTGAGGAGTTTATTTTTGCAGCCTGGTCTTGTCATTGGTTTGATGACACGTTCTCTCCCAGCTGGTAATGCTGTGGATGGCTCCCGAGGGTGCAGCAATAGATATTACAATGTGAGCGCTCTATAAAAATTAGTCCAAACCTGTAAATGTTCTTTTCTTATTGACTTGGTGATCAGACAAATCTACACTAAGAGCCCCGTTTCTTTTGTCTTTTCAGTAATATTGTGAATGGCGGGATCCTTTGATATCTATTTCGGTTACATTTTATTGTTATCCTGCCTTTAATGCAAATTAAGCGATTACTGTAAAGGGATCTCTACAGGACAAGTGTGATATTTATGATTAGTGACAAGTAAAACAGCAAAATGTTATAATTATTTTTTAATAATTATTAAATTATTAATTCATTAATTTTGTACCCCTACTTATGTCATTCTGGAGAAATAAGGAAAAGAATTCTAAATATAAACAACCCAATGGTTCAGTCCAACTAATACAAAATAAAGTTCTAACTACACTTTTTCTTTATACAAGTTGCTTCACTCAATTCAAAGAGAACATTTTCATGAAATTTAGTCAGAACGTAACTTATGGGAAACAGGAAACCCTCATAACATCTTTGTCAATCGCTCACCTGACTGCTGCAGGGCAGGGGTCACCAGCAAGGTAGAGAGATCAGCTATTATGGGTGTCTAGGCCTGCAGTCTTACCCTCCATACCATGGTACAGTACTCCTACAGCCATTTTTCAATATAGTCTGTGCTGTTTCCATTGAGAAACAAGATAAGGCTGCGTTCACACGGTCGTCTAGACCCGTCCCGTTCTTCTCCCGTCAAAAATAAAACAGACTTTAAAAAAAAAAACATACAAAAACGGAGGCAAACAGATGTTATCCATTTGTATCCGTATGGATCCATTATCGTTCAGTTAATAAACAAACAAAAAAATGCTCAGAAGTAAAAACGGATCAAAAAACAGATTGAAAAAGATTGACGCAAACGGATGACATTAAAGACGCTGCCCACCTGGCGCTCTCAGACAAGAAACTCTATTCTCTTTTATAGTCTCGGTGTAGAACAGGAGGCAGGTGTCCGTCAGGTATCGGGTATATGTCGGAGGGCTGCAAGGCCTCTTGCAAAGGACTGAAGGCAACATTTCAGTACACCAAAAACAAAGAAATACCAAGACAACAAGTCCTGCTTAAAATGCCCAAGACACACAACCATACACACACATGGACTCCCAGACCAGCATTGTTCAACATACCTAATGGAGACAGGCTGAAAATGTCTAAAATGCACAGCATTAAAGGGGTACTCCGGTGGAAAAAAAAATACTTTTTCCAAATCAACTGGTTCCAGAAAGTTAAACAGATTTGTAACTTACTTCTATTTTAGAATCTTAATCCTTCCAGTACTTATCAGCTGCTTTATGCTCCAGAGGAAGTTGAGTAGTTCTTTTCAGTCTGACCACAGTGCTCTGTCAGGAACTGTCCAGAGCAGGCGCAAATCCCCAAAGTAAACCTCTCCTGCTCAGGATAGTTTCTGACATGGACAGAGGTGGCAGCAGAGAGCACTGTGGTCAGAATGAAAATAACTACTTAACTTCCTGTGGAGAATACAGCAGCTGATAAGTACTGGAAGGGTTGGGATTTTTTAATAGAAGTAATTTACAAATCTGTTTAACTTTCTGGTACTAGTTCATTCGAAAAACATTGTTTTCCACCGGAGTACCCCTTTTAAGACGGACTGTTGGATTCTTCAAGAAAGTCTTTACACAAAGTGGCTCAGCAGACGGGGAAATCCAAGAGCATGTTCTAGATAGGAAGGTCATCTTCATGCATATTGAGTGACTAAGGTACATGAATTTAAGGTCCCAATAAAACAATCTCCTTGTTCACTGCCCTTGGTTTTAGGTGTTCTTCATCAACAATTTGAATATTCATATTGTAACGTGGTTTACAGACAAGGCATGGTATCACTTATTCGGCTATGTAACTTCTCACAATATGCAGATGTAAGCATCTGAAAATCTTTGTGCATGTTTATGAGGGGTTTCTGATTTTCATTGAGTATTCTATAAGATTATCTTTTTTGATTGAAAATAACTTTATTAGAAATCAATTGTCATGAACATACATACAATGTACTGCGACGCAATGCAGGCTAGGAAGCAGCATACAATAAATTAATATGATTACTGTACATAGCGCAACAGTACAACATACAGCACAGGTCTCCCTACACTATACGTCATACCACATGCTACATTAACATTCCTGCACACATTCTAAAACAAAATAAAACAATAAAGCATTGCTGACAGTGATAGGCGGTGGAGGTTGGAAAAGAAGGGGGTAGGGAACAAAGATCACAGGCCCAAAGCTTTATTGAGAGACCAAATACATGAGGGAACAAAAGTGGCTGTTACTCCTTTTCTTCTCCTACATTCGGACTGTACCTAAAGGAATAGTCTCTGAGAAGGCTGTGGACCAGTATGCATCAGTCCTAGATTATCATTATAATAGATTTCATTGGAATTATGGATGGAGCCTCCAGTGAGTGGGACACCGTGTACATCAAGGCAACGTTATAAATTTACTATATCTCTTTAGTGTTTATCAGCAACCAAGAGGCAATGTCGGTCCTGAAACGTTCTCGGAGAGCTAATTCAATATTTGAAGAGTTGAAAAAAGGAAATATGGAAAGAGAGTGTATGGAGGAATTATGTGACTACGAGGAAGCAAGAGAGATTAAGGAGTCTGACACTGTGACGGTGAGATTATCAGGTTATAATACTTATGTGATGTTAATATGTATACATAATTCATAGACATAAAAAACATTCAGCTGGAATCAATGATTCTAAGGGTCCACCCTCCATCTATACACATGTACTGATGATGCAATTAAAAATGGATAAGAAATAAACTCTAGTGACAAATGATTGGCTCCAAAGTCATCTCCTGTTGGACCTTTTGAGGCTCTTTATTTTGTCAGAGCTCGGGCCCACCTAAGGATAATTTGGTAATCGGGTGGGCCAGTCCAACCATTCTGACATCACAGTGAAGTATCTCATTCACTACCTTCTTAATTAAAGGTAGTCATTATTATCATCAGTGTTATCATCATTACACTCGTCAAAAACACCTCTCCACGGTGATCATATTTATTATTTGTATTTATTATTTTTTGCGATTAACTGTATGTGTATTAACAGGAAACAGTTCTTGTGGCATTTTTGCCAAGAACACATTGTGCCTGTGGAAAGGTATATATTGTGGCCTTACAGCTATGTGTCTTCTATGTTACAGGATGCATTCTGGCGCCGTTATCAATGTGAGTATTGATGAGAAAACAACATCTCAGTGCACTGGTGTCTGTTTACTGATTTCCTCATAGTTCAGAAGCCACCAGGGACTGTTATGAAGCAATGCAGGGGAGTACACATGTGTCTGTGTAATGGGCACAGCATGTCCTGTTTTGTTCAGTGGTGTCAAGTGTAGCTAGTTTAGGATCATGCATACACAATACTAGTTCCCACACATCCAAGTCTCTGTACATATGCCAGCCATGCCATAACAGTGCAGCCACAGTGTACCCATAAAAGTAGAGCCAACGAGGCATATTCTGGATATGATGACACTCTTCATCACCCAAGCACTTAAAGGGGTAATCCGCCCCTAGACATCTTATTCCATAAGGTATCTGATCGTGGGGGGGTTCGGCTAGTACATAGCCACCACACCTCCTCCCATAGACGTGAATGGATAGTGTATGGTATGACAGCTGTGATAGCCTGTCATCCGGCATGGAGCAGAGTTGGCTCTTTGCATCGGATGACTGGGAAGATCGCAGGGGGGGGGGTACCAGACCCCAGCGGCCAGACCCCATGATTTGACATTAGATGTTTAGGGGCGGAGTAATCCTTTAATCTAAAATATGTGCTTGGTGGAGACAATTGTTTTCTCAATGTCACTTGCAAAGTCATATACAGTGGGGCAACAAAGTACAGAGTGGGCCATTTATTTGGATAAAATGGGAATGGTTGGTGATATAAGCTTCCTGTTTGTGGCACATTAGTATATGTGAGGGGGGAAACTTTTCAAGATGGGCGGTGACCATGGCGGCCATTTTGAAGGCGGACATTTTGAATCCAACTTTAGTTTTTTCAATAGGAAGAGGGTCATGTGACACATCAATTTCACAAGAAAAACAATGATCTGCTTGGTTTTAACGTAACTTTATTCTTTCATGAGTTATTTACAAGTTTCTGACCACTTATAAAATGTGTTCAATGTGCTGCCCATTGTGTTGGATTGTCAATGCAACCCTCTTCTCCCACTCTTCACACACTGATAGCAACAGCGCAGGAGAAATGCTAGCACAGGCTTCCAGTATCCGTAGTTTCAGGTGCTGCACATCTCGTATCTTCACAGCATAGACATTTGCCTTCAGATGACCCCAAAGATAAAAGTCTAAGGGGGTCAGATCGGTAGACCTTGGGGGCCATTCAACTGGCCCACGATGACCAATCCACTTTCCAGGAAACTGTTCATCTAGGAATGGTCGGACCGGACACCCATAATGTGGTGGTGCACCATCTTGCTGGAAAAACTCAGGGAATGTGCCAGCTTCAGTGCATAAAGAGGGAAACACATCATCATGTAGCAATTTCACATATCCAGTGGCCTTGAGGTTTCCATTGATGAAGATTGGCCCCACTATCTTTGTACCCCATATACCACACCATACCATCAATTTTTGTGTTCCAACAGTCTTGGAGGGATTTATCCAATGTGGGTTAGTGCCAGACCAATAGTGGTGGTTTTGTTTGTTAACTTCATCATTCACATAAAAGTTTGCCTCATCACTGAACAAAATCTTCTGCGTAAACTGAGGGTCCTGTTCCAATTTTTGCTTTGCCCATTCTGCAGCACCTGAAACTACGGATACTGGAAGCCTGTGCTAGCATTTCTCCTGCGGTGTTGCTATCAGTGTGTGAAGAGTGGGAGAAGAGGGTTGCATTGACAATCCAACACAATGGGCTGCACATTGAACACATTTTATAAGTGGTCAGAAACTTGTAAATAACTCATGAAAGAATAAAGTTACATTAAAACCAAGCAGATCATTGTTTTTCTTGTGAAATTCCCAATAAGTTTGATGTGTCACATGACCCTCTTCCTATTGAAAAAACAAAAGTTGGATTCAAAATGGCCGACTTCAAAAAGGCCGCCATGGTCACCACCCATCTTGAAAAGTTTTCCCCCTCACATATACTAATGTGCCACAAACAGAAAGTTAATATCACCAACCATTCCCATTTTATTAAGGTGTATCCATATAAATATCCCACCCTGTATTTAGTCAGCCACCAATTGTGCAAATTCTCCCACTTAAAAAGATGATAGAGGCCTGTAATTTTCATCATAGGTATACCTCAACTATGAGAGACAGAATGAGAAAAAAAAATCCATAAAATCACATTGTCGGATTTTTTAAGAATTTATTTGCAAATTATGGTAGAAAATAAGTATTTGGTCACCTAAAAACAAGCAAGATTACTGGCTCTCATAGACCTGTAACTTCTTCTTTAAGAGTCTCTTCTGTCTTCCACTCATTACCTGTATTAATGTTTGAACGTATCAGTATAAAAGACACCTGTCCACAACCTCAAACAGTCACACTCCAAACTCCACTATGGCCAAGACCAAAGAGCTGTCAAAGGACACTAGAAACAAAATTGTAGACCTGTATTAGGCTGGGAAGACTGAATCTGCAATAGGCAAGCAGCTTGGTGTGAAGAAATCAACTGTGGGAGCAATTATTAGAAAATGGAAGACATATAAGACCACTGATAATCTCCCTCGATCTGGGACTCCACGCAAGATCTCACCCTGTGGTGTCAAAATGATCACAAGAACAGTGAGCAAAAATCCCAGAGCCACACAGGGGTACCTAGTGAATAACCTGCAGAGAGCTGGGACCAAAGTAACAAAGGTTACCATCAGTAACACACTATGCTGCAAGGGACTCAAATCATGTGGTGCCAGACGTGTCCCCCTGCTAAAGCCAGTACATGTCCGGGCCCATCTGAAGTTTGCTAGAGAGCATTTGGATGATCCAGAAGAGGATTGGGAGAATGTCATATGGTCAGATGAAACCAAAGTAGAACTTTTTGGTATAAACTCAACTCGTCGGGTTTGGAGGAGAAAGAATGCTGAGGTGCATCCAAAGAACACCATACCTACTGTGAAGCATGGGGGTGGAAACATCATGCTTTGGGGCTGTTTTTCTGCAAAGGGACCAGGACGACTGATCCGTGTAAAGGAAAGAAGGAATGGGGCCATGTATCGTGAGATTTTGAGTGAAACCTCTCTCTATCAGCAAGGGCATTGAAGATGAAACATGGCTGGGTGTTTTAGCATGACAATGATCTCAAACACACTGCCCAGGCATCGAAGGAGTGGCTTCGTAAGAAGCATTTCAAGGTCTTGGAGTGGCCTAGCCAGTCTCCAGATCTCAACCCCATAGAAAACCTTTGGAGTGAGTTGAAAGTCTGTGTTGCCCAGCAACAGCCCCAAAACATCACTGCTCTAGAGGAGACCTGCATGGAAAAATGGGCCAAAATACCAGCAACAGTGTTTGAAAACCTTGTGAAGACTTACAGAAAACGTTTGACCTCTGTCATTGCCAACAAAGGGTATATAACAAAGTATTGAGATTAACTTTTGTTAATGACCAAATACTTATTTTCCACCATAAGTTGCAAATAAATTCTTTAAAAATCAGACAAAATGTAATGTAATTTTATGGATTTTTTTTTTCTCATTATGTCTCTCATAGTTGAGGTATACCTATGATGAAAATTACAGGCCTCTCTCATCTTTTTTAAGTGGGAGAACTAGCACAATTGATGGCTGACTAAATACTTTTTTGTCCCACTGTATCAGTATCCAGTACTAATAAAAATTATACATAAAATTATAAATAAATATTATGCATTCAGACATAGTATCCTTCATAATACAATATAAATTTCTTTTGATCATCAAATAATAGTATCAGTCCATAAATTCAGCTTGTGTATAACCCACTTGCATCCATTGTAAATAGACTTGCCAATCTGAGGAAGGAGGGTGCCACCTCCGAAACGCGTCATTGGTGTGCTAAATAAACATAGTGCCTCATGGTACTTTAATGCTACACTTGGATCTGGATCTCATTTATATTGGAAATCCGAACAGCGCCTGATGCATGGGTCATTTTCTTCCCTTATCCACTAAGGCAGAGAACATGGCTGGCACCAAGACTCAGGGCAGAAGCTCTGCCTACACCTCTGTTACCTATGCACTTTTTGTGTATTGTTGTTTATAAATTCTTAGCGTCCAACTCTATGTAATATAGGGCTGTCATTTGTCCATACTTTCTAAAAGTAATGATTATTGGATTGAAGTAAAATATTGCTTTGTACACTTCTACAGCTTGTCAACCTGAAAAGAAGCCTCCAAGAGAAACCCTTGATCTCTGTATGTCAGGTGAGAAGATATCTGTTTGTTCTTCATCACTTGTTTTACTATAAAACATACTAAAACCACAGAAATCTGTAAGACACATCTGTACACAGTGGCTTTTGGTGTGGATTTTGTTGTGAAAGCTGAAAAAAAAAAATTGTCGACTGAGGCCTAAGGTAATATAATAGTATTATCATCATCGGAGGTGGCTTAATTATTAATAGTAGAAGCAGCAAATATACACAAATAATAGTGGTAAATATTAATAAACTGATAGTATCTATTGATAAGAGCAGTAGGGGTTTTCTTGACAAATATTATTTTATTTAAAAGAGCTCCGGGTAAGATGTAAAAACACATGTACTCACTTGCTGCTGATCCCTCACCGGTGCATTCTACAGGTGCGGCTCCACACTGCTAAGCACGTCATGCTCATCTTTTGTCACAGAAAATTCCTACATAACCAATCACTGGCCGTAGTGTATACACACCTCAGCAAGTGACTGGCTGAGCGAGCATTTTTCATGTGTCGCGAGAAAAGCTCAACATAGGGAATGGCTTCAGCATGGGATTGGCAGCAGATGAGTACATGATTAAAATTTTTTATTCCAACATGAGCTCTTTTGAAAGAGGGTTTCCAGAACTTAGTTTCTAGTCTTAGTGCCATTCAAAATACAACATCCTTTCATATTTTCTTCTGGTTTTATTACCCTACTGATGCACATTTTCGGAAGTGGGTCACATGACCTCATCTTTCTGGGTAGATTCCACCTCATGAAGTACAAAGGCGTTCTCTAAGGCTATTTCTGAAATGCACATGCGAGGGTTGTTAAGCTGGTACAGTAAGTGCAGGGCACTAGTTCTGTATTATTATTAGTAGTAGTAGTAGTAGTAATATTAGACAAAGTAAATATACAACGTATTCAGCAAGTCTTCAGACCCTTTTACTTTTTTCACATTTTGCAGCCTTGTGCTAAAATAATAAAAATCCCATTTCATCCATCAACCTACACTCAGTGCCCCATAATGACAAAAGAAAAACAGAATGTTAGAAATCTTTGCTAATTTATTGAAAAGAAAAACTAAACTATGTATTTACATTCAGTATTCAGACCCTTTAGTCTGGGTTTCCACCCAGGTTAAATCAGAAGTGGATCCAGTAGGAAGGGGAAGTCCTTTTATTTTTTATTTTTTTGTATATTTTCCATTCTTTTTGAATACACTTTGGCTCAAAAACTGTAGTGGCAGTTTTCCAAAAATTGCCAGAAAAATACCTGTATGGAAACCTAGCCTTATTCAGTACATGTTGAAGCATCTTTGGCAGAGATTACAGCCTCCAGTCTTTTTAGGGATAATGCCACAAGGTTTGACCAGTTCCCCTGTCCCAATGGCTGAAAAACACCCATACAGCATGACGCTGCCCCCGCCATGCCTCACTGTAAAGATGGTACTGGGCAAGTGATGAGCAGTACTGGGTCCCTCTAGACATGATGCTTAGAATTAAAGGGGTACTCTGCCCCTAGACATCTTATTCCCCATCCAAAGGATAGGGGATAAGATGTCTGATCGCGATCTCGGCTGCGGCACCCCAGACATCTGGTGCACAGAGCGAACTTCGCTCCATGCCGGATGACTGGCGTCACCATCACGCCCCCTCCCATAGACTTGCATTGAGGGGGCATGGCCGTGACGTCAAGAGCCTCCAGAGCTGCACTCAAATGAACGCCGGGTGCAAAACCGAGATTGCGGGAGTCCCCAGCGACAGGACTCCTGTGATCAGACATCTTATCCTTTGCATAGGGTATAAAATGTCTACCCTTTTAAGTCCAGGAAGTTCAGACCTAAATTAAAGTCTAAGAGGCTTTAGGTGTTTATTTGCAAACTCCAGACAGGTTTTGTAGGTATTTTGCAGCACAGATTTTCATAGGCGTGCGCAGCCTACTGCATTAGGGTGTGCACCCTAAAGCACAAACTCACTCCACGCACGCGTTTGTGTGTGTTTATGTGTATATATATATATATATATATATATATATATATATATATATATATATAAATATATATATATGTATATATATATATATATATACATACATACATACATACATATACGCACACACACTCTTGCTTGCATAGTGTAGGAGGATTGGATCCAGGGCCGGTTTTAGGCTTAGCATGGCCCTGGGCAAAATCAGAAGTGGGGTCCCAAAAGTTGTAATAGTGCACTAATCAGATTAGCACATTTTTGGTCACTTCAAATACCATAAAAAATATCTAAAAAGCAAAAAAAAAAAAATTTTTACGATAAAAACTACAAATCACAGCGCTAAAAATGACCCTCATACATCCCCATATACAGAAAAATAAAAGTGCTATAGGGGTCAGAATAGTACAATTTTATATTTTTGCATAGTTCCCCCACATTAGGTTGGCAGCATAGTTCCCCCACATTAGGTTGGCAGTATAAATCTCCCACATTAGGATGGAAATATATTTCCTCCACATTAGGTTGGCAGTATAGTTCCCCCACATTAGGTTAGTAGTACAGTTTCCCCACATTAGGTTGGCAGTATACTTCCCCCATATTAGGTGGTAGTATAGTTCCCCCACATTAGGTTAGTAGTATAGTTCCCCACATTAAGTTAGTAGCACAGTTCCTCCACATTAGGTGCAGTACAGTTCCCCCACATTAGGTGCAGTACAGTTCCCCCACATTAGGTGCAATATAGTTCCCCCACATTAGGTGCAGTACAGTTCCCCCACATTAGGTGCAATATAGTTCCCCCACATTAGGTGCAGTATAGCTCCCCCACATTAGGTGCAATATAGTTCCCCCACATTAGGTGCAGTACAGTTCCCCCACATTAGGTGCAATATAGTTCCCCCACATTAGGTGCAGTACAGTTCCCCCACATTAGGTGCAATATAGTTCCCCCACATTAGGTGCAGTATAGTTATAATTGTAGGGAGGAGGACAAGTCTAGAATTTACCATGATGCTTACGGGACTAATTCTACCCCTGATCTTATATTTGCCAAGGGGTTCAATGGGCGGAGCCAAAGGGTTATCAAAATTAGGTTTTGCCTAGAGTGTCAAAAATCCATGCACCAGCCCTGACTAGACCTCCCACTTGTGTGTATGTTTGCTGGTGTTTATAGGGAGGCATTTGATGTGGATTTGAAAAAAAATTGTAAGTTGAATGGTAAAACTCATGTTTTTCTTTACTTGGCAAACAGAAGAACGCTTTTACTATAAGATGGGGGCACAGAGGGGGGAATATTCCAGATAGAATTTTTTTTTGCACCAGATTGGTTGAAAAAGTGATGCGGCACCCAGAAAGCTTGGAGAAGCGTGCATGTTGTAGTTTTGGGTCTGCAGCTGCAGCATGTTGCACCATAATCTAAATTGTACTCCTATATAGTGCAAGATGTGTGGAGTTGTAGTTTTGGTCATCATAGATTGTATCAGGGCATGCTGGGAATTGTAGTTGGTAACTGCACCTCCCAGCATTGCATTCCTTCAAGGAATGCAATGCTGGGATTTTCAGTTACCAACTACAATTCCCAGCATGCCCTGATACAATATATGGTGACCAAAACTACATCTCCCATTATATTGCACTGGGGGTGCTGTGTGTGTGTTTGAGGTGCTGTGTGTGAGTGGGGGGGGGTGCTGTGTGGGTGTGTTTGAGGGGTGCTATGGGTGCTGTGTGGGGGATTGGGCACATAATACATACATAATATAAAATATATACATAATACATTAAAATTTTTATTTCAGCTACCGGGTCGGTGCTGTAGTAGTTTTTAGTATATTTGCTGGTAGAAGAGCACGGACTGCAGAGAACAGGCCGTGTCCCGTGTATCAGAACAAAGGAAAAAAGAAAGTTGCCTCTTTCAAGGTGCTTGTAGTATTAAACCATCAAACCTTTAATCTGTATGCATTAAAAATAGAAAAAGGTGACATCAATCATAAAAGAGAAGCGAAACTCCAATACGTTTTGAGCAAAATGTCGCTCTTAATCATGGCTATATGTAGCCCAAAACGCACTGGAGTTTCACTTTTCTTTTATGATGTCCACCTTTTTCTATTTTTAATGTATACAGATTAAAGGTTTGATGGTTTAATACTACATGCACTGTTATCCTTGGAAGAGCTGGAGGAAACTTTCTTTTTTCTTTTGTTCTGATTCATAATACATATATACATACGTCATACATACATACACACATCATACATGCATAACCTACACACACACACATATATATATATATATATATATACACACACACATACATAATGCATAAATACATTCAATATGCATACAAACATCATACATATATAATACATACACACATCATACATGCATAACCTACACACACACACATATATATATATATATATATATATATATATATATACACACACACACACACATACATACATTATACATATATAATACATACTTACATCATACATGCATAACCTACCCACACATATATATATATACACACACACATCATACATGCATAACCTCCACACACATATATATATATATATATATATACACACATACATACATCATACATATATAATACATACACACATCATACATGCATAACCTACACACACACATATATATATACACACACATACATACATCATACATATATAATACATGCATACATCATACGTAGATAATGCATGCATCATACATACATATGCACACCATGCATAATACATACACAAATCCATAATATATACATATACACATCATACATAAATACATCATACATACATAACATACAGTACATATATACTGTGTGTATGTATGATGTATTTATGTATGATGTGTATGTGTATATATTATGGATTTGTGTTTGTATTATGTATGGTGTGCATATGTATTATGTATGTACTATATATGTATGATGTGTGCATGTGTATATTATGTATGTATGTATTATATATGTATGATGTTTGTATTTATACATTATGTGTATATATATATATTATACATACATAATGAATAAATACAAACATCATACATATATAATACATACATACATAATATACACATGCACACGTCATACATAATACATCATACATCCATAATACACACCATACATACATATTACACACATCATACATCCATAATACACACCATACATACATATTACACACATCATACATCCATAATACACACCATACATACATATTACACACATCATACATCCATAATACACACCATACATACATATTACACACATCATACATACATAATACACACCATACATACATATTACACACACCATACATACATATTACACACATCATACATACATATTACACACACCATACATACATATTACACACACCATACATACATATTACACACACCATACATACATACATATTACACACACCATACATACATACATATTACACACATCATACATACATATTACACACACCATACATACATATTACACACACCATACATACATACATATTACACACACCATACATACATACATATTACACACACCATACATACATATTACACACACCATACATACATATTACACACACCATACATACATATTACACACACCATACATACATACATATTACACACACCATACATACATACATATTACACACACCATACATACATATTACACACACCATACATACATACATATTACACACACCATACATACATATTACACACACCATACATACATACATATTACACACACCATACATACATATTACACACATCATACATACATATTACACACACCATACATACATATTACACACACCATACATACATATTACACACACCATACATACATACATATTACACACACCATACATACATACATATTACACACACCATACATACATACATATTACACACACCATACATACATATTACACACACCATACATACATATTACACACACCATACATACATATTACACACACCATACATACATATTACACACACCATACATACATATTACACACACCATACATACATATTACACACACCATACATACATACATATTACACACACCATACATACATATTACACACACCATACATACATATTACACACACCATACATACATATTACACACACCATACATACATACATATTACACACACCATACATACATACATATTACACACACCATACATACATATTACACACACCATACATACATACATATTACACACACCATACATACATATTACACACACCATACATACATACATATTACACACACCATACATACATATTACACACATCATACATACATATTACACACACCATACATACATATTACACACACCATACATACATATTACACACACCATACATACATACATATTACACACACCATACATACATACATATTACACACACCATACATACATATTACACACACCATACATACATATTACACACACCATACATACATATTACACACACCATACATACATACATATTACACACACCATACATACATACATATTACACACACCATACATACATACATATTACACACACCATACATACATATTACACACACCATACATACATACATATTACACACACCATACATACATACATATTACACACACCATACATACATACATATTACACACACCATACATACATATTACACACACCATACATACATATTACACACACCATACATACATACATATTACACACACCATACATACATAATACACACATCATACATACATACATATTACACACACCATACATACATATTACACACACCATACATACATACATATTACACACACCATACATACATATTACACACATCATACATACATATTACACACACCATACATACATATTACACACACCATACATACATATTACACACACCATACATACATACATATTACACACACCATACATACATACATATTACACACACCATACATACATACATATTACACACACCATACATACATATTACACACACCATACATACATATTACACACACCATACATACATATTACACACACCATACATACATACATATTACACACACCATACATACATACATATTACACACACCATACATACATATTACACACACCATACATACATACATATTACACACACCATACATACATACATATTACACACACCATACATACATATTACACACACCATACATACATATTACACACACCATACATACATATTACACACACCATACATACATACATACATATTACACACACCATACATACATAATACACACATCATACATCCCACCCCCCTCCCGTTCTCGGTCTGTGCACTTTTCTTACCTGTGGCAGCCATGTTGGGGTCAGAGGCCGGGCACGTCCACTCCCATCTGCTGCACACTTTGTACCATCGCCCACTTCTTCCTCATGCCGAGGAATGGACACTCGGTGCCAGGAGTTGCGGCCAGGAGCATCTCAGGAATGGAAGCAGACGTGCGCAGCTGCGGGGCAGCCCCTGCGTCTGCAGTTAGCGCAGCAGTGTGCGCGGCCGGGGAAGGGGGAGGAGCGGCCCGGAGGAAGGGGAAAAGAGTGGCCCAGAGGAAGGGGGGGATAGAGCGGCCGGAGGACAGGGGATAGAGCGGCCGGAGCCGCAAATTCCGCAAATAAATAAAAAATGCATTTTTAAACATCCGGTGTGCCCTGAAAGTCTTTCAGGGCACACTGGATGTTTAAAAATGCATTTTTTTTTTTATTTGCGGCTCCGGCCGCTCTATCCCTGCTGCCTGCTGCCATACATGATGGGGATGTAGTCCTGAACTGTGAGCCTACATTATGTAGGCTCACAGCTCAGGACTACATCCCCATTATGTATGATTGTGACTGTCGGGGATGTCCGGTGGCTGGGGTTTAGTAGGGAGGAAAAAAAAAAGTCCTGCAGCAGCGGGCCGTGGTGATTAGGGTGTGCCTGTGCACACCCGGCACACCCCGTGCGCACGCCTATGCAGATTTTTTTGGTACCTTTTCCAAACAATCCTGTGTCTACAGGCAGTTCATTCCACCTCTTGGCTTGTTTTTTTTTTGTTCTGATATACATTGTCAGCTGTGAGACCTTATATAGACAGTGCTGTGTCTTTCCCAATCTTGTCCAATAAATTAGGTTTACCACAGGTGACTCTAATCAATGTGTAGAAAGCAAATGGGAGGAGCCAAAGCTAAATGTCAAGTGTCAGAACAAAGGGTCTGAATACTTGTCAATGTGAAATGTTCAATTTTTCCTTTTTAATAAATTAGCAAAATTGTCTAAAATCTGCTTTTTTAAGATTTAAATCATGGAGCATTGAGTGCAGATTAAGGCTGCAACAAAACAATGAGAAAGTGAAAGTGTGTGAAGACTTTCTGAATGCATTGTATGGTAACTAAACTGTAATAGTAGTCATAATAATAATAATAATAATAATAATGGTGGGAGACATGGGCCCAGATTTATCAAACTGTGTGAGAGAAATAATGGAGTTATTTTCCCACAGCAACCAATCACAGCTCAGCTAACGAGCTCTGGTAAAGTGAAAGCTGAGCTGTGATTGGTTGCTGTGGGAAAATAACTCCATTATTTCTCTCACACAGTTTGATAAATCTGGGTCATTATGTTGATACCTGTACATGAATGATACTATGCTCCACCTAACCTCTGTTCATTCCTGACTCACAGGTAATTGTGCAGAGGGAATAGGTCAGAATTACCTAGGAACCATCAGCGTCACCAGGTCGGGGCGAGACTGTCAGTACTGGGCCAGTCACTTTCCACATAGGACAAAGTAAGTGTTGGGTTTGCAGAACTTATACACTGTTCATCTCAATGTACATATTTACTATTCGTCAAAAAAAAAAAATCCTACATTTTTGCAGCGAGTAACCTTTTATGCATAAATAAAATAGTATGCCCCCCCCCCCCAAAAAAAAAAACCTGTAAAAAAATCTTACAGTTTTGTGCATACAGCTCCTATGTAATTCTATTAACCTCCATGATTTCAGACTGAATATATGCTAACCCACAGACAGTAGCAGAAAAGGACAAAGGTAGTGAGTGTAGTCTTCATGGGGGCTATAAACACAAAATGTTAGCTCTTCTTAATTTAAAACTATTTGCAATCATGCATTAGATATATTTTGAAGAAAGGAGATGCAAAAGTAAACACACCCTTCAGAGAGGTTGTTAGCTTTTGAACAAATGACATGACATAATAAAACCTAAAGCTAAGCTTAGAATCCAGATTGGGAGGGTGGTGACTTTTTTGTCCTTCAACGTGTCCTGGAGATCTCATGGTCAATCTTCTCCAGTCAGTTTGGAAGGGTTGGCAGAATGGTTTGTCCAGAATTTGTGACTGCGTTTGGGTGTGAAAAAAAGTGTTTATCTAAACCTGTATAGCGGAAGAATAGTACAGTTTCCCATAGCAGCCAATCAGATCGCTTCTTTCAGTTTTCAGAGGCCTTTTTAAAAATCAATGAAGAAATCTGATTGGTTGCAACTGCTCCACTTTCCTCTACACAGGTTTTCATAAATCTCACCCTATATTTTTCCTTGCCTAGAATGAGTTTACATTTAAGATATTTTTGTGGGGATTTTTTCTCTTGTAATGCTATGTGGGATAAGATAAGTGACTCACCTGCATGCATGTATGTACTGGTTGGTTGCTGCTTTAGTGGCTCCCGTCCCTGTACTATTTCAGTGGTAGAGATCATGAAGAATAGGTCAGGATTTTGGAATTGTCTGTGACTTTTTCAGCAGCCAGTCTGGTGGAAAGTGCAGAGTAAGATGAAACCAGGTACTCCAAGGTCCCTTCAAAATTATGTAATAGTGGAGGAGATTTGTCAAAACCTGTCCAGAGATAAAGTTTCTGAGTTGCCCATAGCAACCAATCAGATCGCTTCTTCAATTTTTAACAAGGCCTTTGCCAAATGAAAGAAGCGATCTGATTGGTTGCTATGGGCAGTTGGGCAACTTTTCCTTTGCACAGGGTTTGATAAATCTCCCCCAATGTCTCTGTTTATCAGGATTAACCCAACGACCCACCCAGAATACAACCTTACGGAAAACTACTGTAGAAACCCAGATGACAACCCATTGGGGCCTTGGTGTTATACCAAGGATCCGGAGAAACCTAGAGAGGAATGTTCAGTGCCATTATGTGGTAAGTGGTGCCAAGTTTTTAAATGTGTTTTCTAAGGTTAGATTTAGACTGAGGAAATATTCCAGCCAGCGATCCCAAAGGCAGCCAACAGCTGAAATTCCAAGGGCATCTGCCAGGACAGCACATATATTGCCGGTCCCCATAGACCTCAATGTATGATCAAGAGCATTCTTTCAACGGTGGTGGTAGTGTGCACTGTGCAGGGCAATCCCACTGACCCCAAAGAGACTCTGCTGCACTGGATTTTCTGAGCGTAAGAAATGGTAAACTACATATGCAATGACCATCAAGTAGGTAACTTCCATAATACTAGTGGTCTCTAATCATCTGGCTTTCCACCTGTTGTAAAACTACAACGCCCAGAATTTCTGGAAAGCTTCAAGCTGCAGATCACTGCATTAAAAATTGCCCCGTCCAGTTATTTATACCTGGTTATCGTTCCCATAGGCAAAACTGGGTTTACAAGTGAGCCAATTGTTCAACAAGTGGCCAAAACTGCACCGAAAGAGGAGTTACCCTGTGTGCCTGACCGCGGAAAAGATTATGATGGCACCCTGGCAGTCACAGTGTCAGGACTTCCATGTCTACCCTGGAACTCACCATCCGTGGAGGAGTACAGCCGTAAAAACTTCAGGAAAGATGTAGTCCTGAAAGAGAATTACTGCAGGAACCCCGACAACGATGATGAGGGCGTATGGTGCTACGTATCTCACAGCAACACAACCTTTGAGTACTGCAACTTAAATTATTGTGGTAAGTAACATTCAATTATGTACGCATCAATGACTAGCATTTATTCTTATATGCACTCCCCATTGTGCCCCCTCTATATGCACCTTTTGACTGCCTACTCCATCTATCCCTTGTTCTCCCTCAACTTCAGGACTTCACATGTACATGCATCCTCTTGTAGGTGCCATATCAGTACTAGAAATGCAATAGTGAGGCGCTTTGTGGGATCTGACTCTCAACACTCACATTTTAGTTTGGCTTTGATCTTCTCCCTTTATCCTGTAATTCATCTGCAGAATAAGGCTGGGTTCACATCACGTTTTCTCCCATACGGGAGCGCATATGGCAGGGGGGTGTTGAAACCTAGTGCTTCCGTATGCCTTTCTATGCGCTCCTTATGTAATTCATTTCAATGAGCCGGCTGGAGTGAAACGTTCAGTCCGGTCGGCTCATTTTTGCGCTGTATGAGCTTTTTCACCGGACCTAAAACTGTGGTCAACCACGGTTTTAGGTCCGGTTGTAAAAGCGCATACTGCGTAAAAATGAGCCGACCGGACCAAACGTTTCACTACGGCCTGCTCATTGAAATGAATTACATATGGGAGCGCATAGAAAGGCATACGGGAGCACGAGGTTTCAGCTCCCCCCAACCGTATGCGCTCCTGTATGGGAGAAAACGTGATGTGAACCTAGCCTAAGATAGCAGTCACTAATTTACATGGGTCCCAAGACTTCATCAGAGATGTAGTATGGAGATGACAACGAGGAGACTGCTGTATTGTTCTGGTGTATTGGATGTGATCACCTGTGATCATTGTGTAAGGAAATGGAGTGGGGGTTGGGGTAATTGGTAGGGTCATCCTCTTGACCTCTAAAAGGTTAAATAGCCTTAGGTTTGGAGTTGTAATTTAGCAAATGTTGAAGAGCCAGAGGTTGGGGAGCACTGCTGTTAACACTCAATATATATATTATCATTTGTCATTTTTTCATCTTACTGTTTCTCTTTTGTTCATTTTGAATGATCAATCCATCTCTACTAAACCTTGTACTTTGCTTGTGTCGCTGGGTTGACCCCTGTCTCTGGCAGATAGCCCTCTAGATGAAGAACCCATTCCTAGCCAAGCAGGCCGAACAGATTCAACAAAACATGAATTATTCTTTGATGAGAAAAGCTTTGGCCAAGGAGAAGCAGGTAAGGAAAATGAAATTACCTTGAGACTAGCCATATGGCCAATACCACTGGGTATTTAACGTATATTTATAAGATCCCACTAGTGGGATCCCTACCTGTCTGGTGACTTGTCTATGGCCCTAGAAAGCACTACTTTTTTCCCAATCAATGGGGATGTAGGGAAACAGTAGTCACTATAGTGGGTATAGAGGTCGCACTCAGACCCTGGTGCCTAGAGAGTCCATAGACCCGTCTGCCAAATGAAAAGATACCAGTATTATAAATGTACATGGTAAGTGAGGGCTCAGTTACAGATTTTGCATTAGTGGCCGGGAGCTTCTATCAGATTTATTTGGCATATCTTATGGGTCGTAAATAAATAAAAAATGATGGCTTTAAACTGGCATAACTCTGGCAGCGGATTATAATGCTAGAAACAAAGGATGGGGCATATTGAAATCCAAGCCTGACTCTTCTCTCCCTCTACACATTCCACTGAGAGAGAGATAGGAGGCCCCATACACATTAGATGGTTGGCCATTTCTATTAAAAACAGAAAAATGTATCTAATCAGTATGGTCAGCTTTAGAACAAATCTAAAACCTTCCTTGGTATCCCATGGAACATCTTAGAGATGTTTCGTGGTGTTGATAATTTACTTGACATCTGTATAAATAAGTACATCCTACATGGACTGTAATATCCTTCTACAGAGGTGAAACAGATCATTCTACTTAGGCATTAGTGACGTCACTGTTGTCATCTTTGTCTTATGTTTTATTTGCAGTTTGTGGATTAAGGCCACTCTTTGAAGGGAAGAAAATAGCTGATAAAAGCGAGGCAGAGCTGCTGGAATCCTACATCCAAGGTCGGGTTGTTAAGGGAGAGGAAGCTGAACAAGGCAGTTCCCCATGGTAACCCTAAGGAGACTACGTTTTACTATTATTTATAGACAAATAGCTTTGTGATAATTGTGAGATATATATATATATATATATATATATATATATTGTCTTGATTATTGTGGAAACCATCAACAAGGAGGTGACAGTTTATTTTTATTTGTTTTGCTTTTTTTTTTTATCTAGTACTGTAGTAAGTGCATAATGTTCATTTTTAAACACCGGTCTTATGGTCTTATATAATAATTAACTCCTTAACCCGTTTACGCAAAATCAGGTACATGTACCTGATGGAAATACCTGATGGAGCTGTGAAAGTTTATAGAGCTCGGCTGTGCTGCACAGCCGAGCCTCCCTGAAGCCGGCCAGGGACCAATCGCAGCGGTCCCCGGCCGGCGATTGGTGCTATTGGTCCGTCAGTACAGATGGACTGCTAGCAGGGATCTGGCAGGGGTCTCCTCCTTCCCCCTCTCCTCCATCACTTCACACAGTGAAGCAATCGGTGGTGAGGAGGGCCCTGTCGGAGGAGCTGCGCTCCGCTCCTGAGTTGACTCTTTAGACGCTGCGGTCACTGTGACTGCAGCATCTATTAGGGTAACAGAGTGAGGGAGCTCCCTCTGTCACCGATCGGCGCTCTGCAAAGTGAAAGCAAAGCGCCGATGGTTGCCATGGCAACCGGAGGACTGACAGTGTCCTCTGTTGTCATGGCAACAGATCAGTCTTTACCTAAGTTAGTGACTGATCTATCCTATGTCTATGACAGACATAGGCATAATTCAATGGAGTACAGATGTGTACTCCACAGAATTATGTCTATAATAGTAAAAAAAAAAGTGAAGGGGGTAATGATGAGCAGGGGGGGGGGGGTAATAATGAGTGGGGGGTAATAATGAGCAGGGGGTAATGATGAACAGGGGGGGTAATAATGAGCAGGGGGGAATGTTGAGCAGGGGGGGTTAATGATGAGCAGGGGGGGTTAATGATGAGCCGCAGGAGACGTAACTCGTCACATCCCACAAGACCCGACGCATCACCTGAGCCTGCCGAGCGCGGCCAGGTAAGGAAATATGAAATATAAAAAAAGCTGGAGGAGGGGGGGAGCAATGATGGGGGGAATGATCGGCAAGGGGGGAATGATGAGCGGGGGGAGGGGTTAATGATGAGCAGGGGGGTTAATGATGAGCAGGGGAGGGGTTAATGATGAGCAGGGGCGGGTTATTGATGAGCAGGGGGGGTTAATGATGAGCCGGTGGGGGGGGGGCCCTAATGATGACCAGGGGGGGGGGGGGCGCTAATGATGACCAGGGGGGGGGGGGCGCTAATGATGACCAGGGGGGGGGGTAATAATGAGCAGGGGGGGGGTTAATGATGAGCAGGGGGGGTTAATGATGAGCGGGGGGGGGGGGGGGTAATAATGAGCAGGGGGGGCAATAATGAGCAGGGGGGTTAATGATGAGCAGGGGGGTTAATGATGAGCGGGGGTGGTGGTAATGATGAGCAGGGGGGGTAATGATGAGCAGGGGGGGTAATGATGAGCAGGGGGGGTTAATGATGAGCAGGGGAGGGTAACGATGAGCCGCATGATACGTTACTCGTCACATCCCACAAGACCCAACGCATCACCTGAGCCTGACGAGCGCGGCCAGGTAAGGAAATATGAAATATAGAAAAAGCTGGAGGAGGGGGGAGCAATGATTGGGGGAATGATTGGCAGGGGGGGAATGATGAGTGGGGGGAGGGGTTAATGATGAGCAGGGGGGGGTTAATGATGAGCAGGGGGGGGGGTTAATGATGAGCAGGGAGGGAGGTTAATGATGAGCAGGGGGGGTTAATGATGAGCAGGGGGGAGGTTAATGATGAGCAGGGGGGAGGTTAATGATGAGCAGGGGGGAGGTTAATGATGAGCAGGGGGTTTAATGATGAGAAGGGGGTAATAATGAGCAGGGGGGTAATGATGAGCAGGGGGTAATAATGAGCAGGGGGGTAATGGTGAGCAGGGGGGTAATAATGAGCAGGGGGAGAATGATGAGCAGGGGGAGAATGATGAGTAGGAGGGGAATGATGAGTAGGAGGGGGGGGGGGAGAATGATGAGCAGGGGAAAACACGGGAAAGAAGGGGGGGGGCAACATAATGAAGTGCTCCGTCTTCCAGGCAGTCTTAATCTGGCCCTGCCTGTGTGTGAGACACATAGCGCACAAAGGCCACATATGGGATATTTCTAAATACGTCAGAATTCAGGGAATAAATCTTGAGTTGTACTTCTTTGTCAACACCTACTGTATTACACAAAAAAATGGATTAAAATGAAAAATCTGCCAAAAAATTAAATTTTTATATTCAGCCTCCACGTTGCTTTAATATTTGTGAAACACCTGAAGGGTTAATAAACTTCTTTAATGTCATTCTGACTACTTTAAGGGGTGCAGTTTATAAAATGGGGTGATTTATGGGGGTGTCTAACATACAGGCCCCTCAATTCCACTTCAGAACTGAACTGGTCCCTGAAAAATCTGATTTTGAAATTTACTTGAAAATCTGGAAAATTGATGCTAAACTTATAAACCTTCTAACTTTCCAAAAAAGTAAAACAATGTTTATCAAATGATGGGAACATAAAGTAGACATATTGTAGTTGTGAACTAAATAGTTATACCGCACCAAATTAAATATTATTGTACAAGCAGAAAATGTAAAGTCTAGAAAAATGCCAATTTTTCATTTTTTTTGCAAAATTTGGGATTTTTTTTTACAAAAAGCTAAATATATCAATCAAAATTTACCACTAATGTAAAGTACAATATGTCACAAAAAAACTATCTCAGAATCGCTTTCATAAGTGTTCCAAAGTTATTACCAAATATGTGGACACATGTCAGTCCCCATTTAATGACCAAGGTACATTTTCAAAATATGTCAGATACTAAAACTTTTGATATGTTGTAAAGCATGTATAACCAATAGGTTTTGCCATTGCTTTCAATAGAAAATTTTCAGTATTTCATACTGAAAAAGCCTGTCAAACAACTGCCCCCCCTGCCGGCTTGGACACATACTAGTCCTGCTGTGTCCATGCGTCATCACCTATGTCATGGACACACTTCCTTGATTGACAGCTGTGAGTGCAGGGCTCACAGCTGGAGGAAAAAAACCTCCCACTGTCAGCTTGTGTCCCGCTAATGTCAGTGAGGACAAGCTGGGAGTTGTAGTTTTTCTAATGCTAGGGGAGATGTGAGCAGACAGCATACTGAGGGAGGGGGAGGAGACCTGCACAGTGAGGCCACGCCCCCTCCCTTTGAGAGGAATTCAGACTAGTGAGCTAAATTAAGTGTAATAAAAAAATAAATAAAGGTGCTAGACACATAAAAATTTGATGTACATGGCCAGGATTAGGTACTGAGTGATAGATCCAACAAAAATTATAATTTTTTTTTAATATGACGGGTATGCTTTAAGGTCAAAACAGGCTATTGAGTAAAGGGGTTAAAGGAGTATTTCCATCTTATCAAGTAATGCCATATTGTTAGGATATATCACAACTACTTTATGATTGTTAAGGATCTGACCTCTAAGACTCCCATTGACAGTACAGACCGCAGTATTGATTCAGCACTGTATTCTTTTAACTATTTTTTCCTGCATGGCTCCACTCCCAGCCGCCTGTCTGTGCAGGGAACTACAGCCAACCCGACTTATTTGCACAGCAGATGGCTAATACAACAGGAAACTCCAACACTCAAAAAAGGCTTAAAAACGCTCCAGCTTTATAGAAAAAAAGAAATAAAAGCCATCTATAGGTGTTCCAAAAGACTATTAAAACTCTGCCGAGTTTCGTATGACTTTCTTTATTGTCTGACAGCACATAGCAGCTATGTGACTGCTGAGAAAGTTTATGCATGTTTATTAGAGGGTTCACTTACTGGACCTGTCGTGTAGGCTAGGGAGTGCCCCAGCACACCAAGCATCCTAATTTAAATATAACTATTTTCATCCATACAGTATATCCTTGACGGTGCAAAGTAGGCAAAAAGTAAAAACCCTGTTGTGATTTCCATCACCTGCTCTATTATCCAGTACAAAGTTAGTAGCAAGTTAGTATGAGTGACCTAATGTCAGATTCCCTTTATCGGGGAGAACACATTTATTGAACTTTAGGCACTTAGCTGGCCTATTATTTGTTGACAGTTTTAATGCAGGTATGAATAATTATTTCTAACTGTACAGCATAGCTATGAAATATGCCATAACGGCAAAGAAAAGTAGATAAACCGTAGTGGACTACATAACCAACTTTAATTCAAGGTTGAGCTGCAATATCATTCATCTTGCTGCTGGTTTCTTCATCCTCTCGTCTCTTGAATTACATCATGCATAGTTTTCTGAAACAGGTGAAATAACCGGATGCTCAAGCCAAATGAAATGTCTTTAACAACATTGCTATTTTCTGTTTCTAGGCAGGTGATGTTGTTTAAAAGGAGTCCCCAAGAGCTCTTGTGTGGGGCCAGTCTAATAAGTGACCGCTGGGTGCTGACCGCTGCCCACTGTATCTTCTATCCTCCTTGGGATAAAAACTTCACCACTGAGGATCTCCTGGTGCGGATAGGGAAACATTATCGTGCCAAGTAAGATACTTCTCCGTTGCACTAGATTTGCTGAATTTTCTCCAAGAAGGGCAATAGCCCATGTCCTCCCAAAGAGAAGGACACCTAGTTGAAAACTAGTATATAGTGGCATTTATTTGGAATTGAATTTCAGTATTTGGGGGAATTATGTGTTCGTTTTGTTTCAAATCTTATATAAACTGGGTTCCTATGTTATATTGTGGTATTATATGGAATACATATGGCAATATTATATTCACAAACAATGAACACTCCCTTGTGTAATATCGTCCAGTCAATAACAAGCAGGGGAATTGGATCATTCACCAGATTGGGTTGAGCATCTGCAGGCACTACACACATGGATTTCTTATGTATATGATATATGCATGTATGTACAGTAAGTGTATGTATGTAATGGTCACGTGTTTAATTCTGGGGGGGGGGGGGGGGGTTACACAAGCAGATGGTTTCACCCACCCCCTTGAGCCCCTATTGACTGCATAGGCATCCTCAGGACACTCATACAGTTAAATACTGCGGTAGATGTGGGTGAGTCGCACTTTTAACTGTAAGTGCATCTGAATGGGATTACTCTTAATAGGGGGTTGTCAGTTCCTCTTCTCGTGATAAGAGGGTTGCTGATTCTCCAATTTCAACTGTCATCGCACTTGTTGCTGGGGAGGACAGAGTGTGCCTTCATGTGAGACACACGCCAGCACATTCAGATCCGGCGTAACAAGATGTTTCTACTGTCAGTGGATTTAGCCATCGGGTGCCAGTAATGAAGATCCTAGTATGTTCCAGTCCCTTAATTGTGCATCCTATTAATCGAATAAGATTCCCTCTTTGTTGGTGTTTATGTATTTTTCCTGTGATTCTATTGAAATGTGTTTTTTTTTTTTTTTTTTTTTTTTTAAGTGATGTCACTTCCAGTAATGTCATTGCCCAGATTTCTGTCTGGTATGTCATATCTAAGAAAGGGGCCAGAACGGCCCAGAAACACATTGTATGTTTTTAATGAATCTATTATTGACATTGGATTGTGGTAGTGCCCATTATTCCCTGAAGGAGAAATTGTTGGGAGAGTGCTAGCATAGTCATTTTCTATGCCCATACTTTAATGCCCAGATAATCAGAAGCGTAGCTTGTAGCTTCTGGGCCCCGATGCAAAATCATAAACAGGGCCCCATATGCCAATTATAATACTGGTCTCTTCTGGGGCAGATGTGCTGTTGGGCCCCCTTAGGTACCAGGGCCACGGAGCAACTGCTAACTACGTCCCTGCAGATAATGTATAAAGAGCATCTATAAGTAATACTAATATTTATTCCGGTATAGAAGAGGCAAGAGGAGCGGTATATCAGTGGTCTCCAAACTGTGGACCTCCAGTTGTCCTGGCATGCTAGGAGTTGTAGTTTTGCAACTGGATGAACACTGGTTGGAAATCACTGACCTAGGAAGTATATGTGGACCTCCTACATTCCATGTGGACCTCTGGCTGTTGCTTAAAGGAAATCTGTCACCAGTGTCACCTGCGCTAACCTGTCGGTACCGACATGTAGTGCAGGTGACACTGAAGACAATGGTACTTACCTTGCCCCGTTCCTTGCAGAGGATCTCCGGTAATCTTGTCCGTTAACTTCAGCTCTGGGCACCCGGCTTGGGACATGGGCGGAGCTTAGTGACGTCTTCACTGCTGCTCTCTGCTGGGTCCCCCTGCTAGAGAACAGCAGCAGTGACGTCATTAAGCTCTGCCTGTGCCCCAAGCCGGGTGCCCGGAGCTGAAGTTAACGGACAAGATTACCGGAGATCCTCTGCACAGAACGGGACAAGGTAAGTTGTCATCAGTGTCACCTGCACTACCTGTGGTTACCAACAAGTTAGTGCAGGTGACACTGGTGACAGATTTCCTTTAACTACAACTCCCAGCTTGTCCAGACAGCTGTTGGCTGTCCAAGCATACTGGAAGTTGTAATTTTCCAACAGCTTGAGGTCCACAATTACAAGGCTTAGGACGTATATGCTCCTACTGTCTGCAGAGCCTAACTGAAACTACAACAGCCAGGGGGAGCACAGATGGTAGTCCAGCACAGGAGCTCACTGCACTTTTGCTTCAGTAGTCAGGTACTGACCGTATGTAGCAGTAGTAGCTCAGTAGCAGACAGTATGTACCCTTTTAAGGCAGGCCGCAGAAATGTACAGTGATCTATCACCTCAGTGGAAGACCTCTGTCACGTGTCACCCCGTCCTCTGCTCTGGTGTTGGCTCTGCCGAGACTGCTCCCTTGTAGGCCCATATTCATGTTTACGTAGGCACTTTTGAGTGCTGATCCCTCCCACACACACAGGATAGAGGATTGTTTGACTGCTGAGACCCTCCATGATCCTCAGAATGGGGAACTGGCTCTGAGAGAGAGCTTGTGCTGTAGAAGGTATCTTTGCTCCCATACAGCATATGCTGTCTCTTTGAGAGCCAGGGCTTTGTCCTGTCCTGGAGGGAAGAGGGTTGTGTTTTGGGTCCCATTGGTCAGACACCCCATAATCGATAGTTAGGTCTTCAAGTGATCAGTTGCGCTGGCTTAAAGTTACAGGCCCACCCCAGCTTGGCGGTACGTGGAGGGGATGTTGGGGGGCAGGGATCAGGGGGGCCACCACTACGCCCCTGAAAACAGGTAATTTCACAAATCTCTAGCCACAGTTCTTTAAAGAATGTAATTTTACCAGTTGCTATTTCCTCTTCTCATCCAGATACGAGAGGACAACAGAAAAAATTCTGCAACTTGAACGGATCATTGTCCACCCCAAATATAACTGGAAGGAAAATCTTGACCGAGATATTGCACTTATGCAGCTGAAGAAGCCAGTGGCCTTCACAAACTATATTCATCCGGTGTGTCTTCCTACCAAGGAGATTGTACAGAAGTAAGAGCCTCCACCATATTATACCAAGCAAAGTTTTTCATTCTTATATGAAGTTCTAAATCTCATATGCCTTACATGGACCGTGTTTTGCAGGTTTCTGCAGTCAGGATTTAAAGGACGTGTTTCTGGTTGGGGTAATCTACAGGAAACATGGAGCACAGGAGGACCACAGTTACCCTCAGCCCTGCAGCAAATAAATCTTCCTGTGGTTGAACAGGAAAAATGCAAGAGTTCCACCAAGATTAAAGTGACAGATAACATGTTCTGTGCAGGTAAGTAGCTTTGCACCTGCAAGACTTTGATGTGTAAAACAATCTAGACTGTAAATGTGCCAAGGGGAATATCTAGTTGCTTTTTGAGCAGTCATAGTGGGTCAACCTTCTATTCAGAACTTAACCAATACAAAGCGTAATCTTAAATGCCTTAAAATTTTAGAACTTTCTCAAGAGGTATTCAAGGTCACTATGAGTTACGCATTTATTGCAGGTTATAGTCCAGAAGACAGCAAGAGAGGAGACGCCTGTGAAGGAGACAGCGGTGGCCCCTTTGTAATGAAGGTATGGCCAAGATTGTTTGATGGCAAAACAGTTGATAAACTTATACCAGCAATTAAGATTAGCACCAACTTAACTGGAATTAATGGGATTCTCCCCTCTTCGAATGGTTATTGGGTGCCAATGACACCAATAAATGTTCTGTGTGGCAACATTATGTAATTGTTCCATGTCAATTTTCTTTCCAGGATCCTATCAGCAAACGTTGGTACCAGATGGGTATAGTGTCTTGGGGTGAGGGATGCGACCGAGATGGAAAGTATGGCTTCTATGCCCATGTACATCGCTTGCGGAAATGGATTATGAAGATTATAGAGCAGTATCCTCGTTAATACCATTCTTCAAATCAAATTTAATTTCCCAGCATCTGGTTCTTAACCACTTGGCTTTTCAAAGCAATCCAACTGAACACCACCAAATTATGTATTTGTGCATATCAATAAAATATTTTAAACACTTCAATGGCTTTAATTTACTTACCCACCAAGCACTTCAGCTTGCACCCCTCCTGTAGAACACATCTCCTGTAGAACTCCCATTGTTACAAAGCAACATGCTGTAAGAACAACGCACATTTATAAAGTTATACATCATTCCCTTTCATCCTACCAGCAGCACAGATGGGGTTAACTGACCCCAGTGGACTGGTAAGATGATGGAAGTTTTACTGAGCCTAAGTAGTAATAAGTTTAATTGAATGCCCATTAACACCTCTATCAAGAGGGAGATCACCCACAACCCACTGTGTTTTTTTTCTGTCCTTGCGGACAGTGGAATGGTGGTAATCTCCCTCTGGAGAATGTTATTTCTTTTTGGCCATTTCTTTTTATTTATGCCTTTGTTATGTCGACTGCCAGTTTCTCTCCTCCGCTCTGCATGCTCCAGAGGCCTGCCATCTTGCTGGAAGTGACGTTGCGCATCACTCCCGGTCCGGCTGTCACACTTCATTCTTTGTTAAATTTGAATTTTAGCCCACCATTTGTCCTTGCCTTCTGTGGAGGCAATAGTTAGGCTTTTTAATAACGTTTATTTAACATTAGTTACCGTATTTATCAGCATATAACACACATTTTTTTTTACTAAAAGTTCAAGCTAAAAGTCTATCTGCATGTTATATGCCAATAAACTCTTTCTGGCCTGCAGAAGCCGCTGTGATTCAATGATTTAAAGTGGCCTCTTTAAATCATGTAACTGTAGCGGTTTCTAAGGGCCAGAGTCCCTCCCCATCCCTGGCTTTCATATTTACCTGTTGCCACGCTCCTGCAGGCTCCGGTGGCATCCTCGCTGTGACGTCCTCACCGCGACTCTGGCTGGCAGAAGCCGCTGCAGTTACTTGATTTAAAGTGGCTACTTTAAGTCATTGAACCGCAGTGGCCAGAAATATTTATCAGGGTATACAAGCACTCTCATTTTAACAAGGATATTTGGGTAAAGAACCTTTTTACCTAAATTTCCTCGGGTGCATGTTATAGACGGATGCGTGTTATACCCCGGTTTAACGCCAAGGTGGAGAGGTTTTGCTCCCTTTACAGGGAAGACAACCCATTGGAGGTAGATGTTCTGTCAATTCCTTGGAGGTTCAATCTTCCCTCCATTTTCCTTGATTCCTAGGGTATTGATGAAAATCAGGCAGGATCAAATTTGTCATAGCCATCAATTTTTGCTGAAAATATCCTGGTTTATCCAGTTCATTCAGATGACTCGAGGGCAATACTGGAAGCTTTGCCCACAGCAGCGACTGCTGTCAGATCTGCCCAGGTTCAACCCGACAGCCTAGAGGTTGACCAGTCCCTTCCATGATTAGAGGGGCTATTTGAGTCAGTCTTGAGAACCCTGTCACATTCAACCCCTTCCATCTATCCTTCAACTGCTACAGGAAGTCCTGGATAAGGGATTGTTGCCTTATACTCTTCATGTTCAAGTATCTGCTATCTCTGCTTGCCTGCAGAAGCCTATTTCTCAAGACCCGCTCATCAAGCGGATCCTGAAAGGAGTCGAAAGATTGAAGCCTACAATCATCAAACCCATTCCAGAATGGGATTTATTGACTGTTCTTAAGGGGCCTGCATCTCCCACTTTGAACCTTTGCAAGAAGGAGACTTCAAGTACCTTACCTGGAAGTTGAGGCTCCTGCTGGCGATAACATTGACCAAGAGAGTGAGTTGCAGACTTTTCAGCCTTTGAACCTCATACAAAATTCTCCAGGACCGGGTTCTTCTAAGGTTTATTCCAACCTACCTACCAAAGGTAACATCATTTAGGAATCTAAATCAAGTCATCTCCCTGCCAGTCCTGGCTCCTCACCCTGCCTTCCTTCTCAGAATAATAATAAAAAAAAAAAAAAGTTGCATACTCTGGATGTGTTGAGATGCCTTCGGATATAAGTGGATAGTGGGTTCCCTACTATAGAAAAACATTGATATATATATATATTTTTTTTTTTTTTTTTCGCCACCCTATGGTCACATGATGATTCCTGTTTTCACCAAAAGTCACACATTCATGATCACCGGAGATTTAAAAAGCCTTCATGGGGGACACAGGAACCCTGGGTGTATGCTGCTGCCACCAGGAGGCTGACACTAAGAAAAAAAAAATTGATTCCACCTCTAGGCCAGATGAAGCACGTAACCCGTGCGAAACAAAGGCTGATGTCTCCTTCTACATAACCCCCCGTTATGTGTCCCACTCCACTATCTGTGGTAATGTGAGTATTTTTCAACAATAAAGAAGATTGAGAAGAAGCGGTGAGTTGCCGACATCTTTTGTTCTTCGCTCCTTGCTATTGATTATTTTTTTGAATCAGAGCACCTCCGCATCTGTCACGCCCCCTCCCATAGGCTTGCATTGAGGGGGCGGAGCATGACATCACACAGGGGCGGGGCCATGACGTCACAATGCTCCAGCCCCAGTGATCACCAGTAATCAGACCCAGAGCGAACATGCTCTGGGGACCACTTATAACGAGGTACTGCGTGCAAGATCACGGGGTCCCCAGCGGCAGGATTCCAGCGATCAGGCATCTTATCCCCTATGCTTTGGATAGGGGATAAGATGTCTTAGCGCCGGAGTACCCCTTTAATCCATCTGCCTACTGTATCTATAGAGGCCTTCTTGCCTCTATTCTTACCCCCATACTGAACAAAAAGATTCTCATCTGACCTCCATTCAGCTGTAGCTTCTAGGTATTTGAGAATAATCCTCCTAACATCGAGGGTACAAAAAACTTTTTCTTAGATTTTTGGGGTTCTGACAAAAAGGTAAAATAATCTATTGGTTTCTATGAAAAAAAAAAAGAAGAAACCTTTGGGGGGAAAAAACTCTTGACTGTGTCTGAGACCTTAAATAAGGGTTCCCTAATAGACAGGGCCTGGATTTCTCCCACTCTGCAGGCTGTAGTGATGGCCACTAAAAAAAGCCGCTTTCCAAGAAAGAAAAGTAATTTCGGCAGCAGAGACAGGTTCAAAGGGTTTTTTGGTTAACCCTGATAGGACAACATTGAGATTCCAATTAGGTATTGAAGGTCTGGACCTGGGTCTAATGACACTGACCCCTTTAATGAATCTTTTTACTAGTCTATCCTCGGCTAGAGATATACCTAGAAAGTTAGATAGCGCTGTTACCTGCACCTTGATGCTACAACCAAGACCCTTTTGTAGACCCTCTTGCAAAAACTCTGATATAGATAATCCTAACATTCCTCTTATCTTAAAGTGTCTATTCCGCAACCAGAAATTAAATTTGCCAGGTTCTAGTGTACACAGACTGTAGAAGGTTTTCTTCCTGACTGGATTGTAGAAGTGACAGGGTCGGAGAGACCCTTTTGCTTCAGAATCCAAGCCAAGGTGGAGTCTGTCTACTTATGGAAACCATAGGGGACCCTGGTGTAGAAGATCTGGTCTGACTGGGAGCGTGAGTGGAGGAGCACTAGCTAGGGTCTCTAACAGAGGGAACTTATTCCTCTTGGACCAGAATCATTCTCCCTTTTCCTTAGAACTGCTGGAATAAGAAGAAAAGGGGGAAAGGCATAGGCCAGGTTCCAATGCTAGTCCTGACTCCAAATCTGTGGGAAAGTCCTTCCTGTTCAAGGAAAAGAACATTGGTACTGTCCTGTTTTCTCGCATAGTGAAAAAGTCTACCTGAGGAACTCCCCAAGCCTGGACTATCATGTCAAACGTGGCCTTGTGAAGTTCCCACTCCCCGGGATCCATCCTCCTCCTGCTCAAGAAGTCTGCCTGAACATTGTCCTCTCTATTTCCACAGTCCACCTGAGAGGGGTAGACAGTCTTCTCCGCCCAGGAAAAAATTTCCTTGGAGACACTCTGGAGATGAAGGTGTCTGGGGTCTCCTTGAGGTCTTAGGAAGGAAACTGCTGTCATGTTCTCATGTTGTCTGAGAAAATTTTTCACGACAAGATGGTTCTGAAGGGACATAAGAGCCTCCCAAACTGCCCTTAGTTCCTTGTAGTTGGAAGATTTCCACCTTATTTCTGGAGTCCAGGATCC
Source organism: Hyla sarda (assembly GCF_029499605.1). Taxonomy (NCBI): domain Eukaryota; kingdom Metazoa; phylum Chordata; class Amphibia; order Anura; family Hylidae; genus Hyla; species Hyla sarda. The sequence continues at coordinate 218,466,713 of NC_079194.1, forward strand.
CTGGACTGAGCATCACTGGGAAATCACCCCCCAGCCTATCCCGCTTGCATCTGTAGTTAACGTCACTACTGAGGAACAGGACCAAAACTACTTCTACTGAAAGATTGCTCCTGTCCTGCCACCATTTCAGAGATCCCTTGGTGACCAAAGAGATAGTCGTCCCGAGACAATTTGATTCCTGACTCTTGTCCCAGTGGGAGAGATTTGCCTGGAGGGGAGGGGTCTGGAGTGGAGTTGACTCCAAGCAACTGCTTGTTTGCAGGAAGTCATGAGACCTGGGATCCTCATGCACTCCCAGATAGAAGAGCGAGACCTCTTCTGAAGAGTCTCTACTTTGAGAACCAGAGCATCCTTCTTGGTCTCTGAAAGAAAGGATGTCTGGGCAACTGAATCTAGAGAGATTCTCAACCTTGTGGATGGAGGGAGCTAGACTTGACTTTTCCAATTTATCTGCCACCCCAGAAACTGAAAGAGATCCAAGGACTTTGACAGGTGACATTGGATCTCTACCCCAGATTTCGCTACAAGGAGGAAGTCGTCCAGATAAGGAAAAATCTGGACGCCTTGCTGCCTTAAGTGCTCGACCATCTAGACTACAAGTTTGGTAAGAACGCGAGGGGCAGAGTAGATCCCGGGATTCAACATAACTGAAAACGGTGAGTTTCCCCATTTAGAGATACTGCAAACCTGAGGTAATGCTTGTACCAGGGACATGGTAATAGGGATAGGGACATGGTAATACGTGTCCTTCAAGTCTACCGAACACATCAGAGCATTCTGAGGAATCAGAGGAACTATGGTAGCTAGAGATTCCATCTTGAAGCAACCTGGGAATGAAAGAAAAGGAGACCAAAAAGGGGGGGGGGGCACCTTGTGTGTTACCACAAAAAATAGATTGATAAAAGAATGACAAACACCGTCCTTAGGCTGTATTCGCCCTTAGGTAGTGGCCGCTTACCATGAGCGAAAGGAAAACTTGCATGTAGACCCAACAAGTGGGTTGCCAAGATGTGAACAGCCAGCTGCTGAGCCCGGGTCCCAGGAGAGGGAGTGAACCGATCCCGATGGAAATTATGCAGAGAAGAAAAAACTACCCTTGAAATGGCGCTGCTGGTGTGATGAAAAGCAAATTCCAAGCCAGGGATATTTTCAAAACACTGGAATGGTTTATTTGGAGCCTAAAACAATAAAAGTACAGACATGACACGTTTCGGGGGAGCCACCCCCTTCCTCAGATCAGTCTCTGATCTGAGGAAGGGGGTGGCTCCCCCAAAACGAGTCATCTGTACTTTTATTGTTTTAGGCTCCAAATAAACCATTTCAGTGTTTTGAAAATATCCATGGCTTGGAATTTGCTTTTCATCACACCAGCAGCGCCATTTAAAGGGTCGTTTTTTCTTCTCTGCATCATCTTGAAGCGACGGTAGACTACTTGTTGAGGTGCTTTAAGTTTATTATCGTCCTATAAGACCCATTCGGTTTCTTCACAAGAAAGAGTCTGGATTAATGACCCTGACCTTCCTGATTTGAGGGAAGCGGGACAATAGCTCCTAGGGACATCATGTCACCAGCGTGTGCTCCTCTGCTCATCCTTCTATGAGTTGCATACAAATACTACAAATAACGTTTCCCGGGCTGCAAAAATAAACAAAATAAACTTTTAACTAATCTGCCTACGTTCCCCCGTTGCTCTGCTACCGTCTTCACTGTCCTGCGCTGTTGTCCTCTTGCAGTTACCTTGGGACGGGAAAGTCACAGAGCCAGCCCATCATCGGCTGGGGTGGGACATCGCTGCGGCCGGTGATAGGCTGAGTGCGCTGTCATGTATGCTCCTTACATGACAGTGGGCTCAGCCTATCAGCGGCCGAGGCGGGACATCGCTGCAGCCGGTGATAGGCTAACGGCTCTGTGACGTTCCCATCCTCAGGACCGCAGCGGAGGGACCACGTCGGAAGGCAAGTTAAAGTTTGTTTTGTTTATTTTTGCAGCGTTATTTGTAGAACAGATTTCTAGCGCTAGCTAGCGGCAAATCGTATGAGGATGAGCAGAGGAGCGCACGCGGGTGACATGATGTGGGAACAGATTATCTGCGCTGATAATTCAGGGGAAGGGGCGGGTAAGCAGAATAGCGCTCGCGGGTCAAATATGATTAGTTCCGATGTGGGGACAGCGCGCTGCGGCGGATAATTCACTCATTCGAGGGGCCCAACCGGTATTGCGGTATGGGCAAAATTCATATCGTGAGGGAAAAAAAATATATTAAAAAAATTGGTATTCGGTATGATCCGGTATACCGCCCAGCCCTATGAAGGCCCCTGAAAGGAATTAAGCAAAGCTTCTTTTTAGACAGAATCCCCAGACCAGGCCTTAAGCCAGACCCAACTAGCAATCCGGGGCAAAAGGGGGACCCGGGGTACACCACCAGGTGCTGTTTGGTGGTGAGGTGTTAACGGCCCATCCAGCAATGCACTGTGCCCCTAGCTCACAAGTGGGGAAATCAGGCAGCGCCATGCTCCTGTCGCCCCACACTAGAAAAACAACTAAAGGAGAGAAATACTAACTAGATGCTGAAATTGGAAAAAAAAAAAAACGAGAAATAAGACCAGGTCTGGAGAACTCCAGACCTGTGTCTGACTACTGCTGACACTAAGCTAAAACTGAGTTGCTCAGAGCCAGGAGGTGGGTATATCCAATGAAGCACTCGAGAAATAACACATAGCACATCTCCCCCCCCCCACCTAGAAAAAAAAAAAGGGACAGAGAGAAGCCTATAAGTAACAGTGTATAGGAGGGGGAAGGGGGTGGAGAACCACCTTACTCACTGTTACAGACGTCTCCTGGGATTCCTCAGGGTCAGCACAACCAGCGTTCATGGTGCCAGCTTCTGAGCAGTGCAATGGATCAGTGGCGTTCCACGTGCGAGCCGGGACCGCCTCATACTTAAGGGGATCCCCGTGTCGCAGCACCGCCCTGGAATGCATCCCTCTCATCCATATCCCTGTAGGGACAGGAAAAACACTGGGGTGTGTTTGAGGAGGGGCCCTTTTAACCCTCTGTTTCCTGTCCCTACAGTGATGGGAGGAGCAACCTCCATTCTGGTGCCATCATGAAAAGGGATGCAGTGGAAAGATAAAGTTAGCGAGATATGCATGCATAGCACCCACCACATCCAATTTGTGGAGAGAACGCTTCAGAGAATGGGAAGGGGCGGGGCAAAAAGGCAACACAATATACTCTTTAAGGTGGAAAGAGGAAACTACCTTTGGGAGGAAGGGCAGAACTGTGTGAAGACCATTTTGTCCTGGTGAAGAATTTGGAAGGTAGAGCATCAAGAGCGAGCTGCAAGCAACTCTTCGGATAGAGGATCGTGACCAGGGGCTTGAAAGGAGAGCCTTGCATGGCATCAAGCACCAAATTGAGGTCCCAGGCTGGAGTGGGAGAATGATAGGAAGGAACTTCATGGGCAACACCCTGCATAAAAGGTCCAAATATGTGAGTTTAAAGGAAAAGTCTCATACAGAAACATATCCCCTAGCCACAGGACTGCTCCGACCCCCTGCAATCTCCTGTACCGAGGCCCAGCTTTCCACGGGAACGCAGTGACACAACCATCGCCACGACGCCCCCTCCATATATCCCTATTGGTGAGCTGAACGTCTCTCCTATAGAGATAGTGAGTGGGCGTGGCAGCACCTGGTTCAGGCAGTGGATGGGATGCTGCATTCCCGGAAAGAGCCAGGGTGCCGTACAAGAGATTGGGGGGTCCCAGAGGTCTGACCACCTGCAGATAGGGGGGTACGTTTTTTTCAGTATGACATCTCCTTTAAAGCCAGAGGCCTCTGGAAGGGGATGGAGAGTGCTGAAACGTGCCTTTTTAAGAGAATGGAGAGCAAGACTCACTTCCTGTATTGACTGTACAAAGGCAGCAGATTTAGCAAGGAAAAGACCATAGGAGAAAGGCCAAGGTCCTCACTCCACTGGAAATGAGCTCTATGGCTGTAGATTTTGAAGAAAGAAGGTTTACAGGCAGGAAGCATAGTGAGCGGATAACCCGATCCAAGAAACCGCAATACTTTAAAAACAGCCACACCATTAAATGAAGCAGCTAAGAATTTGGGTGAAGAAGGAAACCCAGAGTGAATTGGTCCAGTCGATACAGAAGATGCAGTGGGACATCTGCACCAATCCGGAGCCACCAGGTTGATGGGAACTCCTTCAGCCTTTCTGCAAGGTCCTGGGAAGGAGGGAAAGAGGGGAGAACAGGTAAGGGAGAGATAATTTGGTCCCAGGATCACCAGTACAAGAGGATGGGTCCTGAAGACAAAGCTAAAGAACCTGTCGATTCAGCAGAAACCCCATAAAAAGGTCCACGTTTGGCGTCCCCAGCCATCCCAGATCTGAACGAAAACCTCCAGGTGATGTAATTGGCAGGGTGCCGTACAAGAGATTGGGGGGTCCCAGAGGTCTGACCACCTGCAGATAGGGGGGTACGTTTTTTTCAGTATGACATCTCCTTTAAAGCCAGAGGCCTCTGGAAGGGGATGGAGAGTGCTGAAACGTGCCTTTTTAAGAGAATGGAGAGCAAGACTCACTTCCTGTATTGACTGTACAAAGGCAGCAGATTTAGCAAGGAAAAGACCATAGGAGAAAGGCCAAGGTCCTCACTCCACTGGAAATGAGCTCTATGGCTGTAGATTTTGAAGAAAGAAGGTTTACAGGCAGGAAGCATAGTGAGCGGATAACCCGATCCAAGAAACCGCAATACTTTAAAAACAGCCACACCATTAAATGAAGCAGCTAAGAATTTGGGTGAAGAAGGAAACCCAGAGTGAATTGGTCCAGTCGATACAGAAGATGCAGTGGGACATCTGCACCAATCCGGAGCCACCAGGTTGATGGGAACTCCTTCAGCCTTTCTGCAAGGTCCTGGGAAGGAGGGAAAGAGGGGAGAACAGGTAAGGGAGAGATAATTTGGTCCCAGGATCACCAGTACAAGAGGATGGGTCCTGAAGACAAAGCTAAAGAACCTGTCGATTCAGCAGAAACCCCATAAAAAGGTCCACGTTTGGCGTCCCCAGCCATCCCAGATCTGAACGAAAACCTCCAGGTGATGTAATTGGCAGGAATCGGTCTTTGGAAAACTAAGGCAGATTACACTTTCTGGGGGATGTAAAACAGCAGAAATGGTCAGGACACAGTTCCATCCAGGCAAGAATCTTCACCACATCAGCCATGGTTGATTTGCTGTGAGTGCTGCCTTGATTGCTTTACACAACAGATGTAGCATTGTCTGCCTGGACTTGAACAGGAAGGCCATAAAAGGAGGGTCTGCAAATGCTGAACACAGAAAGTAAAAGCTCACACACATTGATTGAAAGGAGGGCTCTTTGAGGTGTCCAACAACCCGGAGCAGTAGTGTCACAAAAAGAGCTGCAAAAAGGACAAAGTCCACAAAAGGGGAATTGCAACAGGGAAGAAGGGGGAAATGCACATTTACCCACCATGTCTTCAGCCAGCTGGGGCCACGCTGCATCACGTCAGGCCACAGGTGGTGAGGTGAGCAGAGGCAGTTTGTGGACCAGGACCAAGGGTACACCTCCAGTTGCAGGGAGTTTGTTTTTGTTTTAGGTTTTATTTCCCCCCCCTTATCACAAACAAATGACCAGGTCTGGAGAATTCTGTTTTGGCTCAGTGCCAGTGGGCTGGCATGGTCCTGCTGAGAAGCCAATCTGTGTCAGGAACCATGGATGTATGCTGCTGCCACTAGGAGGCTGAGGAACCTTTCAATTTGAGAAAATCTTTGAGCAGAACCGAAATTTGAGCCCATTTTGCATTCTCTTTCCCTCAGAAGGTAAATTTCTACAGACATCCACAGGAGGAAATATTCTAAAGATTAAATACATTGTGAAAATCAGTAACATTTCCACAACATGATTTGCATGCTCCAGATTTATAAGTCACGGTCATATCTCCAAAAACCCATCCACATGTAGCATGATGTTTGCAGTGCAGAATTTGGAGCACTTAATTCACCTAATGACTACCTACTAGTTATCGCTTCAATTTGTGAAGATCACCTGGCATCTCTCTAGTGCCACGTATTAGGTAGCTCCCATATAAATTATGTTTTTTGCTTCTTGAGGTTCATTTTCATAGTGTAAACTGTACAATTTTGCATACAGAAACTAACATGTATATACAGATGTAGAATTCTGTACCTATATTACCAAGATCAATAAAAAATAATTCTCATTTTTAAAACCAATATTTTTGATTATAATGGCCCAAAAATAAATGCCAAACTTTATGGCTCAGGGCAAGAGCTTATGGCTAGCTGGAGGTACAAGGCTTTTATAAATTAGTTACTGTAATGTACAGGTCCAAAAAACACACCAAAACAAAAACCAGAGCAATTGAAAAACAAGATAATTTACAAATGCATTCACTTATTTCAAACTTTATTTACAAAAACATTTTCATGCCATGCCTTAAGATTCCCTACAGAATCAGAGATCCACTGCTTTATGTTAAATTAAAAGCAAGTCAAAACAGCCACGGAGCTACAAATATAAGAGCCATGGAAATGGACAATTAAAACCAGACAAAAAAAAAGTTAGGTATAGAACAAGTAGACAGTCTGTACACTAAAACACATAGGGGAGTTAGAACAGCAATATATATATTTACAAATACTCAGCCACAGTAGATGTTGCTCTCCTTCCCCAGAACAAAGAAATGCACAATATGATACATAAAACAATAGTTTACAATAGGCCTAGACAAAGCCACTGAGCCAAAAACGAGACTCCTAGAGAGTGTAAAAGGAAGAGACAGCAGCATAAGGTTTAGTGCAGGTTAATCACTTCCGACTGCTTTTAATCCTTTCCAGTCTCTTTTTCAAGTCGTCGATATTCGTTGTAGTGGCCAAGGAAGAGGTGGATGATGTGGTGCTGGCAAGAGTCTGGTTGGAGTCTAGATCCAAGTGCTGGAACTGTTCACGCGATTCTCGGAGTTGAGAGAGTTTACTGTGTAGCATGTCTGTGGAGGACACCACTGATGGGGTAGAGGTCTTTGAGAGCAGGGAGCTGAGGGGAGGCCTCTCATCCTGCTAAAATAAGACAAAGCATATTAAATACCAAAACTGACTGAAGTGACTGCCACGTTCTCACAATGACAGCCAGTGTTTACTTCTGCTTGTCCGTGCATTGGTGCTACAGTGATGAAAGGTACAGTACTAATAGCACAAGGATGAGCAGATGTAGACTCTGACCCTCACCAAGCTAATACTGGTGGCCTATCTAGAGGCTAGGCATCAATTTTGTAAGGTCAGATAACCCCTTAAAAAAAAAAAAAAAAAGGCCATGTTCACACAGATTGGATTTAATCTAAATCTGCACCATTAATTGTGACAAGCTCTATCCCTCATTTCCCCATTGCTATACAAATATTCTTCCCTGCATGTATGTATGAAGTTTTAAGTCATTCACTTGTATTGAACTGTGGAGTGCAGAACAGCATTTCTGCCCAGTGCACAGAAAAACTGCAGCAAAGAGGGTACAATAACTTTGCTTAAAGGGTTAGACGACTGTAAAACATTTCCTTTTACATAAACTGGTGCCAGAAAGTTAAACAGATTTGTAAATGAACTATTAAAAAAAATCCCAATACTTATCAGCTGCTGTATAATACACAGGAAATTATTTTTGAATTTTCTCTCTGCCTGCCACAAGTGATTCTGCTGACACCTCTGTCCATTTTAGGAACTGTCCAGAGTAGGAGCAAATCCCCATAGCAAACCTCTCTTGATCTGGACATTTCCCGACATGGACAGAGGTGACAGCAGAGAGCACTGTGGTCAGACAAAGGCAATTAAAAAAGAAAACCTCCTGTGTATTATACAGCAGCTGATAAGTACTGGAATGATTGGGATTTTTTTAATAGAAGTCATTTACAAATCTAACTTTCTGGCACCAGTTGATTTAAAAGAAAATGTTTTCCAGTGGAGTTACAGCCTTTTATTGCTCCAATGCAACTCTGCAAACATATCTGCATATAAGCTGTGTATGTAGTTGGAATGTAATTTTAACAAACATTTACAGCAGTAAATGAACATAAAACATTAGTAACGCATGCAAAGGCTAAACTGATTTTCACTTGTTCTTTTAAACACAAAGTAGTCTTTACCTTGGCATTATCGAGCCCACACCTCTGACGCAGGATTTTCAGCCTCTCCAGGTAGACAGAAGGTCCCACTTCCTCTCCATTAGTATTTGTAGCAGGTGGAACACTACTGGTTACTGGTGGACCAGTATTTATTTCTGTCACATGTGGAGTTATACCTGTAACAGAGCAGCCTGTCAGATCAATGAAATCTTGAACCACATAAGAAAAGGAGGACACCTTTTTGAAGGCTTTTACCTGTAGAGGAGGTAATGCGAGCCTTTCCTTCCCGCTCCATCTCAATGAGACGGAGACCACGTTCCACATAGCTCTGGAAGAACTGGGAGGTGTTCTTGAGGAAAGGTTCAATGTCAGCATCAGAGTATTGTTTCTTGTACTCATACAGCTCTGCCAAACCCTATAAAAGGCAATATTTTAAACAACAAGGTCCTTCTGCATTTCAGACGCATCAGATAGTCTGTACTTCACTTACCTCCTTTGTGTTCTCTTTAGACCCAATCTTCTTAAAAATCTCAGCCAGGAAGTCACTAACATTTGCTTTTGAAACTTTTTCCTCCTCAAAAAAACAAAAACAAAAAAAACAGACACTAAGTCTACATACCACTGGTAAAGAGACTGATCTGGTAAAGAGACTGATCTGTTTTTAACCCCTTAAGGACTTCAGTTTTTGCGACAAAATAATTTTTTTTTTTTTTTTTTAAACACGCCATTTTGTAACTTTTGGGGGCTTCCATTTACAAGCAGTGCATTTTTCGGTAAAAGGACCCCTTCTCTTTATTAGGTCCATACGATTAAAATGAAACCCTACTTCTATAGGTTTGATTTTTTTTTTACTTCTGGGAAAAAAAATCATAACTACATGCAGTAAAATGAATACGTTTAACCCGTTAACGACCATGGACGTCTATGCTCGTCCAATGGCCGTTAATAGGGTATGACTCGAGCCCGCGTCATACCGGCCGGCCCCCAGCTGATTCCTGTAGCTGGGGGCCGGCGTTAATAGCAGACATGCGATGATCGCCGCGGCCAGCTATTTACCTTTTAGATAGTCTAAAGGTGCCTTGATCCTGTCCCTGGTGGTTCAGTGGGGTGGATCCCAAAGTCCAAAATAGCGTATTTATGGTCACTTTTTATACCATTGAAAAAAATAAAAAAAAAGGAATAAAAAGCAATCAAAGTCCAATCAAAACAAAAATGGTACCGATTAAAACTTCAGATCACGGCGCAAAAAATGTATGCGGAAAAATAAAGTTATAGGGGGTCAGAAGGATAATTTTAAATGTATTAATTTTGTGCATGTAGTTATGATTTTTCCAAAAGTACGACAAAATCAAACCTATATAAGTAGGGTATCATTTTAATTGTATGGACCTACAGAATAAAGAGAAGGTGTCATTTTGACCGAAAAATGTACTGCGTAGAAACGAAAGCCCCCAAAATTTACAAAATGGCGTTTTTTCTTTCAATTTTGTCTTACAATAATTTTTTTCCCATTTCGCTGTAGAATTTTGGGTCATTACAAAGTAGAATTGGTGGCGCAAAAAATAAGCCATCATATGGATTTTTAAGTGCAAAAGTGAAAGAGTTATGATTTTTTTAAAGCTAAGGAGGAAAAAAATTAAAATGCAAAAAAACGGAAAAACCCCGGGTCCTTAAAGGGGTACTACGCCCTTAGACATCTTATCCCCTAACCAAAGGATAGGGGATAAGATGTCAGATCGCCGCGGTGCCGCTGCTGGGGACCCCAGGGATGGCTGCTGCGGCAGCCCGCTGTCATTACAGCACAGAGCGAGTTTGCTCTGTGCGTAATGACAGGCAATACAGGTGACGGAACAGCATGACGTCATGGCTCCGCCCCTCGTGAAAGAGGCGGGCCGTGACGTCACAAGGGGCGGAGCCGTGACGTAACAATGCTCCGGCCCCTGTATTGCCCGTCATTACGTGCAGAGCGAACTCGCTCTGTGCTGTAATGACAGCGGGCTGCCGCAGTAGGGATATCCAGATGGGTCCTTTGGATAGGGGATAAGATGTCTAGGGGCGGAGTACCTCCTTAACCCCTTAAGGACCAGGCCATTTTACACATTAAGGACTAGAGCATTTTTTGCACATCTGACCACTGTCGCTTTAAACATTAATAACTCTGGAATGCTTTTACTTATTCTGATACCGAGATTGTTTTTTCGTGACATATTCTACTTTAACATAGTGGTAAATTTTTGTGGTAACTTGCATCCTTTCTTGGTGAAAAATCCCAAAATTTGATGAAAAAAAAAAAATGAAAATTTTGCATTTTTCTAACTTTGAAGCTCTCTGCTTGTAAGGAAAATGGATATTCCAAATATAAATTTTATGATGCAAACATAAAGTAGACATATTGTATATGTGAACCAAAAAAAAAATTTGAGTTTTTACTTTTGGAAGACACCAGAGGGCTTCAAAGTTCAGCAGCAATTTTTACATTTTTCACAAAATTTTCCAACTCACTATTTTTCAGTGACCAGTTCAGTTTTGAAGTGGATTTGAAGGGTCTTCATCTTAGAAATACCCCATAAATGACCCCATTATAAAAAACTGCACCCCCCAAAGTATTCAAAATGACATTTAGTAAGTGGTTTAACCCTTTAGGTGTTTCACAGGAATAGCAGCAAAGTGAAGTAGAAAATTAAAAATTTTCATTTTTTACACTCGCATGTTCTTGTACACCCAATTTTAGAATTTTTACAAGGGGTAAAAAAGGAGAAAATGTATACTTGTATGTGTAACCCAATTTCTCTCAAGTAAGGACATACCTCATATGTCTATGTAAATTGTTCGGCGGGCGCAGTAGAGGGCTCAGAAGGGAAGGAGTGACAAATGGTTTTTGGGGGGCATGTCACCTTTAGGAGCGCCATGCGCATTTGAGGCCTAAATTAGGGACTTGCATAGGGGTGGACATAGGGGTATTCTACGCCAGTGATTCCCAAACAGGGTGCCTCCAGCTGTTGTAAAACTTCCAGCATGCCTGGACAGTCAGTGGCAATACTGGGAGTAGTTGTTTTGCAACAGCTGGAGGCTCCGTTTTGGAAACAGTGGCGTACCAGACGTTTTTCATTTTTATTGGGGAAGGGGGCTGTGTAGGGGTATGTGTATATGTAGTGTTTTATTACATTGTGTGTTAGTGTAGTGTTTTTAGGGTACAGTCGCACAGCAGGGGGTTCACAGTAGTTTCTCGCTGGCAGTTTGAGCAGCGGCAGAAAATTTGCCGCAGCTCAAACTTGCAGCTGGATACTTACTGTAAACCTCCACCCATGTGAGTGTACCCTGTACATTCACATTGGGGGGGGGGGGGGGAGAAACATCCAGCTGTTGCAAAACTACAACTCCCAGCATGTACGGTCTATCAGTCAGGGATGTGGAATTCCTATCGCCCGACGCCCGGGACATGCAGTGGTGCCGGGCAGGTGAATTTTTCCGGCCCTTAGCCTGGCTTCGGGCAAGCAGGGCCGGACCTGACAAGCGCGGTGGCGATCTGCAGTCTGTATGGAGCGGGCACCCGACTCCTGCCCGCTCCATACTCTGCAGCCCCTGGCTGTTAAAAAAACTGTGTCCTCCGAAGCAGAGCAGGGGAGATGAGAAGCTGTATATTTGTCTTCTCTTCCCTGCAGATCTGCGGGGGGAGATGAGGGGGCGTGGCTTCTTGCTCCCCGTGTAGACCTGTGTCCTCTGCCTTCGCTCCCCAGCTCTAGATTCGGAGAGCTGGGGGGAGGAGCGGACGCACGTCTGCACGGGGAGATGCATGCGGCGCTCACAGGGGAGTATGGAGTGGGCTCCGGACTCCTGCCAGCTAAATACTCTGCAGCCCCCGGCTGTTCTCAGTAGCCGGGGGCCGCCGCTAATAGCCAGCATGCTGCGATCGCCACGGCTGGCTATTAACCCTTTAGATCGCCACTGTCAAAGCTGACAGCGGCATCTATAGGGACATGTGTATGCTCCCTGGTGGGCTAGATCACAGCTGGTGGCTGTCCGGGCATGCTGGGAGTTGTAGTTTTGCAACATCTGGAGGGCCACAGTTTGAAGACCGCTGCATTTACCCCTTGCATGTTAAAAGTTCAAGTCACCCCCTTTTCCTATATAAAAAACATGCAAACATAATAAAAATAAACATATTTGTTATAGCTTCGTGCGTAATTTATGTAACATTATGTATCCCGTACGGTAAATGTAAAAAAAAATACCAAACCACAGATTTGCAATTTTTATAATATCCCAGAAAAAAAAAAAGTTAAAAAACGATTAAAATGTCAGATCAATACCAAAATGGTACCGATACAAAAAACAGATTATGGCGCAAAAAATGATCCCTCATACAGCCTGGTATGCGGAAAAAAATAAAGCTACAGGGGTTAAAAAAATGGCAATTAAATAAGAAAAAGTTAAGAATTAGTAAAACATGACAAACGATACAAATCTGGTATCGCTGTAATCAGGCGGCCTAAAGTATAAAACTAACATGTTACCTCAACCACAAGGTAAATGGCGTAGAAAAGAAAACCACCAAATCTGCTCAATTATCTTTTACTATTTCAATTTCACTTCCCTTAATATATATTTTTTGGGTTCAGAGAATATGTTATTGAAAAATTAAAAGGTGTCATTCTAGTAGGTAGTTATGGCCATTATAGGGCGAGGAGGAAAAAATTAGAGCGTAAAAGCGAAAATTGGCCGGGACAAGTGGATCGTCAATCGTAGATTTTGCTCCATTTTAGTCCCGTGGACAAGTAGTTTTTTTATAAAATTTCCACACCCCTGATCAGTGCATGCTGGGAGTTGTAGTTTTGCAACAGCTGGAGGCACACTGGTTGCAAAACACTGAGTTTACCAAACTCTGTTTTTCACAACCAGTGTGCCTTCAGCTGTTGCAAAAGCTACAAAACCCAGCATGTACGGACAGTGGAAGGGCATGCTGGGACTTGTAGTTATGCAACAGCTGGAGGCATACTACTTTGGCTGGGGATTGTAGTTATGCAACAGCTGGAGACACACTGGTTTGCTACTTAACTCAGTGTTTCACAACCAGTGTGCCTTCAGCTGTTGCAAAACTACAACTCTCAGCAGTCACTGACAGCCAACGGGCATGCTGAAAGTTGTAGTTATGCAACCAGCAGATGCACCACGACAACTCCCAGCATGCACTTTAGCTGATTATAACTCCCAGCTTGCACAGTTTTGCAACAGCTCTAGACACATTTTTTCTATGGAAAAGTGTACCTTCAGCTGTTGTATAACTATAAGTCCCAGCATGCCCATTGTGGTGGTCTGCCTCCTGCTGTTGCATAACTACAGCTCCCAGCATGCCCTTTTTGCAGCAGGAGGCTGTCACTCATCTCCAACTGCTGATCCACGCCGCCGCTGCAGGTCAGTCCCTCGCCTCCGCTCCTGGGGCCCCGATCCCAACATTGACACCGGGGATCGGGGTCCCCAGCTGCCGGGGTCCTCTTCCCGCACCCGATCACGTCCTCCGGAAGAGGGGCGGGGCGGGTTGCGGGAGTGACACCCGCAGCAGGTGCCCTGATTGGTCGGCCGGTAAATCGGCCGACGAATCAGTGCGATCGTGAGGTGGCACCAGTGCCACCTCACCCCTGCTGGCTATGGCTGTTCTCTGAAGGCCCCGATCAGCCAGTAATTCCGGGTCACTGGAGACCCGATTGACCCGGAATCCGCCGCAGATCGCTGGGCTGAATTGTTCATTGATGACCCCCGCCGACATGGGGGGGGTCATCATGACCCCCCTGGGTGACATGCCGCGATGCCTGCTGATCGATATCAGCAGGTATCGGGCACCGGCTCACCTCCGGCTAGCGGCGGGGGGCCGGGAATGGACAGGACGTACTCATACTTCCTCGGTCCTTTAGGACTCGGAAACGGGGGCGTATGAGTACGTCCATTGTCCTTAAGGGGTTTAAGGGTTAAAAATGTCCTCTTTTGACCCCTTTAACTTTATTTTTCCGCATATGGGGATGTATGCGGGCTCAGTTTTTGCGCCGTGATCTGAAGTTTTTATCGGTACCATTTTGTTTTGATCAGACTATTTGAACACTTTTCTAAAAATTTTTATGATTTAAAAAGTGACCAAAAAATACACAATTTTGGACTTTGGATTTTTTTTTTTTACGTGTACGCCACTGACCGTGTGGTTTAACCACTTAGGAACTCAGCCTATTTTCACCACAAGGACTCAGCAAATTTTCGTTTTGTTGCATTTTCGCTTTTTCCTCCTTTTCTAAAAATCATGATGCTTTCAATTTTGCACCTACAGACCCACATGAGGGCTTGTTTTTTGCGTCACCAATTGTACTTTGCAATGTCATCACTTATTTTAGAATATAACCTGCGGTGAAACAAAAAAAAAAAAAAAAAAAAAGTGGGGCGATAAAAATTAAAAACACCATTTTGTAGCTTTTGAGTGCTCCCGTTTCTACGCAGTGCAATATTTGGTAAAAATTACACCTTCTCTTTATTCTGTATGTCCATACGGTTACAAGGATAACCAGTTTATGTAGGTTTCATTTTAATACTTAAAGGGTACCTTTCATCAAAAAACTTTTGATATATTATAGATTAATGTATGCAGAATAACTTTCCAATAGCATGTTATTAAAAAATATGCTTCTGTCCATTTAATTTTCCACTTGAAAAAGTGACCACTAGGGGTCTCCCTACCAGTCTCTATAGATTTCAGACTCAGGCTGGAGTCCTAAATCTCAGACTGTATCCGGAACACACACAAACTCACCACTGCTCACTGTCAGGGAGCAATGTTGCGCTTATCTGTGTCCCGGATGCAGTCTGAGATTTAGGACTCCTGCATGAGTCTGAAATCTATAAAAAAAAATAAAAAAAAAAGGACTAGTAGGGACCCTAGTGGTCATTTTTTCAAAGTGGAAAATTAAATAGAAAGACGCATATTTTTTAACAACATGCTATTGGAAAGTTATTCTGCATACATTAATCTATAATATATCAAAAGTTTTTTTCAGGAAAGGTACCCTTTAAGAAAAAAAATTATAAAACTACATGCACCAAAATTAGTATGTTTAAAATTGGCATCTTATGACCCCTATAACTTTTTATTTTTCCGTGTACGGGGCGGTATAAGGGCAAATTTTTTTGAGCCATCATCTGTAGTTTTTATAGGTACCATTTTGTTTTGTTTTGATAGGACTTTTTGATCGCTTATTAATACTTTTTTTATGGTATATGAAGTGACCAAAAATGCATAATTTTGGACTTTGGTATTTTTACGTGTATGCCATCGACCGTGTGGTTTAGCTAACCTAATATTTTAATAGTTCGGACATTTAGGCATGCGGCAGTACCACATGATTATTTTTATTCTTCATTATTTAAAAAATGGGAAAAAGGGGGGTGATTTAAACTTTTAATAGGGAAGGGATTAATGAACTTATAAATTTTTCTCTTTTTACACTTTTTTTTTAGCCCCCATAGGGAGCTAAAACATGCAGTCTGATTGCATACACTGATCAGTGCTCAGCCATTGCAAAGCACTGATCAGTGTAACCGACACTCTGCTGCTCTTGCGCAGACATGGAGCAATAGATCGCCGATCGGACGACGCAGAGGAGGACCCTCCCGTCGTCCGGTAAGCTGATCAGGACATCACGATTTTGTGGCGATAGTCCTGATCAGCTCTGCTGAGCTGCCGGGATTCTTTTACTTTCGTTTTAGACGCCGCAATCAACTTTGATTGCGACGTCTAAACGGTTTATGCCGAGCATCGGCCCAATCGGCCGTGTCCGGCATTAGCCGTGGGTCCTGGCTGCGAGTGGCAACCGGGATCCTCCGGGTTTAACCAGCTCTCTGCTGGTGAGAACTGTTTGAACACCATACACGGGACCAGGGCGTACAGGTACGCCCTGAGTCCTTAAGGATCGGGGATGCAGGGCTTATGCATACGCCCTGTGTCCCCAAGAGGTTAATTAACTATATATTTTTTAGTTTGGACATTTACGCACCCGGCGATACCACATGTTTATATTTACGTATAGTTTTTATGGGAAAGGGGGGGGGCTGATTCAGACTTATTAGGGAACGGGTTAAATCACATTTATTAACACTTTATTTTCCGTTTTTTGTTGCAATGCTATAGCCCCCATAGGGGACCAACATTGCACACACCGATTTCCTACACTGATCACTGCTATGAAGTCGCATAGCATTGATCAGTGTTATCACCACTTGACTGCTCCTGCCTGGATCCCAGGCACGGAGCAGTCATTTGTCGATCGGAGAACAAAGAGGCAGGTAGGGACCGCCTTGCATTCATACAGCTGATCGGGACAGTGCTGTTTCACTGCGGTGGTCCCGATCAGCCGGGAAGGTTTCACTTTCATTTCCGACGCAGCAATCCACTTTGATCGCCGCGTCTGAAAAGTTAATACCGGGCATCACCGCGATCAGTGATGTTGGTTATTAGCCTCTGGCCCCGGCTGTTGATGGCCACCGGGACTGACCAGATGACTGCGTGACCCCGCGTTATATCGCGGGAGCCGGTAAGGGGTTAACATATTCCATTACTTAGATCTATAAGTTTATATAAAAGGCATTTAAGCAAATATAATCTGTGCATAGGGGGCAACTTGTTATGACTCAGTTAAATTGGCACGGTCATAAAAAAAAAAAAAAAGAGGAAGACCCCTAGTGGCCATGAAAGTGACAAGGCTTTCTTTTACAGGGAGTAAATTACAAATACTATTTTACCTGCTGTATCAAATTCAAAGAGGAGATTTTTTTGAACTCCCCATAAAATCTCTCTCGTAGCCTTCATTGGGGGACACAGACTATGGGTATTATGCTGCTGTCCACTAGGAGGCTGACAGTAGGCAAAAAAAGAAGTCAGCTCCTACCAGCAGGATACACCCACCCACTAGCACTGAGCTAATCAGTTGTGTGTTACAAAGCAGTAGGAGAAGCCACCAAAACATCCAAAGAACATCAAAAGTAATAAAAAGGCAACAAACAACCTGACAAGGTAACTGCAAATGGGTGGGTGCTGTGTCCCCCAATGAAGGCTACGAGAAAGATTTTACGGTGATAAAAAAAAAAAAAAAAATCTCCTTTTCTCGGTTGCCTTATTGTGGGACACAGACCATGGGACGTCCCAAAGCAGTCCCTCGGGTGGGAAAAAGAACCGATAGAGAAGGAAAGGTCAAGCCAGAGACTGAGCCATAACCATTCGCCCAAGAAAGTTCACGAGGCTCAGAGGAAACCTGAATCCGGCAATCAACCACCCACAAAACATGAGGGGTGAGCCAGCACCCAAAAAAGAAGGAACTGTGCTGAGACTGGAGTCCGACAGGCAACCAAATAAGACAACAAATTGTCGCCCTGGAGGCCTGCTGGGCCGAATCGGTCCTGGCAGGAGAGAAGAAAAACACCTCTGATGAAAAGACAAGACGCAGGACCACCAAGACCTGGCCCAAACACGGAAGAGAGATAAGAGAACCCCTAATGCAGAAATTTGTCCAAGTAAGGCAAACATGGCGAGGAAACGCCACTCCCAGAAGAGAAACGCACCGGAGAAGCTGGAAGGGAGAGCCCTGACATGAGTCCAACCGCAAAACCGCAACCATAGGGCAGAGTAGAGAGAAGAAAAAATTTTACAAAATTTTAAAAAATAAAAAAAAATAAAAGCTGAACACCGCCAGCAAGAAGGCAAGGTTTAGAAGGTGGATACCAGACCCACTAGAATGGGACAAAGAAATAAAGCAAAACTCATGTACAGTCCCGAGCGCCCGGAAGAAGGCTAGAGCAGATGCACCTGCCAACCACCCGAACCAAGAGGGCCAGACAACTCCTCAATCCTAAAGCCACCCTACGAAAAACCGGGAGGAAGGGAGAACCCAAAGTAGGCCGCATAGCCAAGAGAGCAACAAGGTGGACTATGCCCGTACAGCCAGACTGGGCAACCAGGCCCTCTACCTGAGACCCTACTATCCGGGCCCCTCCTACTCTGGAGGGAGAAGGAGGAATGCAAATAGACCGGAGGGAAGGAGCAGAGCCATCCAGAACACCGGAACCGTCACCCAGAGAAACAGAGGATCCCAGATCCAGGAAGAAATTGAGGGACCCTGGAGTCCCCTACCAAAAGAGGCAGAGAAACTCCGGCTGACGAGCACCTAGGCCGGGTGAGGACATTGAGTGGCGAACAAAGACTGCCTCTGAAGAGAAATGGAAGAGAAGAGCGGGACCGGAACCCCGCTGGAGGTCAGAAACAAGAACCCCCAGAATGGTGGAAGCATCAGGAAGAACCACCACGGAGAACAAGGCATGGAAAGGCCACCTGGAAGAGAGCCCAAGTCAAGCAGCCCGAAATGGCAAAATACCGAGGGTAGAGGGACCAAAATGACTCTGGGGACACCAGGGAAGAGTGACCTGCCATAGGGGAGAATAGTTGCCATAAGAAAAAAGGCACCGCTACCCCTGAGGTCCCCATGCCCGGCACTCGCAGACACAAGAGACTAGGGGATAGAAAAGACCGATCAAGCAGGGTCAATGATGGTCGGAACAGACTGGATGACCGAGAGTGTATGACCTGGATGACCTATGTGGGCTGAAACGCGTAAACTAGCCTGTCTGCACCCGTCACTGCATATTACTATGGAATAAACTTAGTTTTATTACACATGACCGAGAGAGTAACAACCCAGAAGGACAGTCACCGAAAGACAGGGGACCCAGCGAGATGTCAACCCAACCAAAGCAACAAGGAGAGGTAAAGACAACATTACCAGGGCACGGGAGGAAGCCCGCCTAGACTGGCGGGCAAGCACAGGACAATGGACACACTGCAAAAAAGGAGGAGTGACTTGCCACAGTCGAGACTGTCGAGGAACCCAGGGGAGCCAATAGCACCCAGAACAGAAAGGCCTCAAGAGGAAGGCCTAGAGACACTATGCAGAAAGATCACTGGAGAGTAAGAGCAGAGAACAAACAAACAAAGCCTCCACATCCAGAAGGAAGCACAAGGACTACCAGGATGGCTTCCAAGCAAGACTTACCCCGATAGGGAGAGAGAAAGGGGGCAACACAAGGGGCTGGAGAAGCCAGGGTATGGACCTGGCAAGAACCAACAGAACCCCACCCAGAGGAAGAGGGGAGAAAACAGGAACTTCCCCGGCAGGACCAAAAAATTGCCCCAAAGAGGGTCAATGTGAAAGCTAGGATGGCAACAGCTGCAACTAAGCCAATCCAGCAGAACTCCGAAGGCAGGAGTGGAATAAAGAAAACCTCTGATACTAGGAGATTGGAGGACAACGGCTGCAAAAGCAAATGAAGGAACCGTAACAAGGGCCACACAACCCCTTAGCAGACACCCAATAAGCTACCCCCCAAGCCGGTAGCCGAAGGGTTCAACGAGATGGCTGAATCAGCCACAGGAGGAAGACTGACCGCACTCTGCCTAGAAGAGGAGAAATGCAAAGACTGCCGTGACATAGCGGAAACCTAGGAAACTCCACCCAAACTCCAGAGCCAAGACGTATGAGCAACGATAGGCATCCCAAAGTAGGCATCTCACTAATACACCCTTTCCATAGAAGGAAAAATGAGACAGAAAATAGCCGGAGCAGAAGGCCTACCTAGCCCACTAAAGAGCCTTCCCTGGGGTGGGGAATGGAAACCCTGGATGAGCCAGAGGCAGAACCAACTAAACCTTGACATGAAGGTACCTCAGCAATAGCAGAGACACTGCAAACAACTCCACCCATAAGGAGGGAAAATAAACTGCTAGAGCAGGCACCCCGCCACTGACCCTCTGCTATGTAGCTACAGCAGGAAACACGCAAACCACTGGCACAAGGAGGCTAATGATATCCCCACCCCACCCCTCCAAGGGTGAAAAAGGCGGATTCCATTACCACAGAGCGCCGTAGGAATACGCAGGGTCACCCACTGGGATCCCTTGTACTAGAAACCAATTCTACGGCAAACCAACGGGACATCACCCATGTAAGTGGATGCTGCTGCCATAGAAGGTCCATTGCATCTGCAGGGACACAGTTTGGTTGTCTCCCACCAGTACCAGGGGTCCAGAATTCAGCCACAGATGTTGCGGAAAGCACGCACCCATGGATGTCTGGGAAACCTGGGTGCATGGAACGACATCCTCCCGACAAAGCACACATGCCCACATGCACCAGGACTGCAGGCATGGACATCATATACTCCATGGGCATTGCAGAGGGTTTAATAACAGTCACCTCTGCAGCTTCGGTACCCTACAATATGTCAATCGTGGGAGCAGCTGCAGCAGATGACCCAACCTCTATGGATGGTGTAGAGGGTCCATTGTACAGCAGTCAACTCACACGCAGTGGAGTCCTGGAATAGAAGCTGCGCCAGACGACACTTCCTCTATGGGCGTTGAAGAACGACCACCCACGAGGAGTCTGCAGAGTGTATTTCCCTCACAGGGACACCCCTTTAGTCACTTCACCCAGGAAGTGTGACACCGGAACTGCAGTTGTGGACACGGCAGACGCTGTAAGGGTGGCCGGTGGAGAAGGGAACAGGCTGAATGTCACTCCCTGTGCACAGTCCCCAATTCTGAACCTCTGGCTTAACTGCACACCACAGTAAAAATGACCATGGGGGTGCAAGGGAAAGCTGGAAAACCCTGAAAGAGTGGTTACTCAGGAACAGGGGCGAGAAGCACCTAGTGCGGGCTCTAGGTCTGCAGCCTATGTGAGCATAAGGGTACAGTGCACAAGGCTTGTGCCGCATACACAAGCAAAAGCCAAAACATTCCAATATGTGAGGTGCACCGAGCCTGCAGAAACAGACCTATTAGTCACACGCCTAGGGCAACGGAAGCAAGCTTCAAAATCTGCCCCCGTTCTGAAAAATGTATTCAATACATGGTTCCCAGATAGGAACAGAATGTACACTTGATCTTAGCCAACAAGCCGAGAATCGATAAGAATGCCCTGAAGGCATACTAGGAAGGTAGGGGATCTGAGGGGAAAAAACTCCAAACTGAGACAGCAGCACAAGGAAGGGCCATAGAAAAAATATGTAGATGTAATGACTATTTTTGGCCACTAGAAGGGAACCTAATACTCTCCAAGAGAGAATAGTGCTGAAAGCAATGCAGCCAGCCACTGGAGGGCACAGAGTGCCCGTGAGAGGCTGTATTTGTTTTTTTTCCTCCTGCATATCATGCGGCCCCAGAGGAGGGAGTGTGCTATAGAAAACACACCCCCAGTGCCACCTACAGGCGGCCTACAGTAAATTAAGAAGCCGGGGCCTAAATTCAGAGCGCTCATGGCCCACCCCCGGCCGCATGGACACTGCCACACGATCAGGGCGCCGGCAGCCTGGAAAAAGAAGGAGAGCTTGAAACTGCGCCTCCCGAGCAGCTGCTGGAGAGACTAGGCCGGGGACTGGATGCATGCCGTGGCAGGTCCCGCCTCCATTGCTGCCTTGTTCAGCCATGTGGGACCGGAGACCCTCTGTTTAAAGAGGGTCCAACCTGCAAGGTAACAATATGCGGCCAGCTCACTGAGCCTGCACACAGTACGGGTCTGACAGATGCAGTAAGAGTGGTGGGGGTGGGTATGAAAAAACGCGGCCAGGCCACTGTGCCTGGCCGCACAACAAGTACGGCAGTGGTTTGGGGAATTGACAGTCCAGACTGTCACGTGGCACCGCTAGGAGGGGACCGGCCCAGCACAGCCATGTGTAATGGTGGCTGAGGAGCTGTACACTATAGAGAAGGGGGGACCCCTTGGATGAGCTAAGGGAGAGAAGTGGGAGGGAAGGAAGTTTATACTTATCCGCGGACTCCATCTTCTCATACTCACCCTTGAAGGCTTCAGTCAGCTGAAGGCCGCGCTGCATCGTGCCAACTGCCATAGTGAGGCAGGCAGGGGCAAGTAGGGGACCCGGAACAAGGGTACTACCGCCAGGTGCTGATCGTTGGTGAGAAGGGTTTGACGGCCCATACTTTATGCACTGTGCCCCTTAGAAGCATGGTGCTACCTGATCTCCCACCTGCGACAGTCACCCAACCTAGAAAAATAACTAGAGATGAGCGGACTTACAGTAAATTCGATTCGTCACGAACTTCTCGGCTCAGCGGTTGCTGACTTTTCCTGCATAAATTAGTTCAGCTTTCAGGTGCTCCCGTGGGCTGGAAAAGGTGGATACAGTCCTAGGAGACTCTTTCCTAGGACTGTATCCACCTTTTCCAGCCCACCGTAGCACCGGAAAGCTGAACTAATTTATGCAGGAAAAGTCAGCAACCGCCGAGCTGAGAAGTTTGTGACGAATCGAATTTACTGTAAGTTCGCTCATCTCTAAAAATAACAAAGGGAAAAAAATGCTAACTAGACGTACCTAGCAAGAAAATAATAAAATATAGGTCCAACCCGGTCCAACCACTGGAAGCAAAGTCGATCATGAGAACAGAGGTCCCTTTTCCTGAGTTAATGGAGGGAGCAAAGCACATGACTGGCCTCTACTTCATGGGACTGCCAAACCTAGCCAAGTAAAAACACTATACACTCCTTGGAGGTCCAGACAGAGGAAGAGGTGATAACCTCAAGACTAAAAAGTTATAGCAGAAAACCCAACTCACCGTGCGGGACGCTCCTTTCTCCGTTTCCTTGTCAGACTTCGAACCGGTGCCGTCCATGGAGTGCTTCATTACTCTCATGAGATGAGCCTCCAGCTCAGACTCATGTTTATTTTCGATCATATTCAAGTGATCCATGATCTGAAATCAAGAAAAATAAATCATCTACAAAGCCACATTGTGCACCTAAATGAACAGGATGATATACAATAGTTAAGTTAAGTAAATTAAGAGGGATTTCTTACCTTTGGGCCCTTAAGTTTGCACAGAGTGTGCAGCAGTGTTTTCAGTGTCCTCATTGGAAGCTCACTCTTGTGCTGCTTTAGCTTCTCTTTCGGTAGGACTCGCATGAAATTATGGATATCCAGCAGAATTCTGTCCAGATTTATGTTATTGATGGCTTCTGGGAGGAGTCGAATCATCCGCCACAGACACTGCAAGTAGAACGGACTGTAAGGCTAGGTTCACATCTGCATCAGTGCTCCATTTGCAGAATCAATTCAAATAGCGGGGGTGGGATTACTGCAAGCATTTTTTCTATGCTTACATCCTGTTTATAAATGGACACTAGAGGTAAAAATTCTTTACCGACTCCCTTTTTTTAGTGCCGATACAGATAATCGGTTGAGGTTAGGGCCGATAACCTATACCGATATTCCGGTATAAGTTATCAGCTATTTATCCCCCCACGACACCGCTGCAGATCATTGATTTAAAGCGGGCGCTTTAAATCAATGCACTGCAGTGGCTTTTGCAGTGCCATAGGCCGCCACCACCCGCTTCTCTCCCCCTACCTGTCAGGGTGGTACGGGCCATCCATCCTTCCTGTAGTGTCCGGCGGCATTCCGGGTGGAGGGTGCACCGGTCCGGGCTGTACTTCTCCGGGGTCCTCTTCTCCACTCCGGGCAGGCTCCAGCCAAGTAACGCAGCATAGACACCGCTGCGCAGTGACGTCACAGCGTAGAGGCGTCTATGCAG
Organism: Hyla sarda; assembly: GCF_029499605.1. NCBI lineage: Eukaryota > Metazoa > Chordata > Amphibia > Anura > Hylidae > Hyla > Hyla sarda. The sequence goes on from NC_079194.1 coordinate 218,490,504, forward strand.
CGTACTAGGCCGGAGCTTGCCCAGAGTGGAGATGAGGACCCCGGAGAAGGACAGCCCGGACCGGTTCACCCTCCACCCGGAATGCCGCAGGACACTATATATCGCCCAGCACTACGGTGGTGGGTGCGACGCGGTGGGCGGTTGCGGTGCGGGGCATTATCGGCAAGGTAATTGCCGATACCGATAATGCCCAAAATCGTGATTATCGGCCATACCAATAATCTGTCGATCCCTAGTATAAATAGATCATGGGAGAGATCTCTGTACTGCCCCCCCCCCCCCCCCCCCCCGGTACATTTTTACATAGATATTAGGTCGCCCCTAAGCCTTTCTAAACTAAATAACCCTAATTCTGATAATCTTTCTGGGTACTGTAGTCCTCCAATTCCCAGTATTACTCTGGTTGCCCATCTTTGAAGCCTCTCCAGCTCCACTATATCTTTCTTGTACACTGGTGCCCAGTACTGTACACAGTATTCCATGTGTGGTCTGACTAGTGATTTGTACAGTGGTAGAATTATTTCCTTGTCGTAGGCATCTATGCCCGTTATAGCACCCCATGATTTTATTTGCCTTGGCAGCAGCTGCCTGACACTGGTCACTACAGCTAAATTTACTGTTAACTAAGACTCCCAAGTCCTTTTCCACATCAGTCTTCCCAAGTGTTTTCCCATTTAACACATAATCCCAGCCTGGATTTTTCTTCCCCATGTGCATTACCTTACATTTATCAGTGTTAAACCTCATCTGCCACTTTCCAGCCCAAACCTCCAACCTATCCAGAGCCATTTGTAACAGTGCACTGTCCTCTGCAGATGATTTTAAACTCTAAAGCGGTAAACACTATAAAGCTTGCTAGTTTACTATTCAACCCCTCTACAAGGTCATTAATAGATATATTAAATAGAACAGGACCCAAGACAGACCCCTGTGGTACCCCACTAGTAACAGTCACCCAATCAGAATAAGTACCATTAACCCCTTCCCGCAGAATGTCATATATAAACGCCGGGTTGTGCAGTGCGTTCGCGCATCCCGACGTTTATAAATGACATTCAGTTAACCCGGCGATGCGCAGCATCGCACGGGTTAACTGGCAGAAGTCCCGCTGTTTCCAGCAGGGGACAACTTCTGCTTCACCCCCCAGGACCATCCATTGATGGTCCTGGTCAGCGATCACTGTGATTGGTCCCTGTGGACCAATCACAGTGATCTAGGGTGAAAGTTCAGATCTCCCGCACTGCCCGCCCCTGGAAGTCGGGCAGAACGGGGGACGATGGCTGCGGGGGCTCGCGGGGACCTGCAGCATAGGGGGGGAACAGGAGGGGACCGGGGCCTTACCCGGAGCAGAGCGGGACCGGCCACGTGGACGAGCAGCGACGGGACCGGCAGGTAAGTATATGGTCCTCAGAAGCAGCAGTGAAGATCTTCACTGCTGCTTCTAGGAGTCTGAAAACTACAACTCCCAGCATGCCTAGACAGCCTTTGGCTGACTGGGCATGCTGGGAGTTGTAGTTTTGCAACATCTGGAGGGCCCCAGTTTGGAGACCATTGTATAATGGTCTCCAATCTGTGCTCTTCCAGCTGTTGCAAAACTACAACTCCCAGCATGCACTGACTGTCAAGGCATGCTGGGAGTTTTAGTTCAGCAACATCTGGCCCTTCAGATGTTGCCGAACTACAACTCCCAGCATGCCTTTCAGCTGTCTGGGCATGCTGGGAGTTGTAGTTTTGCAACAACTGGAGATACACTGGTTGGGAAACATTGTTTCTAACTTAGTGTTTCCTAACCTGTGTGCCTCCAGCTGTTGCAAAACTATAACTCCCAGCATGCACAAACAGACCATGCATGCTGGGAGTTGTGGTTTTGCAACAGCTGGTGCACCCCCCCTGTGAATGTACAGGGTACATTCACATGGGCGAGGCTTTTACAGTGGGTTTCTCGCTGCAAGTTTGAGATGCAGCAAATTTTGCGCTGGGAAACTCGCTGTAATCCCCCGCCCATGTGACTGTACCCTAAAAACACTACACTACCACAAAATAAAATAAAAAGTTAAAAACACTACATATACACACACCCCTACACAGCCCCCCTCCCCCAATAAGAACGTCCGGTACACCACTGTTTCCAAAGCAGAGCCTCCAGCTGTTAGAAAAACAACAACTCCCAGTATTGCCGGACAGCCGTTGACTGTCCACGCATGCTGGGAGTTTTGCAACAGCTGGAGGCACCCTGTTTGGGAATCACTGGAGTAGAATACCCCTATGTCCACCCCTATGCAAATCCCTAATTTAGGCCTCAAATGCACATGGCGCTCTCACTTTGGAGCCCTGTCGTATTTCAAGGCAACAGTTTAGGGTCACATATGGGGTATCGCCGTACTCGGGAGAAATTGCCTTACAAGGTTTAGGGGTTATTTTCTTCTTTAACCCTTCATGAAAAGGAAATGTTGGGGTCTACACCAGAATGTTAGTGTAAAAATTTTTAATTTTTTACACTAACATGCTGATGTTGCCCTATACTTTACATTTTCACAAGAGGTAAAAGGGAAAAAAGCCCCCAAAATTTGTAATGCAATTTCTCCCGACTACGGAGATACCCCATATGTGGGCGCAAAGTGCTCTGGGGGCGCACAACAAGGCCCAGAAGGGAGAGTGCACCATGTACATTTGAGGTGATTTGCACAGGGGTAGCTGATTGTTACAGCGGTTTTGACAAACGCAAAAAAAAGAAAAACCCCACGTGACCCCATTTCGGAAACGACACCCCTCACGGAATGTAATGAGGGGTGCAGTGAGAATTTACCCCCCACAGGTGTCTGACGGATCTTTGGAACAGTGGTCCGTGAAAATGAAAACTTGTACAGCCCACTGTTCCAAAGATCTGTCAGACACCAGTGGGGGGCAAATGCTCACTGTACCCCTTGTTACGCTCCTCAAGGGGTCTAGTTTCCAAAATGGTATGCCATGTGGGGGTTATTTTGCTGTCCTGGCACCATAGGGGCTTCCTAAATGCGACATGCCCCCCGAGCAAAATTTGCTCTCAAAAAGCCAAATATGACTCCTTCTCTTCTTAGCATTGTAGTTCGCCCATAGTGCACTTCAGGTCAACTTATGGGGTACCTCCATACTCAGAAGAGATGGGGTTACAAATTTTGGGGGGTATTTTCTGCTATTAACCCTTGCAAAAATGTGAAATTTGGGGGGAAACACACATTTTAGTGGAAAAAAAATTATAATTTTTTTACATATGCAAAAGTCGTGAAACACCTGTGGGGTATTAAGGCTCACTTTGCTTGTTACGTTCCTCAAGGGGTCTTGTTTCCAAAATGGTATGCCATGTGTTTTTTTTTTTGCTGTTCTGGCACCTTAGGGGCTTCCTAAATGCGGCATGCTCCCCGAGCAAAATTTGCTCTCAAAAAGCCAAATATGACTCCTTCTCTTCTGAGCATTGTAGTTCGCCCGTAGTATACTTCAGGTCCACTTATGGGGTACCTGCATACTCAGAAGAGAAGGGGTTACAAATATTGTGGGGTATTTCCTGCTATTAACCCTTGGAAAAATGTGAAATTTGGGCGGAAACACATTTTAGTGAAAAAAATATTTTTTTTTACATATGCAAAAGTCGTGAAACACCTGTGGGGTAATAAGGCTCACTTTATTCCTTGTTATGTTCCCCAAGGGGTCTAGTTTCCAAAAATGGTATGCCATGTGAGGGTTTTTTGCTGTTCTGGCACCATAGGGGCTTCCTAAATGCAACATGCCCCCCAAAAACCATTTCAGAAAAACGTACTCTCCAAAATCCCCTTGTCGCTCTTTCCCTTCTGAGCCCTCTACTGCGCCCACCGAACACTTTACATAGACATATGAGGTATGTGCTTACTCGAGAGAAATTGGGCTACAAATATAAGTATACATTTTCTCCTTTTACCCCTTGTAAAAATTCAAAAATTGGGTCTACAAGAACATGCAAGTGTAAAAAATGAAGATTGTGAATTTTCTCCTTCACTTTGCTTCTATTCCTGTGAAACACCTAAAGGGTTAAAATGATGACTGAATGTCATTTTGAATACTTTGGGGGGTGCAGTTTTTATAATGGGGTCTTTTGTGGGGTATTTCTAATATGAAGACCCTTCAAATCCACTTCAAACCTGAACTGGTCCCTGAAAAATAGTGAGTTTGAAAATTTTGTGAAAAATTGGAAAATTGCTGCGGAACTTTGAAGCCCTCTGGTGTCTTCCAAAAGAAAAAACTCGTCAATTTTATAATGCAAACATAAAGTAGACATATTGTATATGTGAATAAAAATTTTTTTTTATTTGTAATATACATTTTCCTTACAAGCAGAGAGCTTCAAAGTTAGAAAAATGCAAAATTTTCTAATTTTTCATCAAATTTTAGGATTTTTCACAAGGAAAGGATGCAAGTTACCACAAACATTTACCACCATGTTAAAGTAGAATATGTCCCGAAAAAACAATCTCGGAATCAGAATAATAACTAAAATCATTCCAGGAGTTATTAATGTTTAAAGTGACAGTGGTCAGATGTGCAAAAAACGCTCTGGTCCTTAAGGCCAAAATGGGCTTGGTCCTGAAGGGGTTAATAACCACCCTCTGTTTATCATCACTGAGCCAGTTACTTACCCACTTACATACATACTCCCCCAGCCCAATCCTTCTCATTTTATGCACCAATCATTTATGTGGCACCGTATCAAAATGCTTTGGAAAAATCCAGATATACGACATCCAGCGATTGCCCCTGGTCCAGTCTGGAGCTCATCTCCTCATAAAAGCTGATCAGGTTAGTTTGACAGGACCGATCCCTCAAAGCCATGTTGATATGGAGTCACATTTATTTTTATCAAGATACTCCTAAATAGCATCTCTTAGTTTAACCTCTGTTGTATGTAAATTGTTTGAGGGTTTTCTAACAGGCCTATAATTCCCGGGGTCACCTTTTGACCCCTTTTTAAATATTGGTACCACATTTGCCATGCGCCAGTCCTGGGGAACAGTCCCTGAATATTAAAAATAGGGGTCTGTCTATTACATTACTTAATTCCTTTAGAACACAGGGGTGAATGCCATCTGGACCTGGTGATTTGTCTATTAAATTTTTTTGTAGGCGGCACTTTAATTCTACCTGGGTTAGACAGGAGACCTGTACAGGGGAGTTTACTTTATCTCGCTGTATTTCACCAGGCATTTCATTTTCCTCGGTGAATACAGGGGAGAAGAATTTGTTTAGCACCTTAAGGACCCGGGGTTTTTCTGTTTTTTGCATTTTCGTTTTTTCCTCCTTACCTTTAAAAAAATCATAACTCTCAATTTTGCACCTAAAAATCCATATGATTGCTTATTTTTTGCGCCACCAAATCTACTTTGTAATGACATCAGTCATCTTACCCAAAAATTTACGGCGAAACAGAAAAAAAAAAAAAAAAATCATTGAGAGACTAAATTGAAAAAAAATTAAAAAAATAAACTACTAAATTTTGTAACTTTTAGGGGCTTCGGTTTCTACACAGTACATTTTTCGGTAAAAATGACACCTTTATTCTGTAGGTCTATACGATTAAAATGATACCCTACTTATGTAGGTTTGATTTTGTCATACTTCTGGAAAAAATCATAACTACATGCAGGAAAATTCCTACGTAAAAAATTGTCATCTTCTGACCCCTATAACCTATGGATCTCAGGCACTGAGCAGTCATTCGGTGATCGGACAGCATGGAGGCAGGTAGGGACCCTCTGGCTGTCTTTTAAGCTGTTCGGGATGCCGCGATTTCACCACGGCGATCTCGAACAGCTCCCTGAGCTAACGGCAAGGTTTTAGTTTCACTTTAGACGCGGCGATCAACTTTGAACGCCGCGTCTAAAGGGTTAATAGCGCACGGCACCGCGATCGGTGCTGTACGCTTTTAGCCACGGGTCCCGGCCATGGCCCCACGTTATAGAACGGGAGCGGACTCCTGACGTACATGTACGTCATGGGTCCTGTAGGGGTTAATACATTTGCTTTTTCCTGACCCCCGTTTATAATTTCTTTATTGTTTTTTAAAGGGCCAACACTTTGACCTTTTTACTATTTATATAGTTATAGAACTTTTTGGGGTTAGTTTTACTCTCTCTGGCAATTAGTCTGTCTATTTTTGCAGCTTTTATCTGTTTACATATCCTACATTTTTCTCTATAGCTTTTTAAATGTTTCTTCACTGTTGTCCTGTTTTAGTAGTTTAAATGCTTTATTTTTGTCATTTATTGCCCCCTTAACATTTTTATTCATCCATATATTTTTTTATTTTTATTCCCATAAAAAGGTACATACATCTTACAGTGAGAATTTAAGATATTTTTAAAAAAGTCTCCCATTTAGTGTCAGTATTCTTGTTTGAGGGCAATAAATAAAGGAGATTTTTTAGACTTACCGTAAAATCTCTTTCTCGAAGGATCCATTGGGGGGACACAGACTCTGGGTATATGCTGCTGTCTCTAGGAGGTTGACACTATGGTAACCAAAAAGTAGTCTCCTCCCAGCAGGATATACCCGCCTCCAGGCCACTGAGCAATTCAGTTTCGTCTCTATAGCAATAGGAGGAGACCGACAGGTCAAAGGAAAAAACCATGAACTGTCCGAGAACCCGAAGAAAAAATAACTGAACACTCCCTCGGACAGATAACGAAAAGGAACCCCAGGAAAAAGGGGCGGGAGCTGTGTCCCCCAATGGATCCTTCGAGAATGAGATTTTACGATAAGTCTAAAAAATCTCCTTTTCTCCATCGGCTCCATTGGGGGACACAGACTCTGGGACGTACCAAAGCCGTCCCTTGGGTGGGCAGAGAATAAAAAGGTCAGGCAGTCTGCTGTACCACCCCTACCTGCAACAAGTTATGGCCCAGACTAGCATCAGCCTATGCGAAGGTATGAACCTGAAAGTATTTAAACAGTGTGTAAAGACGACCAAGTGGCCGCTTTACAAATCTGCGAGGCCAAGGCCTTGTTTCGGAAAGCCCAGGATGCTCCCACAGAGCGGGTGGAATGAGCCAGAATCCTGAAAGGTGGGGTCCTCCCCTTGCAGCTGTAAGTTTCCGAAATAGCACATCGGATCCACCGAGAAATGGTGGCCTTAGAAGCAGGCTGTCCCTTCCGACGGCCTTCTGTAAGAACGAAAAAAGAAAAATCGCACTGACGAAAGGAAGAGGTGACGGAAAGATAAGTCCGAACCGCTCGAACCACATCCAAATTGTGAAGCAGACGCTCCCTGGGATGAGAAGGAGCAGGACAAAAGGACGGAAAGACAATGTCCTCGTTGAGATGAAAAGCCGAAACGACTTTAGGCAAGAAGGAAAGATCTGGTCGAAAAACAACCTTGTCCTGATGAATTATCAGGAAAGGGGAACGGCAGGAGAGAGCTGCCAGTTCAGAAACTCTCCTGATGGAGGTAATAGCTATAAGAAAATCCACTTTCCAGGAAAGGAGACGAAGGGGAACCTCCCTAAGAGGCTCAAAAGGTGCACCCTGGAGAGTGCCTAGAACCAAGTTGAAGTCCCAGGGAGGAGAAGGGGATCGGTAAGGAGGGGCCGCATGTGCCACTCCTTGGAGGAAGGTCCGGACATGAGAATTGGAAGCCAGCGGACACTGAAAAAGAATAGAAAGGGCCAAAACTTGACCCTTAAGGGAACTGAGAGCCAGCCCTAGTTCCAACCCCGACTGTAAAAAGGAAAGGAGACGGGGCATGGAAAAGGTAACTGGAGAAAAAGATTGAGCTTCGCACCAACGAAAGTAAGACCGCCAGGTACGGTGGTAAATTTTTGCAGAGGAGGGCTTGCGAGCCCTAAGCAAGGTGCGAATTACCTGGGAGGAGAAGCCGCGGGCCCTTAGAACCGTGGTCTCAACCGCAACGCCGTCAAATGCAGAGACTGTAAATTGGGGTGGCAAAGGGGACCCTATGACAGTAGGTCTGGACCAAGAGGAAGGCGGAACGGAACGTCGTCCAAAAGCCAGACCACGTCGGCGTACCATGCCCTTCGAGGCCAGTCGGGAGCCACCAGAATGGCGGGGACTCCTTCTGCCTTGAGCTTCCTCAGAACCCTGGGAAGGAGAGGGAGAGGAGGGAACAGGTAGGGCAGGACAAAGCCCGACCACGGGATTACTAAGGCATCCGCTGCCAGGGCCAGGGGGTCCCTCGTCTTTGACACAAACTGCAGAACTTTCCGGTTGAGTCAAGACGCGAAGAGGTCCACGTCCGGGGACCCCCAGAGGTCGCAGACCTGCACAAACTCCTCTGGAAGAAGAGAACACTCTCCTGGGTCGGCTGAGGACCGACTGAGGAAATCCGCTTCCCAATTGAGAACTCCCAGAACGTGAAACGCAGAAATGGCTGGAACCACTTGTTCCACCCAGAGAAGGATCTTTGACACCTCTGACATGGCCGCTGAGCTGCAAGTGCCGCCCTGCCGATTGATGTATGCCACAGCCGTGGCATTGTCCTACTGGACACGGTGACCCAGAAGCAGGGACTCCCAATGCTTCAGACACAGATAAATCACCCTCAATTCCAGAACATTTATGGAAAGAAGGGCTACTTGGGGGGGGGGGGCAGAGGCCCTGAACCGTCTGATTCCTGAAAACACCCCCCCCAGCCCGTCAGGCTGGCGTCCGTCGTGACCACCTGCCAGTGGAGGAACGAAGGCCCCTGAAGAAGAGGGGAGAGGAGCCACCAGCGCAGAGACCGCAGAGTCCGGAGCGGAAGAAGGAGAGAGAGACAGAGAGACAGAGACAGAGAGAGAGGTCCTGTCCCATCGTGCAAGTATCGGCAGCTGAAGAGGACGCTAATGAAACTGAGCAAAGGGCACGGCTTCCATGGTTGTCACCATCCGACTTCCATGCAAGTACGGATGGAGACCGGGGATGGTGTCCGGAGGGAGCGGACTCCCGACAAGAGGGCCAGACGCTTGTCCGGCGGAAGGCGAATCCGAGCCGAGGCAGAGTTGAACTGAAGCCCCAAGACCAGAGACTGGGTGGGGGACAGATCCGACTTGTCTTGGTTGACCATCCACCCGAAACGACATAAGGTCTGAAGAGTGAGGCTCACATTCTCCATAGCCTGGGCTCTTGAGGGGGCTTTGATGAGAAGGTTGTCCAAGTAGGGTATCACTGAGACCCCTCTTGACCGTAACAGAGCTACCACAGGCGCCAGAATCTTGGTAAAGACTCGTGGCCAGACCCAAGGGGAGAGCCACAAATTGATAATGACCTTCCAGAACTGCAAAGCGGAGGTACCGCTGGTGTCCGGGAAAAATTGGAACGTGAAGGTAGGCATCCTTGATGTCCACCGAGGAAAGAAACTCCCCTTGATCCATATTTGCCACCAGAGACTGACTGACCCTGCGAGGGAGAACAATCTGACGATCGAGGGACAGAGGAGACCTGTTCCATCGGGAAAGAATCGCCAGTTGAAGGGGGCGGTAATGAAACTGGGCAAAGGGTACGGCCTCCATAGATGCCACCATCCGACCCAGGACTTCCATACAAGTGCGGATGGAGACGGATACCTGGGACCGAAGGGAGCGGACCCCCGACCGGAGCGCCAGACATTTGTCTGGCAGAAGAGAAATCCGGGCAGAGGCCGTGTCGAATTGAAGTCCCAGGAAGGTTAGAGACTGGGTAGGGCGGAGGACTGACTTGTCCCGGTTGACCATCCACCGGAAGCGAGTCAGAGTGTGGAGAGTGACGTCCAGATTCTCCAGAGTCTGGGCTCTGGTTGGAGCCTTGATGAGAAGGTCGTCCAGATAGGGTATCACCGAGATTCCGACAGTAACAGGCCCATCACTGGCGCAAGGAGCTTTGTTAAGACCCGAGGAGCGGTGACTAGACCGAAGGAGAGAGCTACAAATTGAAATTGCCCCTCCAAGCTTTAAGCCACATAGAGCAGCGGATAGCCACTAGGTGGCCCACAGCAAAAGCAGAACAACGGGCTGCCTGCATGGAAGCTGTGCACAGGAAGTCCCCAGCTTTAGAGCATTGGAGAGCCAGAGCAGATAGATCCCACTAAGATATCCTGATGGAGCTTTTGACACCACTGCACCAGGCCCTTGGACACCCATGTCGAGGCGAAGATGGGAAGAAGAGAAGAGCCAGCTGCTGCAGTGGCAAACTTCGCTAAGGATTCTACCTTCTTATCCGTGGGATCCTTGAAGGCAGTGGCATCTGCCAGAGGCAGTGTAGTCGCCTTAGAGATCCGGGAAATTGGTGGATCCACTGAGGGAGGGGAACCACCTTAGTGACAAGGTCCTTGTCAAATGGATCACGTTCTTGAATTGTCTTGATTCCCGGAAACCTCTTGTCTAGATGTTTCCATGCGGTTTCCAGAATGTCGTCAAAGTCAGCGTGAGAGCTGAACCTTTGAAGTGCCGGCTTAGCACGATGAAAGGATACTCCTGGATTGACATCCGAAGATTCTGGATCCTCTATGTGAAAGGTGTCTCTTAGGGCTGTCACCAATGAGTTCACCGTTGCAATTGAGTCCTCGTCTACTAGTTCACCAGGGGAATGAGAATGAGTAGAGGCAGTCCTGGAGGGGGGAGACCCTGACCGAGTACGCGGCTCTGGCATGGCAGAGCGGCGACTCCGAGAAAGTCCTCTAGAGGAACGACGTTTGTGCCCAGATGACCGGATGGGGGGGGGGGGGACCCACGAGGGGAACGCTCACGTCTATCTGAAGACTATATGGAAGAGTCAGAAGAGGCACCCCTAGGATGCTTGTGAGAGCGTGAAGTATGTGGAGGCGAGGAACGGGCCCTTCCAGAGGTCCTGCGCAGGGAAGACCCCTTCAAGGCGGACACCACTTCCCGGGAGGCCTCAGCCACCAAACGGGAGACTTTGGTCAAGTAAGCCATATACTGGGACAGGGAAGAAACCCAGGCTGGTGGAGCGGCTGAACCCTCCGGGACATCAGGCGGTACAGCAGAGCCAGACATTTTGTTATTACAGTGCTTACAGAGATAGTAAGTCACGGAAGTTCCAGGTTTCTGTTTAACAGAGGAAGGAACAGCTCTGGATACGGACATAATGTACAAAGAAAAAAGGAGATAGGAACTTTCTCACCCTAGTCTGTGTCCCCTGTCAGCTGCAGTGAGGAGAACTCACTCTGAGCAGCTAGAAAGAGAGTGAACAGGCCAGCCAATAGGAAGAGAGGGGCATGCCTGAAGCAAGGCACTCACTAACTGACCCCTTCTAACTGAAAATCGTGCCCACGGCGCTGATAGGAGGCTGCTTCGCGCCTCAGAGCTCCTAGCCCTGTGGACGGAGCTATAGACAGCCTTAAAGAACTGTCATGGCGCCCGCTCCTTGTCCCGAGCGCACCTGGCGGCCGTTTATGTGCCTGGGGGAAGAGAGTGGGCGGACAAATCACCGGCAGAGACTGCCGGGGAAAGAGAAAGTAAGCCGGCGCAAAAGTGCCCGGCTCACGGCAGGGCCGCGGCTATCAGCCGCATATAAGGTGCTGCCGACAAAACGAAAGTAAACCGGCGCTGAGAGTGTCTGGCCCGATACAGCGCCGCGGCTGCCAGCCGCATATAAGGCGCTGACATGGCAGCACAAGCACACACATATAAGTGAAGTGCACCAAGCGCGCGCGCGCACGCGCACACACACACACACACACACACACACACACACACACACACACACACTTGTAGTGCCCCATAAAAAATGCCCCCTCAGGTGCCACTGCTCCCCCAGAATAAAGTACAGCCCTTGCATAGGCTAGCCCATAAAGTGTAGGTGGGCCAAAACAGGGGGTCTCCAGAGGTTGCGAGTTCGTAGCTATGGAGAAAAAAAGGGGGGAAAATACTTACCTCAGTCAGAAGAACTTGCCTAAAGGAGTCTTCAGTCAGCAGGTAAATAGGGGGACCCGGACCAAAAAGGTACCACCCAAGCGCTGACCGTTGGCGAGGGGGGTGTGTGTTAACAGCGCATATACGCAATGTCTGTGCCCCCTCACTTGCAATTGGGAAACGGGGAACCGCAGTCCGAGTCCCCACCTGAAAACGGAAAAGGAATTAAAAAAAACTAACACGTCCCTAACTAGGAAAACAAAAAAAACAGAAGACCTGGTCTGGAGCAAACCAGACCATGTCCACCTCCTCAGACATTAAGCTTAAACGGATTAGCTCAGAGCCTGAAGGCGGGTGTATCCTGCTGGGAGGAGCCAACTGTTTTTGTTGCCATAGTGTCACACACCTCCTAGAGACAGCAGCATACACCCACGGTCTGGGTCCCCCAATGGAGCAGATTGAGAAAACTAAATTGCTCAGTGGCCTGGAGGCGGGTATATCCTGCTGGGAGGAGCCGACTTTTTGGTTACCATAGTGTCAACCTCCTAGAGACAGCAGCATATACCCAGAGTCTGTGTCCCCCCCAATGGAGCCGATAGAGAAATCCCATTTTATATTGCTAAGGGCTTCTCCGAGTTGATCAAACTTTGCCTTCCTAAAGTTCATTGTTTTTGTGGCCCCTCGAAAGATTCCCCCCATTTAAGAACAAGCTATAATGTAGTATATTATGATCACTATTTCCTACTTGCACATTAGTTACGTTCCTGAACCGGCTCCCGCAATATAACGCAGGGTCACACCGTGTCATATCGAGTCTGTCCCGGCGGCCATCAACGGTCGGGACCCGTGGCTAAAACAGGACATCACCGATCAATGAAGCACTGTATTAACCCTTCAGACGCGGCGATCAAAGTTGACCGCCGCGTTTGAAGTAAAACTGAAAGTATCCCGGCAGCTCAGTCACGGCGTCCCGAATAGCTTACAGGACACCGGGAGGACCACTACCTGCCTCCTGTGTCCGATCGGCAAATGACTGCTCCGTGCTTGAGATCCAGGCAGGAGCAGTCATGCCCCCTATGGGAGCTATAACACTGCAAAATAAAAAAAAATAAAAAAAGGTTAAATGTGATTTAACCCCTTCCCTAATAAAAGTTTGAATCACCCCCTTTTCCCATAAAAAAATAAAAATAAAAAATAAAAATGTGGTATCGCCGCGTGCGTAACTGTCCGAAATTTATATATATATATATATATATATATATATATATATATATATATATATATATATATATATATATATATATATATATATATATATATATATATATATATATATATATATATATATATATATATATATATCTCGTTAATTAAACCGCACAGTCAATGGCGTACACGTAAAAAAAAAATTCCAAAGTCAAAAACAGCGAATTTTTGGTCACAATTTATACCATTCAAAAATGTATAAACCGCAATCAGAAACAAAAATGGTACCGATAAAAAAATTCAGATCACGGTGCAAAAAAACGGAACCCTCAAACCGCCCCATATGCGGAAAAAAAAAAAAAAAAAAGTTATAGGGTTCAGAAGGGGATATTTTTAAAACAAATTTTCCTGCATGTAGTTATGATTTTTCCAAAAGCACGACAAAGTCAAACAGAAAAAAGATAAGGTTTCATTTTTACTGAGTAGAAACCGAAGCCCCCAAAATTAGAAAATGGCGTTTGCTTCAATTTTGTCGCACAATTATTTTTTTTTTCTGTTTCGCCGTGGATTTTTGGGTAAAATGACTAATGTCACTGCAAAGTAAAATTGGTGGCGCAAAAAATTAGCCATAATATGGATTTTTAGGTGCAAAATTGAAAGGGTTATGATTTTTTAAAAAGGTAAGGAGGAAAAAACGGAAATGCAAAAACGGAAAAACCCTGCGCCCTTAAGGGGTTAGGGACACTCCACTTACCTCTGACTTTGTCATTGGTGTCAATATGTGCCATGACTGCTGGGTCCTCTCCAGCCTCACACAGCAACCTGTCAACCAGATCTGTGATGTGCCGAACTCGAGCGCCAGGAAGACACACTGTTCGGCGATCTGGATCTTTGTGACAGATCTCCCTGTCTGTCCCCCTAATAATTGAGTCCCCCATTACCAGTACCTGTCTGGCCTGCCCTGAATTCCTCCCTCCCTCCATACTGTAGCAGACACCCCCCTGGAGGACAGAGGCAGAGTTCTGCTGCAGTACTGCTAGCTCTGAAATGGCATCCTCCTCATCTGCCAACCGTTCAAACTTGTTGGGGTGTGCCAGATCAGGACTAGCCTCCCTGACACTTTTCCCTCTATCCAGTTTTCTGACTGTAACCCAGCTAACTGCCTGACTGCCCTGCACCTCCGTCCCACTATCCTCCCCCACCTCTAACCCAGAGAGTACGTTCTCAGTGAGCAGGAGACTCCTCTCCAAGTCGTTAATGCGTCTCAATGTTGCCAGTTACTCCTCTAGATCCAGGATCTGGGCTTCCAAATAAACAACTCGCACAACAATATGCACCTTCAAACTGCTGTTCAAGGATTGCATACATTGTACAAGATGTGCACTGGACTGAGTTTTCCCAACATGGAGGCCATCTAGTTATGGGATTTCATAGATTAACAGCCAAAAACAGACAGTAGCTATTAGAATTAAATTCTCTGTAGACCTTGTGAGTTAAAGTCTCTACAGTGCAAGTAAAGTAACACTCACAGCGATCTCAAACTCCTGCTTTCAAACTGTCAGTTTCATAACTCTTTCACTTCCTCTCTTCCAAAGCCCACTCAAACAGAGCACGCTCAGAACTGAGCCCCAAACTAAGATTTATACACCTGTGAGCAATCTACCCCTTCCCCTAGAGGTTAAGTACAGAGTTAAAAAATAAAAAAATAAATAAAAAAAAAGTGATCCTCGATGTGCAAATGTGAGTAATCCCACAAGTCACTCCAATTTCACAGATTCCCTGTCATCAGAAACAATTTTTTCCTTTACATACTTCCTTCAAAACTAAGCATTTTCCTAATATACTTCATAAAAAAAAATGTATTGCTAAAGATGTGAAATAAATGTTTAAAAAAAAGCCCAATAGGGGTCTGTCACTTTAATTTTGAAAATGAACCCTGGCATCTAGGGCTCTTTGGTCCTGGTTACAAAAAAAAGGCCTAAAACTTGAAGGGAGTGGGGGGGGGGGGGGGGTTCTCTCCTGTGCTCACGCAGTACAGTATAATAATCCAGCTTTTAACCGTGTTAGGAGAACACCTGTGAGATCCAGACAAGATGCAGACAGCTTGCAGCATTCACGTGCACAGTGACAAGCAATACAAGGTGCTAAACCATTTATATGCAAAATGGTGAGAAGAATTCAGAAAGACTCATTACATTAATACATAGATTAAAAAGAAAAAAGGTATTTTACATATTAACCCATGCATATTATTATGCTACATGCTCATTCCGGATAAGACTGCGCCTGCTGCAAGCAGACATTCAGCTGGCAGTACTCCGCCGGCTGAATGTCTGCAGTGTGTAAGGATACTTAAATTTCTCCTGTGGCAGAGCTGCAGGGAAATTTAGCACCTACTTCAAAAGTTACCCACAGATTATAAGATTTGGCAGGAACAGCAGCACACATTACAGGAAATCCCTTCTGTAAATATGTCTGATATTTCAATGACTTATGTTATTGATAAATCTCTATTTCTAGCGTATAACTACCCCAGCAAGGGTCGCTCCTGATCTAGTTTTGCCTCCTGAATTATTATTGGATGATGTTAATAAAAGCATTGAAACTAAAATATTACAAAAGCCATAGCAGATCCCCTATGGGCCTCATCATATGTCAATGGTGTCCTTTCAGCAAAGCTGGTAGATTCAGTATTACCATCATGGTTTTGGACAGAATGAAAACCATGGCAATAGTGTGAGCAAAATTTGCTGGCTGTAAACTTTCCTATAGTGGGAAAGGGGCATCTGCCCCATTACATACATAGCACTGCTCTGCACCTCTGCTCAAACCCAAGAACCTTACCTTCATGACAAGCTCTGAGAACTTTGGTGAGCTGGCTGTAGCTAGTAGACTGTCTTGAAGAAGCACCAGAAGAGCACTGCAAGGACAGAGAAAATTGGTTAGTCAGAGTAGAAACATTTCCCCATATATAAAACTCACGTGCAGCCAAACCGACATACCTCAATATATTAGTCTGGTCTGACTTCTCTAGCACTTTAACCACAAGAAGGTTCACTGAACGCACCACTTGTTGTCCCTCTTCTAAATCTTCCACCCTGGAGTCGAGCATTAGGGTGATGAGACCATGCATCAAGTCCTTCAGAACTCCTGTGGAAGCCTCCCGGGCCAGACTTTCCATTTGAAAAAGCTAGGCAAAACACCCCAAAAATATATAAAAATATAAATATAAAAATATATATATCATGAAATAAAATGATAAGAAGCAGAGGATAATAATGTTAATTTCTGCTTTTTCTTACCGATATCATGTTGCCAATGATACAGCTGTAGAGACGAACAATATCATCTTTGTCCAGCCGCTCATCCGCCATGTGAGTGTTGTATATGAGACGCAGCTGCATGAAGGTGGCAATCAGGAACTGATCTATATGACCCGACATTGCTTCTGCCTTATCCTCCTGACGCAAAACTTCATCAATCTAGAAGCAAAGTAAAAAACAGGGTTTTAGCTCTCCAAACAGAATGTTACAACAGCAGTTTTATAGGAGCAGAATGTGAGTACTAGTTACCTGAGCTAAAGCTTGTATACTGGTATTGATGTCACCACTGGCAACTTGTGATATCACAAAATTGATAGTAGAAGCAGTGTTACTATGCATGTCATCAAAGTGTGGGGATACAGCCCGAATCCTGTGGCAAACAGCATGAGTAAGAATACAGTGGTGGAAATCAATAAGACATCAAGATCTACCCTGCCCACTTGATTTATATTCCTTTGGAGCTGCTTTTAACAGTGGCATTTTAGGGTTAATAGCTAGTATCTATAGTCTTTAGAAAATGGCTGTTAATTATATGCTTACTACATAGGAAGGGCTGGTACACTTTGCTGTTAGGCAGGAGGACACGATTGACTTTTCATAAGGATTAAAAGGGGTACTCTGCCCCTAGACATTGTATCCCCTATCCAAGGGAGTGATAATCCAGGGTTTCATTGGTAAAGGGCCATTTTTATTTATTTAATTATTATAAATTTTTTTTTTTTTTTTTTTTTTTTTTTTTTTTTTTTACACATTAACTTGAATTTTTTTATACATTTCTTTAAAATCAGAAATTTTTGTTAAAATATTATAATATCTCTCTCTCTATATCTATATCTATATCTATATCTCTATATCTATATATCTCTATATCTATATATCTCTATATCTATATCTATATCTATCTCTATATCTATATCTATCTCTATATCTATATCTATCTATCTCCAAAAAAATATATAAAAATAAAAAAACAGAAAACCCATCCCACCCACATGGAAATACCCTCCCCCGAACCCCCGTGTCCTTTCTTCACAGCAGAGAAAACAAAAACAATATTATGGAAGACCGTGCAGTGCAATACAATGAATCATCCCACAAACGAGGCATATTCAAGGCTAAAAACATTCAAAAACATAAGAGAAAATATACATTTCAAGTAGCACAAGAGAAGGGGCAACAAGTGGCATGGGCCACCCAGACACAAAAAAACAGGAAATTAGACCACGGACAACACACCAAGGCAAACATAACACAAGTGTAGACAAGACTAGAATAGATTACAAGCAAAACAGAAATTAGTGGTTAGACCCCCAACCCCCCCAGAAACACCTTCCATTGGAGTTCTCCGCAGATTGGTGGATGGCAGACCAGGGGTATCAATCCAAGGACCCCATATAGACTCAAAGTTACGCATAGCTTTTCTCTTAAGGTGTACACCTTTTTCCAGTCTAATGATATGATTTAATTTTATAATCAATTTATAATCATTTTATAATCAATTCCACAACCAATGCTGTGCAATTAGTTCACGAGCTTGGTACAAAATCCTACTAACACCAATGTACAAGCCACCATCCTCATCCAGCCCTTCCAGATATCCCAATAAACATATCAGAGCGGACAAACATACACCCACCTAATCAATTGTCCCACATCATTCCAAAAATATGTAAGATAAGTACAGTCCCACATCACATGAAACAAGTGAGCATCGGGAAAGGAACAACGGGGACTGCAGGAATCCGGCCGCACCCCAATCCTATGCAGGAAGGCGGGAGTACGATACACCCGATGCAGTAAAAATAATTGGGACACCCGGTGGGCCTCCAACAGTGCAAGCACGCGGTCATAGCCATAATCTGTGCTCACTACTATGTGGGTCCCAATATGGGACCCACCTCCCATTTATACTTAATATTCAATCGATAGGCTTCATAATAAGAGGACAGTAGGTCCCTATACAACAGATATCACACCTTTAGTAGAAATCTTAGTGAACAAATCATTCACCACGACAGACGAGTCGACAGTCAAATCACAAGCTCAAGACTGCGCATCAAGGGCATGTCACAGATGTAGATAACGATAAAAGAACGAGTGAGGCAGAATAAATTCCTCCCACAATTGAGAAAATTACTTCAAGATATGCCCATCATACAGCTGTGAAAGACACAAAACCCCATGAGAGTAATGAGCACAATTCAGATAAACCAAGATTATGCCAAAGAGGAGAATATGTAACAAATACAGGATAATGCATAAGGGTCTTAAATTTCATCCACACCTTACGGATAAGCACAAAAGTAGGAGGAAGGTCTGGGGTATGTGTCTGTGTAACCATTTCCAGCAAATAAATAGGGGTCACTTTACCACTATGCCTTGAGACTAGATCACCTGTGCGCGCCATAGTGGTACACTGTGCCCACCCCTTCAACTGTTGAACCTGCAACGCTAAAAAGTACAACCAAGGATTTGGAATGGACAAGACACCTGCCTCTTTTCCAATCATTGTTTCAAGACTGATCCTAGCCAACTTGCCATTCCAAATAAGCTCCCTAAACAAGGACTGAATCCTAAGAAAATATTTCATAGGAATCCAGACAGGGGTATTATGCAAAATGTACAAAAACAGGCATAAGAACCATTTTTACTTGGTTAGATCTACAGACCATGGAGAGGGGAAGCTTACGCCAAGTAGCTTCTTTACGAGAACTACGGTCTAGCAACAGGATAAGATTGAGAGTAACAGTTTGAGGAATGGCAGTAGCATACACATGCAGATATTTAAACTAACTATGGGAAGGCCAACCCTAGCAATAACCGGTACAGAAGGGAGGGGGTCAAAAGGGAAGGATCATGGACTTGTCCCAATTAATAGATAGGCCGGAGTAAGTACCATACATTTCTATAAGTGCCATTAAAGGGGCAAGGAATGCGCAACATCTCCCAGGAAGGGGAGCATGTCATCTGCATAAAGGGCAACACGTTCCTCTAGGTCCCCATAACTGAAGCCTCTAAATTCTGTGGAAGCCCTAATGAGTACCGCCAGGGGCTCTATTGCTAAGGCAGATAGAAATGGAGATAGGGGACACCTATTGTGTACCACGACCCAGGGGAAAGGAATGGGAAAGAAAACAGTTAGCTGGAATTCTAGCACGAGGGGCAGCATACAACAATTGCACCCATGTTAAGAACCTGGGCAACAAATCCCGTATTTTTATATTACACCTTTTACAGATTATACTATGCAGCAGTACATCTGTATTGCAGCACAGTATAACTATCTGGATCGCACAGGCTGTATGTCCGTGTGATACTGCCTATGGCTGGACCTCACAGGCTGCCATACTAGGCAGATAGGAGGCCATCAGCTGGCCTCCTGCTGCCATGGCAACCAATAGGATCCCTCGATCACATTGTGGGACCACAGTTTGTGAACAGGGGAGCCCCCTCTCCTGTTAACCTGAATATCTGTTTAAAAAAAAAAAAAAATAGATTACTTTGATTATAAATCGCAAAAAATGACAACAGAGGCAGAATTCTCCTCACTGTGCAGTTATGCATGATGGGGAGAAGTGGTAAAAAAACAAAACTATTTTGTACAGTGCTGCACTATAGTAATTTTTCATATGCGTGAAAAACTATTTGAGGTACACCTTAACCCCTCAGGACGGACCCATTTTTTTTTACCTTAATGATCAGGCTCTTTTTTATTTGACATGTGTCTCTCTAAATGGTAAACACTTTAGAAAGCCTTTTCTGAGCTGAGCGATTCTGAGACTGTTTTTCGTGGCCTATTGTACTTTAATATAAATGGTGCATTTTTGTTGACTTGTGAAAAACTGGAAAATTTCTGGCGTTTTTTTTTATGGCGTTTACTATGCAGTAATAGTGATGTTCTATTTATTCTGTGGGTCAGTACGATTATGGCAAAACCCATTTCATATAGCATTTTATGTTCTTTCCTTTTCTGAGCATAATTCTTTTCCCGCCCTTTGTGTTATTTTCCCTGACAGCCATATCTTTATTTTTGTCCAGCGCCATTGCGTGAGGGCTTTTTTTTTGTGGACAAGCTGTACTTTTTATTGGCATTTTTGCGATACACGCTACCTTTTCTTTTTTATTCCACTATTTGTACCTTAATATGCGAATTTTGTGCTTTTTTTGTAGTGTTTTTTTTCGGTGTTCACCGTGCGGGATAGGGATAATTTACATTATAGCTTTATAGTACACATCATTATGAACATGGCAATACCTAGTATGTATATGATTTGTGTGTTTTTATGATAATACATTACTTTTATGGGGAAGTGGCTTTTTTTTTTTTACACACACTTCATACTTTTATTGAAGAACCTTTTATTTTATTTTTCACTTTTTACAGGTTATACTATGCTGCAATACATTTGTACTGCAGCACAGTATAACCTGATGAGCTGCGCACACCATGAGCTGGCCTCCTGCTGCCATAGCACCCTCCCCCTAATAGAGCACCATAGATGCCGTGATCAGGACTGATCACAGCATTTAATAGGGTTAATGCTGCCAGGACCAGCGAGATTGCAGCCCCAGCAGCAGGAACCTGGTGATTGACAAATGGGTCCCGCAGAAGAGCAGGCGATCAGCAGGACGTATGCATACATCGCAGTCGCATACATGTCGAGTGCTGGGACGTTTGCATACATCCTGTAGCAGGAAGGGGTTAAAGAATTATTGCAGGAAGGGGTTAAAGAATTATTCTCACCTACGTGTAGCACATTGCCAGGTTATAAATTGGACCATCACGATTCTGAAAGTCAAGGGGCCACTGCCCTAATTCAGCACTGTTAGCCCTTCTAAGTTTTCCCAGCCACAGGCCTGGGAGCTGGGACTGTGCTGTAGGTATTGCCTCCTGGTACGTTTCTATGATACTCTTTAACATATATCCTAGCAATGTGCCATAATTTAGATGGAAATGTCAGTGTAAATAATGACACATTGTGCCAAATTTGCCCCATCTATGCTGGAACAGCCAAACGCATTAGACACAAACAAGTGGCAGAATATCCTATCTGCATAGTGCAAACAGCAACTTACTTTGGTTCTGGGATCAGGACTGGTTCAAATATATCTTCCAGTTTGTGCTGAACCAGTGCTGGCATCTCACACCTCACCGTGCCATTATCATTTTCAATTTCATCCAAATCTAACTGGAATTCTCTTGGAACTGAGTGAGTAGGTTCGGGGTGTCCTCCCATGTTCCGAGCTTGACTGTGGGGGGGAAATAAAAAAAATTTAATTAAAATAAAGTATTTTAGCTGCTTGGGAGAATTTTTTTTTAAATTTACAAAAGCCTAGATGCAAGATTGTCCATGCATAACAGTGTCACTGAAAACCAAGCAATCTACATGAACATGCCATAAATGGCACCTGCAGATACTTAAGCATGACAAATGTAATGTTTTTAAAAGAAAGCCATAAAAATAGTTTTTCTGAGGTAGCAGCAGAACACAGGAACCGTAGGATGTACCAAAAGCAGTCCACAGGGTGGGACCAGACAGCAACCCGCAAAATAAAATGTAAAAAAATTCAGGCAGAAGGCTGAGCCATCGCGGCCTGCAGCACCTTGCGACCAAAGCTGGCGTCAGAGGCAAAAGGTGTGCGCCTGCAAGGCCAAAGCTCTGCTGTGAACCGCCGAGGAGATTGGTGGAATGTGCCATAATCTGGAAAGGCTGGACTTTTCCCTTACAACGTTAAGCCTCCAAAAAATGGCAGAACGGATCCACTTCAAGATGGTTGCCTTAGAAGCCGGATGCCCCTTACGATGACCCTCCAGAAGGAAAAACAAAGAATCACACTGCCAGAAGGAGGAAGTGACCGATCTTCACAGCCCTGACAACATCCAAGCGATGGAGGTAATGCTCCCTGGGGAGAGGAGCCGGACAAAAAAGAGGGCAGAACGATATCCTCATTCAAGTGGAAAGCAGAGACCACCATGGGAAAGAAGGAAGGGACTGGACGTAGAACAACCATGTCCTAGTGGAGAACCAGAAATGGGGGGGGGGGGGGCCTGCGACAGGATACCAAACGGATGGAGGTGACTGCAATGAGAAAGGTCACCTTCTCTGAAAGCAAGCGAAGGGAAACATCCTGGAGGGGCTCGAACGGTTCCCCTTGCAAGGCAGAAAGCACAAGATTCAAATCCCAGGGCGGAGTGAGAGACCTGTATGGGTGAGCTGCATTGGCCATGCCCTGCAGAAAAGTGCGGACATGGGAGTCCAATACCAAGGGGCACTGAAACAGAATGGAAAGAGCCAACACCTGTCCCTTGAGAGAACTGAGTGTCAAACGCTGTTCCAGCCCCAACTGCAAAAAAGAAAGCAGAGACGGGGAACCGGGAATGGGCCTTGCACCACCTAAAATAAGCCTGCCAGGTCCAGTGATAAATCCTGGCGAAGGAGCATGGTGCGGATAACTCAGAAAATTATCGAGCTCTAAGAACCGGGGTTTCAACCGCCACCACGCCGCCAAACACAGCTGCAGTGAATTCGGTTGGCAGAGTGGTCCCTGGGAAAGCAGATCGGGACAGCAAGGAAGACGCATGGTATGTCGGTGACTAGACGAATCACGTCGGTGTACCACGCTCGCCTGCACCAATTTGGAGCCACAAGAAATTGCTGAGATGCCCTCCACCTTGAGCTTCCTCACGACCCTGGGCAGAAGGGGGAGAGGAGGGAAGAGGTAGGCAAGGGCAACCAGGGGATCACCAACACGTCCACGGCTAGAGCCAGAGGGTCACGGAACTGTGCGACAAAGCGAGGAACCTGCCTGTTGAGACGCGAGGCAAAGGGGTCCACGTCCGGAGTCCCACAGCGGCCGCATATGTCCGCAAACCCCTCCGGGTGAAGGGACCACTCCCAAAGGTCGGCTGAGGAGCGATTGAGTGTCTGCCTTCTAAGTGTCCACCCCTGTAATGTGGATTGCCGATATGGAGGGGAACTGCCGTTAGGCCCAGACCAGGCTCGTAGAGTCCTCCATCATCGCCGAGGAACTGCGAGTTCCTCCCTGGCTTGATTTACGCCACTGCTGCGGCGTTGTCCGACTGGACTTGAATCGGATGTCCATGGAGAAGAAGCAGCTCCCAGTGGAGGTGGCACAGGAAAAAGGTCCGGAGTTTCAGGACGTTGATTGAGATGAGTCTCCCAAAGAGGCCAGAACACAAGCTTCCGGAACAGCCATCCGATTTCCAGGTAGGACCCACCTTGAAAGAGGGAGCCTTAATAGACTGCGAGGCCACCAGCATGGCCGAGCAACCCGAAGCGAAGGACCGAAAGTAAGAGGATTTGCGGCGCGGATCGGAGCAGCGTGCCATATTTTGAGAAAGCAAAGACCTCTTTCCCCCTGTCGCCTTGGAAATAATGTCATCTAGGCATTTCCTGAAGAGCCTTAACCTGGAAAAGGGTAGCACCGTAAGGGATCTCCTGAGGTGGCGTCGGCATCCCAGGCCTTAAGCCACAGATTTTGACATGCGAGAAACTGGACGATGTACTGCAGGCCGAGTCGTCCACTTTGAAATTAAGTCTTGAGGAAAAGGAAACCGTGCTTGAAGCTTCTTGGTCCCTTAGAAATGTTTTTTCAGGGTGCTTCCAAGCCACATCCAGCAGAGAGTCAAATTCAGAGTGAGAACTGAAGACCTTGGGAGTGTGCCGGGAGCGGCAAAAGTAAAACTTCCGGAGCTGGGTCCAAAGTTCCAGAGTCCTGCAGACGAAAGGTGTCCCTGATGGCTGGCACCAAACTGTCCACCATTTCCAACATGTTTGTCTCCCTCTGATTCAGGGGATCAGACTGATGCCTCTTCCCCTAGTTCCCCAGAGACCGGGAGCGGAGGTGGCCTTAGATCTAGTTGAAGTGGACCTGGAACGGAAACAGCTGGAGACCTGGATCAGTCACCGAGGGGGCAACCACGGGAGCGAGGACGCTGCAGGGAAGACGGGGGGGGGGGGGGGGGGGGGAAGGGTCAGGCGAGACTGAGCGAGTCTCCAGGAAAGGCAGACACAAGGAGGACCGCTCCAAGGCTGTAACCACCTACTGGGAGACCCGTGTCAAGTCGGAAATTAACTGGGAAAGGGAGGAGACCCATTCAGGAGGAGGAGCAGAAACCGCACATTCCAGGGGGTTATCCTGAGATAAGGAGGGCTGGGCAACAGGCAGGACAGTTGGACTCTGCTGAACCCCCAGGCATTCTGGTTTTGCAGCCCACACAAGATTAGTAAGTGACTAGTGCTGCAGCCATCTGTCTGGGAGGAGCGTCAGGTCTGGGGTCAGACATAGGGATAGTAAGAGAGAGATGTCGTTAACCAGCTAGGTGTCCCTGCATCATGCCAGGCTGCAACAGCAAGATAAGCAGGGATCCGGACCTAAGGTACAACCCCTGGTGCTGGCGAGAAGGGGTTAAAGGGGTACTCCGGTGCTAAGACATCTTATCCCCTATCCAAAGAATAGGGGATAAGATGCCTGACCGCGGGGATCCCGTCGCTGGGGACCCCCATGATCTCCCACGCCGCACCCAGTTATCATCAGCCCCCGGAGCGTGCTTGCTCCGGGTCTGATTACTAGCAATCACAGAAACGGAGCATAGTGACGTCACGGCTCCGCCCCTGTGATGCTAACAGGGTGCGACGTGGTAGATCACGGGGGTCCCCAGTGGTGGGACCCCCGCGGTCAGGCATCTTATCCCCTATCCTTTGGATAGGGGATAAAATGTCTTAGCGCCGGAGTACCCTTTTAACAGCACATACTCTATGTACTGTGCTCCTTCATCACATAAGTGGGAACAGGTAGGGCCATGCTCCTGAACCTCCACCTGAAAACAAAACAAAGGGAAGGAAAAAATCCTAACTATACAACCCTATCTCAAAAAACAAACAAACGGAAAAGACCAGGTCTGGAGAACTCCAGACCTGTGTCTGCCTCAAACTGACACTAAGCTTAAATTGATTAGCTCAGTCAGTAGGCAGGGTATATCCTGCCAAGAGGGGCTGATTTTTATTTTTTTGTGTTTCCTAGTGGTAGCAAGATATACCCATGGTTCCTGTGTCCCCCAATGGAGCCGACCGAGAAATGGGCTTTCCTGCAATAAAAGGTAGAATTAGCAACCAGTCGATAATACACAAATCTACAATATGTACCCAGGGAATGGTTGAACACTTAGATGTATATGATCCTTTGATGAAGGGAACAAAACGAAAAAAAAAAAATAATTATAAAATATACACCGTACATACTCTAGTATAAGCAGAGTTTTTCAGCACGCTTTTTTGTGCTGAAAACACCCCCCTCAGCTTATACTCGAGTGAACTCTCCGCCCTCAGGGGTCTTCAACCTGCGGCCCTCTTTAGGTTTCAAAACTACAACTCCCAGCATGCCCGGACAGCCATCGGCTGTCCGGGCATGCTGGGAGTTGTATTTTTGAAACATCTGGAGGTCCGCAGGTTGAAGACCACTGCGACTTTCGTCATCATCCAGACTGCCCCCCACCCCCTTTAGTTTTGCACATGAACTTCCCTGTGAGTCGTCGTCAAGGCAACGTCACTATTCCGGGGCCGAAGCGCGGAGAAGAGGGCCCCCCTCCCCCCGGTGAAGATGGAAAGCCTGGAACGACTATCCCTCCCCACCCGACGGTCCCTGCAGCATAGATAGCCCGGACCAGCTCACCCTTCCTTCCCGCCAAGCGGAGGAGAGTACAAAACTAAAGGGGGTGGTGGGGGGAGAGTCTGGATGATGACGAAGGCCGCAGTGGTCTTTAACCTGCGGACCTTCAGATGTTTCAACACTACAACTCTCAGCATGCCCGGAGAGTCAATGGCTCTCAGGGCATGCTGGGAGTTGTAGTTTTGAAACATCTGGAGGTCCGCAGGTTGAAGGCCACTGTTCAGACATTGACAGACGGTGATGATGAAGGGGGGGGGGGGATGATGACCAGCGTTGAAGGGGGGATGACGACAGGGTAATGATGAAAGGGGGGGGAGAGGGATGATGTATTTCCCACCATAGGCTTATAGTCGAGCTTATACTAGAGTATATACGGTATATATAATAAATCTGATAATTGTCTGCAAAAAAATAAAAAATAAACGAATGCAGAAAAAAAAATCCCGAGGCCTATACTTACATCCTGTAAGTGCGGTACATGATTCTGTCCAAGGAAAGGCATTGACAGAAGAACAGAACATTAAGTGCTTTTCTAGTTACCGACAACAGTGTGAGACAAAATGCATTTCAATGCTGAACCTACTTCAGTTTGGAAGACATGTCTTCAGCAGGTGCTTTTCGCAGCAGACTGGCATTGGCACTCTGAACACGCTGAGGTTTCTCTTCTGGTTGTTTAGGTGGAGCAGCCACAGACTGCTTCTTACCAGCACGTTTTATCCTCTCCTCTAGCATGCTCAAGTCTTTCTCCGACAGCTATTGGGGGGGGGGGGGGGGGGTGTTAGACAACAAAACACATAGAACAATGAATTCGGTCCATCATGATTGATGATCATATGATCTATTTTCTGCCAGGTATACACACACTTACATTTCCTATGAGCTTGAAGACTTGCTCTCCATGCACATTGTACACAGCCACAATGGTATTAAGAGCAGCATTACGCACGGTGGTATCTCTATCCCCAATGTGTACAGCAATCTCCTTCAGAGCTTTGGCAGGTGTTGGTTGACAAACATTCACACCATAGGATTCAACCAAGCAGCCAAGCTCCTCCAGGCACTCTGTGCAGAAAGAACAAACAAAAAAAAAAAAAAGTTGTACAAGTGTCTTCAATTTCTTCTTTAAGAGATATACACACTTTGCATAACTAACCAGCTCTTTGCTTGGAGTTTTTAGACTTTATCCCTTCCATCACAAAGTTAAACATCTTGCTAGCTGGGTACACCTGGCACATTTTGTTCAAAATGGCACGCACATCCTTTCGTACAATATCTTTTGGCTCGCCTACCTGTGAAAATACCAGATGACAAAGCACTGTTATTAAGACTTTAAATCAAAAAGCTCCAAACAAATTAAATACCCACAGGCAAGTAGTATCGGTCTCATGGATAAAATTTTTTTTTTTTTAAACTGACGCGTGAAAGGAGGTGCACACAGGTTTGGAGCTCTCCAGACCTTGTCTTTATTATTTTCCTAGCTTAAGGCTTAAAAAGTTTAGTTTTTCTCTCCTTTTTTCCAGCGTGGGGTGACAGGAGCATGTTGCCGACTGATCCCCCCACATGCGAGCTAGGGGCACGGCCTATTGGATGAGAATGACCCGTTAACCCCTCCTCGCCAACAGCGCCTGGCGGTGTACCCAGGGTCCGGGTCCTCCATTCGCCCCTGTTCGCCATGTCGGCAAAAGGCAGGTGGCACTAGCTGGTCGAAGACTTCGAGGGAGAGTATGTGGCGGTTGAGGTGAGTATATTTCTCCCCCCCACGGCGAACGAGCAATCCGCCCGTGACCGCCACTGTAGGTGCCTGTTGCTGGCGGGTTTGGGGCCCGGGCAGCGAGGGGTTAACCCCCTCTCCCCTTTATGCAGCTTTGGCTGCATCTCCCATCTGGCTGTCCCCTCCCCCTAGCTGTTGGGACTCTGCTTTATTGGGGGGGGGGGGGGGGCTGGGTGTTCTACTTACAGTCCGGTGGAGGACATGTGCTGGACCTGGGGTGAGCCTTCTCGCCGGCTATTCTATTTGATGCCGACCACACCGTGCGAGCGCAGGCTCGGCCGGCACTGTGTTTGCACATGGCCGCCGCGAGCAGGGTCTCCATTACGGTGGCTAACTCCGCCCTTCTTCCATGTTCAGCGCGCAAGCCGGTGGTACCTCCCCTTCCGCTAGCGCGCTGCTGGGGGGGTGGGGGTGATTGTCCCGCCCTCCTTCCTTGTTCTGGGGGAGACACGGGCGGCAACTGCAGGAGCTTGCGTCCCGGACCCCTATTAACCCCTTCCGGAGGAGAGGCGGTTTGGCAGGCACTTATGTGCTCTGCTCAGAGCCGTCGCTCCTCCAGGGGGTCTTTTTTCTGCCTTATGGGGCGGCCCACCTTCTCGTGCCGATCGCACCGTGTGAGTGCAGGTGCGGCCGGCACTGTGTCTTCCGCCGGCGAGCGGGCACTGTGGAACTCTACAGCCGGGGTCCGGGTCCCTGGCGGCACATGGCCGCCTCCCGGGGTCCTTTTCCCCCATCACAGCGACTAGCACCACCCCTCTTCTTCCCCTTCCAGCGCGCGAGCCAGCAGTACCTCCCTCCCGCGCTCGCGCTGCTGAGGGTGATTGTCCCACACTCCCTTCCTGTTCCCAGGGCGACACAGGCACCAGTCTGGCTCCCACGGCAACTGCCGCAGGAGCTCGCGTTCCGGTTCCCCATTAACCCCTTCCGGAGCGGCGGCTTGGCAGGCACTTATGTGCTCTGCTCTGAGCCGTTGCTCCTGAGGGTCTGTTTTCTGCCGCTATGGGCAGCACTTTCTGGGGGAGTTTTATTGGGGAACTGGGGTACAGGCCAAATTTTCAGGTATACTATCATTAATAAAAAAAAATAAAAAAAATAACACTTTTCTTGGTCACTCAGACCATTTGTTGGTGTTTGGTTCCCTCTTGTGGCCAACACTTGTATTACAGTCTGATTTCTATTGTTGCTCATTTCATGAAACACATGAACACTGCAGAGGCGGGGTGTTACATGGGACTTATGTTCCCTTGGTTTAGGGGGTCCTGTTCCAACGATATGTTCCCTTCCACTGCTGAGGGCCACGCAATGAGCAAGTTCCTCCATGTCCCTGGCAGACGATCAGGTTTCTCTCTAGATTCCTCATCTGTCAGGTCTGCCGCCCACCCATCCTAGGGGTGTTCCTGGCATGTCATGCTGTGGTTTTCCCTTCTCCACGGGCTATAGCTTTTGCGGCTAGGGCTCCGGATACCCTCATCCGGCACACAGTCCTCATGAGTATATTCCTTCATGGCATGGAATAGACTTTTTTTCATATGCGGACAGTAGTTTCGCCTGTCCCTCTTTTTGGGGCTGCCGCTTCCACGGCTCGCACTCTGTACCCCACTGCTGGTGCGAGGTGCCTTCTCTACCACCTGTCATACATTTTCAGCCACTGTATCTGCGGCTGCAGTTCCGGTCTCTCACTGCTGTTGGAGGTGTCCGACGGAGTGTCCCATTGTCCATTATGTCATACATCACATGGCTGGTGCATCTGGAGTTTTCGATACCTCATTACTGTGTGAGGCATCCGATGGTGTGTTCCATTTTCTACTATGGACCCATACCAGTGAGCCAGACAGCGGTCTGCGTGGTCTACTATACCGACTTTCATACATCATATGCCTGATGTACCTACGACTGGAGTTACGATACCGATGAGTCGTTGTCTACTATGGACCCATACCAGTAAGCCTGACATTGGTCTGCATGGTTCCCTACACCGCCTGTCACACAGCAAACGGCTGATATATTTGCAGCTGGAGTCCTGGTACCCGAATGCGTTGCGTGGTACAGACAGGATGACTCGCTGTCTACTATGGACCCATACCAGTAAGCCGGACAGTTCTCTGCATGGTTTCCTGCAACCGCCTCTCACCCGTCACACGGCTGACATGCTGCGGTTGGATTTCTGGCACCTCTCTACTGCGAGGTATAGGCGGACCGACTCCTTGTCTATATTGACCTGTGCCAGTAGTTCTCTGCATGGTTTCCCATACCTTTACTGGCTGACAATTCTGCGGTTGGACTTCTGGTGCCTCTTTCCTGTGAGGTGCCCGATGGGATGTCCCCTTATCTTCTGTGGACCCATACCAGCGAGCCAGACAGGGGTCTGCCTGTGGGTCCACTCCGCATGTTGTGCATCACTCAGCTGATATATCTGCAGTGGGTGTCTCGGCGACCGCTTTTGTGCGGGTGCCGACGGAACTACCCATCATCTGCTATTGAACCATTCCTGTTAGTCAGTTGTCTGCGTGTTTCCTACAACCGCCCGTTATCCATCACATGGCTGATGTTCCCGTGGTTGGAGTTTCGGTACCTCACTACTCTGCGAGGTGTTCGTCAGAGGGTCTCACTGTCTCTTCTGGCCCATATCACCCGGCTGCTGTATCTGCGGAGGGAGCTTCGGTACCCCGCTGTTTTGGGTGGTGTCGACGGACCGGCTCTGGGTCTTCTACGGACCCGTACCTGTTGACCAAGTGGAGGTCTGCGTTGCTCCCTACGCCGCCTGTTTCACATCTCACGGCTGATGTATCCGCGGCTGGAGTTCTGGTACCTCCTACGGTGCTGGGTGCCTGCCAAAATGGCTTGTTCTCTCCTAGGGTTCCATACCACTACGCCACACCGTGGTTGGCATTTTTCCTCTGCCGCCTGTCGCGGCTGACGGCTGGAGTACCGGTTCCCCACTGCTGTTCGTGGTATGCACGGAACTGACTCATTGTGTTCCAGGGACCCTATGAGGTTGACCAGGATGCATCCCATGGCTCCTCTGCCTCCCTCCCTTCTCCAGGAGCCGGGTTTCCGTCTCCAGGAGCGGGGTTTCCGTCTCCAGGAGCGGGGTTTCCGTCTCCAGGAGCGGGGTTTCCATCCATGGCTCTTTCACCTCCCCGCCCTCCAGCCTGTGTCTATGGAGCAGTTACTGACTTTATGTCTCTTCTCTTCACGCTTCGGGCGTTGCCCTCGTTCAGTTTGTCTGTTATCTACTCCTCTGTTTCCGTTGCCATCGGTCCATGACCTCAGGGCCGCCGCGAGCATAGCCTGTTTTTCCGTAACTCACCACTGAGTGAGGGAACTGGGGTAATGTTCCCACAGGTACGCAGGTTTGCTGTCAGTTGGTCGTTCCTTCGGCTGCTGGGTCTCTCTCCTCCACCTGGTCAACCATTTGGTCAGACCGCACTCTAGTACCCCACTTTATGTGGGGGGCTGACTGGAGTCATCTTGGGTTCTCTGGAATTCTATTCTTGTCGGCCGATCGGTTTGCCACGTGGCTGTCTACTGACTCCAGTTATCTTCCATACAT